>NC_056743.1:186468742-187068742 GCF_019279795.1 Protopterus annectens
ACTTGATAGAATGCTGTTTAACTTGGCTTAATCTGTCAAGTTTTTTTTTCTTTTTTTGCAGTGGTGCTAAGATCTTTTAGTTAGATTGGTTTGTGTTGTTTTAAGTAACATTTTATAATTTACTTTATAAATTTGTTAAACCTGGATAACTGAAATAGGGAAGACATCACATCTTAGGCAAAGTTCCACTGAGTTACTGTTATTTACTGTGCAGTAGCCTGTATCTGTTAGAGGTGATCTGTTAGTATGGCTGTATGCTTGAAAACCCTTTTGCTCTGGGCTGTTGGGAGAAAGCATTTGAGAATTCCATGTATTGCAAGAATATCAAATCAATTAGTGCTTTCAGGAAATAAATGTGGATCGTTCACTGCAAGGTCTGATTGTAAAAGTTAAATACCTTGTCCATATAGTGTGAAAGCAGGCTTCAGTGATGCTGATATTGATCAAAGGCAGAAGAGAAAGGGGCAGCAGAGACTGAGGGTTAGACAGACTTGCTAAAGTAACTAATATGAATTTGCAAGAACTTAAAGTGGTTGTTGAAAGGCCTGGTGTGCTGACACATAGTCTGATTTGTATTAAAAATAACACAGTCTATCTTGGACATTATTGACATTTATGACTATGGCTGTCATGGCTTCGTAAGTGAGGAAGTGGGGCAGTATGTCTATCAGTTTGTGTTTTAAGAAAATGTTACACAGAAAACAAAAGCACATAACAAACGGGCATGTGTTAATTAAATCAAATGCATAGATTTTCTTTTATTGTTGATTTTGGCAGAATTCAGTCCCTTGTGGGTTTTTGTTAGACATTACTGCTGTGGGCGACTAGTTTTTGAGAGAACCCAAATATATGACCGCAGTTTTATCATAGTTTATTACTAACTTTTATTGTTGGCTATCCCGTTCCAGAGTACATGAAAATTTTCTGCAGTGTCTTGTTAAATCTGGAACCAGATAAGGTGGGCCTGCTAAAGAATATGTGGTCTGCATACATGTTGCATCTTGAGAGAGGGCTGTGTAGAGGAGTCAGTTACTATAAACTGAGAAGAGAGAACCCGAAATTGAACCTGGATGTACACCTGCTTTGAATGTACGTCTTTGAAGAATTGTTGTCAGAAAGTACACAAAACATTGTTTCTGATTAGTTGCTTCCCATCCTGCTTTTCTGCAGTGGGTCTTAAAAGGGGTGATTATTAGTGGCTTCCAAAACCTCAATTTTAAGGTCTTTGAAGTGCCCCTCTTCAAGAGTACAGCTCTGTTTTATTGGTTAATGATTTAAAGTTCTGCCAGGGTGCTGGTTACTGCAGAGGGTGTAATATTTTCCAAATGGTATATTACCTGTTTGTATTTTTAACAAAACTTTAGGAGTTAGTAATACCGGGGGGTGGGGGGTAATCTTGTTGTAAGGGCAGGGTGTTTGAAGCTGTGGGAGATCATGCCTGGTATTAAGATAAGGTTTTCACACCATCCCCCACTCTGGAATTATAGATAAACTCACTAAACTAGGTATAAATCCCTATGTCACAAGATGGATTGCCAACTGGCTCAATGACAGAACCCACACTGTGAAAGTAGCAGACTCCAAATCCATCTTCAGACCAGTGACAAGTGGAGTACCACAGGCTTCAATCCTGGGTCCTCTCCTGTTTGGTATCTACTTTTCTGAAGTACAGGCTAACACAGAAAGTCTTTGGCTAATGAAGTTCACAGATGACTGCAAACTAGGAGCTATAATCAAAACTCCTAACAATGTGGACATCCTACAAAAGAGCCTCACTGAGACAAATGCGTGGTGTCAAAGCCATGGCCTCAAGTTCAATGCCAAAAAGTGCATTGTCATCCACTTTGGCAAAAACTCTCTACCCATGAGCTACCACATAGGTGGTAGTCTACTTAACACTGAAAGTGTGATAAGAGACGTTAGGACACAGGTGGACAGTAGTCTCTCCTCTGATAATTACATCGCCACAGTAGTCAGGAAATCCTTCTACGTGGCACACCTCATCAGAAAAGGTTTCTCATCCATGAAAAAAAGAGGTCATTGTTCCCCTCTACTCGTCACTCATTAGACCCATCATAGAGAACAACGCCTCTTTTGTTATGTACCTCACAAGACATCTACAACAACTGGAAAGGCTGCAGAAATACCTCACAAAGAGGATTACCAGCCTCAAACAGATGCCCTAAGCAGACTGTCTCAAAAAACTCCAGCTTTACTCCGTCGCATATTGCCTACTCAGAGGCAATCTCTGCCTAACATACAAAGCTTTGCCAAACCCAGAGCTTTTGGACATGCTCCACTTAAAGAAATCCCAATCCCTCCGCTACACACTCTAGGGACCTAAACCTTGTCACCACAATAAACAGAACATGCTGGAGGGATAGATTCCTGTCCCAGGGACTTCCCATACTCTGGAACAAAGTACCTATCTATATCAAACAAAGCTCCTCATTAGCACTCTTCAAAAAAAATCTTGATGATTGGATGGGAAATGGGAAATTCACCCAGGGATCACCTCTGTGGTTCTGCTCGACAGGGGCACAAGAAAATAATTTTCTTGGGTGGCGAAAGCCAGGGTACCTTTTTGGCTAGGCTTATATAGGCCCTAGGGCCAATAGCCTAGTACCTACCTATTAACCTAAACATCTCCCAAAAACTAAACATCTTTCACATTTAAATCACAGTTACTTTAGTTTTCCACTAAACAACATATTTAACAAAAGACAACATTTTGAAAGCATACCTGACTTTTTATCAGTATAGTGCCTCCAAGCATATTCTACACAAAAGTGGGCATATCCTTGCTAAGTGATATACATAAAACCAATTCATAGTATTTTTTTTTCTTTAGTTTATGTAGGAGGCAAACCCACAACCGCAACAATTAGTATACCAACTCTGAGATCACACCACATTGATAAAAGATTAACTTAAGAATAGGCAATAAATATTAATTTAATTTCAATGACTGGTAAATGGTAGGCAGGACTTACTACTACAAATCCTGCCAGTCGGTACACTAATACAAAGCTGAATACGGTAAAAAGAAAACCAAATTGTCAACCTAATAATATAACACATAAATACAAAATATTTAACAGTATAGCAATCACTTTCACACTAGATTCTTTTAAATTTTAACACTTCCTAAAGATAAAGTGACAACACTCCCTTTACTTTCCCTGACTTTATTTCCAACATCAACATTCTTCTTATTTTATGCTCCGTTGCAAACCATAAATCTACCATTTAATAAAATACACTTGCTTTCTTTAGCAGAAGGTAAATCAAGAGGCTCTAACTTAACATCCACCGTATTTTTTTTTGCTACTACAAACTCTTAAATATGTGTGTGTGTGTATGTTTATATAATAATATAATATCAAACCGTCTGGCTTTGTTTTTATGACATTTTTAATAGCTTCCACAAATTTATTATTCAAAGAAAGGATTTTATTTTGTGACTGAAGTTATAAAGCCCTGGGTGAGTTACAACTTAAAAAAATGTTGCTGTCTGTCACTAATATTTAACAGAACATTTGAAGATTATAGGGGAATTCTAACTGTGTCACAATCAGTACTTTAAACCTAACTTTTACTACTGGTGAAAGTATGAATGTGCTGTGTGTAATATGTGTGTGTGTACAATACACTATCAGACCCTCTGCTTTACTTTTATGACATTTTCAATACCTTCAACTAATTTTTTACTCAAATAAAGGATTTTATTCTGTGACTAATGTTATAAAGCTTAGGATAAGTTACAACATAAGAAAATGTTGCTGTTTGTCACTAATATTTAACAGAACATTTGAAGATTATAAGATAACTCAACCTGTATTGCAATCAGTACTGTAAAGAAACTAACTTTCACTATTGTAAAAATCTGCTTTGCAGAAAACTATGTAGTGGCATACAATACATATTCTCACATACCTACGGTATACAATACATATTCTCACATATCTACTGGTATACAATACATATTCTCACATATGTACTGGTATACAAACATATTCTCTCATACCTACGGATTTACAATACATATTCTCACATATGTACTGTTATACAATATATAGTCTCACATATCTACTGGTATACAATACATATTCTCAAATATCTACTGGTATACAATATATTTTCTCACATATGTACTGGTATACAATACATATTCTCACATATCTACTAGTATACAATACATATTCTCACATATCTACTGGTATACAATACATATTCTCACATACCTACTGATGTACAATAGATATTCTCACATACCTACCGATATACAATACATATTCTCACATACCTACTGGTATACAATACATATTCTTACATATGTACTGGTATACAAAATATATTCTCACATATCTACTGATATACAATACATATTCTCCCACATGTACTGGTATACAATACATATTCTCCCATCTTTACTGGTATATAATACATATTCTCACATATGTGCTGGTATATAATAAACATTCTGTCATACGTACTGCTATGCAATACATATTCTCAAATTTTCACGTATGTGCTGGTATACAATACATATTCTCATATATGTACGGGTATACAATAAATATTCTCCCATACATAGTGGTGTACAATACATACTCTCACATACATACTGGTATACAATACATATTCTCCCATATGTAGTGGTATACAGTAGAGCATCAAGGACCACCATTCCATAAAATAATGATTTATTAAAAAGAGGTAAAAATAATGGTGTAGACTTTTGTTGTATATATATATATATATATATATATAGAGAGAGAGAGAGAGAGAGAGGAAGAAATGCAAGTTATACAAAAGGAAATTTCTGTTAATCCAAAAAAAAAAAAAAGAAAAAAACAGTGTGTCTCATGCCAAGTTTAATGCAGTATAAGAGTATTTGCAATCAGCTTTGTTTGCACTGGAAGTTGTCCATGCTTCTTCATGTTATCCTGGAATGTGTCATTTGCTGAACACTCATCTGAATTGCTGTTTCAGGCAAAAACTCTGCCTACATGGAATGTCCAAGTTCACTGATGCTGACTGCCCTCTAACTAATACAAAACACAGTAGTGAGTCTTAAAGAAACAATACTATGTATAACAATACTCTGGTTACAGCAGTTGCTGTAGGTATTATTTCCCTCCAGCTTTACAATATGTTGATACATAATAAGCAAGAACCACCACACCATGTTACATTTGCACCCCCTCCCCCACATTACTTGGAACAATTAATTATTGTGATTTAAGTCTGATCAGTGCTTTACAGTAAAAATAAATGGTTGTAAATAGAGGACCAAAATACAAAGTATACCTGTCTTGTTGCTAATGTAACCACATCAGGGAGTGGGGAGGCATGGCCAGTAAAACCATGCCTTTGACTTTACTTCATTATATTGGACCCCTTCTATCTCCGAGTGATCGAGCATCATCGTCTCAATGTTTTGTTCTTATTTTACTCTTCCTGTACAAGGTACCTCAGAACATTTGTCTGCAGCTTCATACTTCTTAGTTGCAGAAACATGCTGCGTAACACCTTCTGTCTTACGCTGACAAAACTGGTTTATAATTCTGGCCAGGTACTCGTTCTTCCTGGTTTTTTCTCTTTCAACACTAGTCTCAACAATCAACTGCTGCTTAGAATTTTCAGTTTCAGCAGCTTTCTGTTTTACATTGATAGAGAGTTTGGGATTCTGTGTACATTATGCATTTTCAGTAGTTTGTAACTTCATTCACCTAGAATACACCCTTCACTGATTGATTCCTTTACCTGACTTCTGTCCATCATTTCTACGCCCTGTTTTATAACACTATCAGGCTGCATTGATACTTCTACTTCATGTTGTGCAACATTTTCAGGATCCAGTATTTCACTGTTTAACTCCTTTCTTTCTACTGGTTCTGCTCTTGCAGGCTGCTGAAACACAGGTGTAAGCAGACAAATCTCTTTAAATTGTATAGGTTAATCCTTTCCCTGCATCCTTAAACAATTATTTATATCTTGGTGCTTGCCATCACTTTACCTTCATCATTTATGGATTTCTACACTCTTATATTTGTATATGCTGGTTGCCCCCCACCCTCCCATTTCAGCTTAGACAGAGATGTTCCTGTGTGCTTGTTCACTTGCTGTTTCCTCTTTCTGCACTGACAAGGATTATCCCATTACCACAACAATTCCTTAAAGTGTGGAACTCCCATGTTATCATGCTATATGCTAAACTGGGAATGAAAGTAACAGGATGAACCACCTTTCCAAAACCCACTTTGCATTGCTACTTTGTATTGTTACTAATGTAACCACATCAGGGGAGTGGGGAGGCAAACCTAAATAATTGAGATGAGGAGACACTGGCAGCTATAGTAAAGAAAACATCACACAGCAGGCAACAGAGTCAGAGAAGAGGTTATTCTCATCTAAGAAATGGTTGAGTAGTGTATACTTTAATTCACATTTAACTGCAGGGTACGGGGAACTGAAATTTAGAGTGATCGGTGTGAAAGTAGACAGAGACACCGTAAGAGAAAATTACTGTGCTTGTGGCCCTCGAAAAGTGCCTAAAGGACTCCCCCAGATTCATCTGAAGTGTTCAAACTCATCAAAGGCCTGCCCTGAAATGCCCCAACACAGAATACTTATTGATACAAGTGTTCAGAACCCTTAAGAAGTGATGGCCCAAAATGTTTCCAAACCCCAGCTTCTCATCTGAAGTGTTCAAACTCATCAAAGACCTGCCTTGAAATACCCCAACACAGGATACTGAATGATACAAGCATTTGGAACCCTTAAGTGCAGGCAGAAAAGTTTCAAAACCCCAGCTTCTAGTCTGAAGTGTTCAAACTCATCAGAAACCTGACCTTAAATACCCCAACACAATATACCAACTGATTCAAGCATTCAGCACCCTTAACAAGTACAGGCAGAAAAGTTTGAAAACACAAGCTTCTAGTGTAGGTCCCTCTTCCAAGACTTTCTGGTGAAACTTTTGTACTATAGTATAATTATTGAGGGTAGCACATCATTGGAATTAGCAGCAGAAATGTCTTCTAACACCTAAACCTTAGTTTTGCCCCATTTAACTTAAACTGTATTTTAGCACCCCAGTTAACCTAAACTAACTTAAATTGCTCTCTAGTGCTGTTTATTCCCAAGGCCTTTTTGCCTACAAGGTATTAGCCCCCTCTTTTTTCTACTTTTACAATTGCCTCTCATTTTTTAGTTCTTAGTCTCACTCTAGATACCCTGTACTGTACAACTTACACAGGGAAGAAAGTACAGTTTTGTACCTACCATAAATGTAGATGTCCGAACAGGATAGCATCTGCAGTCATAACAAATGGGTTGTCCTGTCGTCAGGCAGCCCTTCGGTCGGCCGGATTTCAAAGTCTGGGTCCGGCTTCGGCTGATGTCGCACTTCACCCGACGTCATCTCTGCTGGTCTTCGGGTATAAAGGCATCAGCCGATGCCATTTTCCTCAGTGTTTCTTGCCCCAGATGCCAGTTGCCCTCTAGGAAAGCTAAATTTTGGATAAATGCCAATGTTTCCAAAATAGTAGAAGGCAAACACAAAAATAAGCATGTATGTACATATATACAAACAAATACACCATAAGAGACTCCCCAGCTAGCTATAAGGAGGGTAAATACCCTAGAGTACCACAGAGGGAAGGAGGGTGGTAATCCTGACTGCAGATGCTATCCTGTTCGGACATCTACATTTATGGTAGGTACAAAACTGTACTATGTCCTTCAAGGATGCATCTGCAGTCATAACAAATGGGTAGAATACCATAGCCAAACTAGGGAGGAGGAAGAAGAATTATGGTGTAGTTAGGATCCCTTGCAATACAGCAGTGGCAAACCCTGCTCGGGATCTAGAGTATAGAGGTAAATTATAATGCTTGGCAAATGTATGCACGGAGGTCCAAGTAGTCGCCTCAATAATGTCCTTGGTTGCCACTCCTCGTAAGAAAGCTGTGGTAGTGGCTGTAGCCCTTGTAGAATGAGGTCTTATGTTCTGTGGAACTGGTTTTCCATGGTAGGAGTAACAGAATCTTATGCAATTTCCTATCCATTTGGAGATTGTCTGTTTGGAAATTGCTTTTCCTTCCCTTCCTGTTGCATAGGCTACTAAAAGCTGGTCAGTTTTTCTGTTACTTTTGGTTCTGTCCAGGTAGTAGCGTAACTGTCTATGTACATCCAAGGTATGCAGCAGCCTTTCTCCCTGTTCTGTGGATTGGGAAAGAAGGTAGGTAGGTGGATTGCCTGGTTTAAAGACACTCTGGATACCACCTTGGGCATAAAAGTAGGATTAGTTCTCATGGACACTCTATCTTGATGGAAGATTAGGAAGGGTTGTACTGCCATTAAGGCCTGTAGTTCAAACCCTCCTTGCTGAAGTAATTGCCAGTAGGAAAGCAGTTTTCCATGATAGGTGTTGAAGATCTGCTGTTGCTGCTGGTTCAAATGGAGGGAGTGTCAATTTTTCTAGCACAAAGTTCAAGTCCCATGCTGGTAATGGTGGTTTCCTAGGAGGTTTTACAGTCTTGATCCCTCTGAGGAATTGCCTGAGTAGAGGATCTTGAAAAGACAGGTGGATTGAAGCTGTATTCTATGGGAAATAGCTGATGCATGTATCTAGATGGAGGAATAGGACAGGCCCGTATGTAGAAGCTCTGCCAAGTACTCCAGGATGTTAGCAATATCTATGTTCGAGACATCTTTTCCTCTTTCAGTACTCCAAATGACAAACCTTTTCCATTTTCCTGCATAGTTCCTTCTTGTTGAAGGTCTGCGGCTTCAAGGATAATGTCTTTAACCCTTTGGGATAAGTCTGGGTTAGTAGCTGTTATGTGATGTTCCAGGCAGTCAGTTGCAAGGTTTTTAGGTTTGGGTGCATGATGTTGTAGTTGTTCTGAGTTAACATCAAAGGCATCAGGGTATTGGCCACATTCTCCCTGAGACATGCTCCTCAGCAAAGGATACCAGTGTTGTCTTGGCCAATTCGGAGCTATCAGAATTATCCTTGGACATTCCTCTTTGATTTTCAGTAGTACCTTGTGCATCAAAGGCAGAGGTGGAAATACATATGCTGTCAGGCCTTTCCAACTGAAGGATAGAGAGTCCACCTTCCATGCTAGTAGGTGGCATGTCCTTGTGCAGAATTTTTTGAGCTGGTGATTGAGTGGGGATGCGAATAGGTCTATTTGTGGCATTCCCCATTTCTTTGTGATGGCCTTGAAGATGTCCGGGTGTAGCATCCATTCGTGAGCATCCGAGATGGTTCTGCTTAACATGTCTGCTAGGGTGTTTTCTTTTCCCGGCACAAATATTGCCTGTAACTGTATGTTGTAGCTCAGAGCCATATTCCAAAGGTCCAGAGTCATTCTGCATAGGGGGTATGAATGAGTGCCTCCCTGTTTGTTGATGTACCACATGACTGTGGTGTTGTCTGTCCTTATCATTAAATGGCCTTCTTTGAGGAATGGTTTGAATTTCTGGATTGCTAGTTTTACTGCCAGCAATTCTTTTTGGTTTATGTGCATGTGCAGCTGGTCTGGAGTCCACAATCCTTGTATGCACTTGTCCAACATGTGCGCCCCCCAGCCTAGGTCTGAGGCGTCCGTTGTGATGGTTTGGTTTGCTTGAAAGTTGTGGAAGGGCAAGCCTGGGTTTGACTGGCATGCTTGAGCCCACCATAGGAACTCTTGTTTTAGGCATGGGATTAGTGGGATTTCGGTTTCTAAGCTGTGCCTGTGTTGAGACCATAAATTCTTTAGGTACCACTGTAGTTTTCTCATATGCAGTCTGGCATGGGGGACCAGGATTATGCATGATGCCATGAAGCCCAAGGCCTGCAGTACTTTTCTTGCTGTTAGTTTGTGCTGCTTTGTTAATGCCAAGAAGTAAAGAGGGAGTTGTGCTTGTTTTTCTGCAGTTAGGAATGCCATTTGTTTTACTGTGTCCAATTCGCACTCCAAGAATGTTCTTGTCTGGGATGGTATCAGTCGTGACGTTTTTAAAGTGCCTGTGTAACCCAGGGCCTGTAGTAAGCAAATGGCTCTTTGTAAATCTGTTGGCAGCTTGCTTTTGTTGTTCGCTTGTAACAGGCAGTCATCCAGGTATGGATAAATTTGGATTCCCTGTAGCCTGGGGGAAATGGGGGGCGGAATTTAACCCGATTTCCAGGGCAAATTTTGTTGGGGGGGAATACCCCTTTTTGGCCCGACATACCTACGGTATACAATACATATTCTCACATATCTACTGGTATACAATACATATTCTCACATATGTACTGGTATACAAACATATTCTCTCATACCTACGGATTTACAGTACATATTCTCACATATGTACTGTTATACAATATATAGTCTCACATATCTACTGGTATACAATACATATTCTCAAATATCTACTGGTATACAATATATTTTCTCACATATGTACTGGTATACAATATATATTCTCACATATCTACTAGTATACAATACATATTCTCACATATCTACTGTTATACAATACATATTCTCACATACCTACTGATGTGCAATAGATATTCTCACATACCTACTGATATACAATACATATTCTCACATACCTACTGGTATACAATACATATTCTCACATATGTACTGGTATACAAAATATATTCTCACATATCTACTGATATACAATACATATTCTCCCACATGTACTGGTATACAATACATATTCTCCCATCTTTACTGGTATATAATACTTATTCTCACATATGTGCTGGTATATAATACACATTCTGTCATACGTACTGCTATACAATACATATTCTCAAATTTTCACGTATGTGCTGGTATACAATACATATTCTCATATATGTACGGGTATACAATAAATATTCTCCCATACATAGTGGTGTACAATACATACTCTCATATACATACTGGTATACAATACATATTCTCCCATATGTAGTGGTATACAGTAGAGCATCAAGGATCACCATTCCATAAAATAATGATTTATTAAAAAGAGGTAAAAAAAATGGTGTAGACTTTTGTTGTATATATATATATATATATATATATATATATATATATATATAGAGAGAGAGAGAGAGAGAGAGAGGAAGAAATGCAAGTTATACAAAAGGAAATTTCTGTTAATCCAAAAAAAAAAAGAAAAAAAAACACTGTGTCTCATGCCAAGTTTAATGCAGTATAAGAGTATTTGCAATCAGCTTTGTTTGCACTGGAAGTTGTCCATGCTTCTTCATGTTATCCTGGAATGTGTCCGTTGCTGAACACTCATCTGAATTGCTGTTTCAGGCAAAAACTCTGCCTACATGGAATGTCCAAGTTCACTGATGCTGACTGCCTTCTAACTAATACAAAACACAGTAGTGAGTCTTAGAAACAATACTATGTATAACAATACTCTGGTTACAGCAGTTGCTGTAGGTATTATTTCCCTCCAGTTTTACAATATATTGATACATAATAAGCAAGAACCACCACACCATGTTACATTTGCACCCCCCCCCCCACATTACTTGGAACAATTAATTATTGTGATTTAAGTCTGATCAGTGCTTTACAGTAAAAATAAATGGTTGTAAATAGAGGACCAAAATACAAAGCATGCCTGTCTTGTTGCTAATGTAACCACATCAGGGAGTGGGGAGGCATGGTCAGTAAAACCCTGCCTTTGACTTTACTTCATTATATTGCACCCCTTCTATCTCCGAGTGATCGAGCATCATCGTCTCAGTGTTTTCTTCTTATTTTACTCTTCCTGTACAAGGTACCTCAGAACATTTGTCTGCAGTTTCATACTTCTTAGTTGCAGAAACATGCTGCGTAACACCTTCTGTCTTACGCTGACAAAACTGGTTTATAATTCTGGCCAGGTACTCATTCTTCCTGTTTTTTTCTCTTTTAACACTAGTCTCAACAATCAACTGCTGCTTAGAATTTTCAGTTTCAGCAGCTTTCTGTTTTACATTGATAGAGAGTTTGGGATTCTGTGCACATTATGCATTTTCAGTAGTTTGTAACTTCATTCACCTAGAATACACCCTTCACTGAGTGATTCCTTTACCTGACTTCTGTCCATCATTTCTACGCCCTGTTTTATAACACTATCAGGCTGCACTGATACTTCTACTTCATGTTGTGCAACATTTTCAGGATCCAGTACTGTTTAACTCCTTTCTTTCTACTGGTTCTGCTCTCGCAGGCTGCTGAAACACAGGTGTAAGCAGACAAATCTCTTTAAATTGTATAGGTTAATCCTCTCCCTGCATCCTTAAACAATTATTTATACCTTTGGTGCTTGCCATCACTTCACTTTCATCATTTATGGATTTCTACACTCTTATATTTGTATATGCTGGTTGCCCCCCACCCACCCAGTTCAGCTTAGACAGAGATGTTCCTGTGTGCTTGTTCACTTGCTGTTTCCTTTTTCTGCACTGACAAGGTGGTCAGTCAAAAGGATTATCCCATTACCACAACAATTCCTTAAAGTGTGGAACTCCCATGTTATCATGCTATATGCTAAACTGGGAATGAAAGTAACAGGATGAACCACCTTTCCAAAACCCACTTTGCATTGCTACTTTGTATTGTTACTAATGTAACCACATCAGGGGAGTGGGGAGGCAAACCTAAATAATTGAGATGAGGAGACACTGGCAGCTATAGTAAAGAAAACATCACACAGCAGGCAACAGAGTCATAGAGGAGGTTATTCTCATCTAAGAAATGGTTGAGTAGTGTAAACTTTAATTCACATTTAACTGCAGGGTACGGGGAACTGAAATTTAGAGTGATCGGTCTGAAAGTAGACAGAGACACCGTAAGAGAAAATGACTGTGCTTGTGGCCCTCGAAAAGTGCCTAAAGGACTCCCCCAGATTCATCTGAAGTGTTCAAACTCATCAAAGGCTGCCCTGAAATGCCCCAACACAGGATACATATTGATACAAATGTTCAGAACCCTTAAAAAGTGATGGGCCAAAAAGTTTCAAAACCCCAGCTTCTCATCTGACGTGTTCAAACTCATCAAAGACCTGCCTTGAAATACCCCAACACAGGATACTGAATGATACAAGCATTTGGAACCCTTAAGTGCAGGCAGAAAAGTTTAAAAACCCCAGCTTCTAGTCTGAAGTGTTCAAACTCATCAAAAACCTGACCGTAAATACCCCAACACAATATACCAACTGATTCAAGCATTCAGGACCCTTAACAAGTGCAGGCAGAAAAGTTTCAAAACACAAGCTTCTAGTGTAGGTCCCTCCTCCAAGACTTTCTGGTGAAAGTTTTGTAGTATAGTATAATTCTTGAGGGTAGCACATCATTGGAATTAGCAGCAGAAATGTCTTCTAACATCTAAACCTTAGTTTTGCCCCATTTAACTTAAACTGTATTTTAGCACCCCAGTTAACCTAAACTAACTTAAATTGCTCTCTAGTGCTGTTTATTCCCAAGGCCTTTTTGCCTACAAGGTATTAGCCCCTGCTTTTTTCTACTTTTACAATTGCCTCTCATTTTTTAGTTCTTAGACTCACTCTAGATACCCTGTACTGTACAACTTACACAGGGAATAACTGTAAACCATTTCTATCATACTTTATGCAAGTAGTTGGATTTCTCAACAAATCTGACTGATATTTTTTCTATGCAGGGCATGCTGCGGTCTGGTTCTACCTACTATGTTCTCCCCTGCTCCACTCGGGCTCACTCCGCTCCTCTACTCTACCCCCATTTCCCACCCTCCCCTACTACTCCTACATTTAACATACACTAGCCAACCCCCTTACTACAATTGACCAACCACAACACAGCTATCACTCCACTCCCCCTAACTCAATTAACCAACCAGAAGACTGCCCCATTCATCTCACCCACAAATCATTCCCCAACCGCACCAGTAACTTTCCTACTATCAAACAACCAATATAATTACTGACCTGGCACCCTTATCACTCATAGCTCTCCTGTACATCCACTACCACAATTTCATATATTATAAATTATTTTGCACTAAGCTATATACTACACCTCCCTCCATACAAGGCCGGCCTTAAGCATAGGCGAACTAGGCAACTGCATAGGGTGCCATACAGCCCGATCACATAAAGGGCACAATTTCTATTTATTTATTTTAATGAATTTTTTTGTTGTTGTTATCCAGTCTGACAGTCTACATTTGTGCTGTTCTCAGCAGGACACCGTCCAGCTTTTGTTGAAGAAAATTAACCCACCGGCAGTTTCTCACAGGAATGGGCATGATGCCCTAGACTGACAACCAGAAAGCAGGTGAAACAATATGCAAATGTGGCATGACTAGCACACATGCAGATATGCAAATGACCTCATGCATAGATTACTGTATGAAGGTAAGATTATAAAGTATGACAATCACCACTTAAACTCATATGTTTCAGCTCATCTAATGGAAACGGTGTTTACTGTATATTAAAGCTTCCCCCTAAAACTCATCCATGGTGGGGAACTATAGCTAAAATCAGGATAATTGTGAACAATCAATTTGCACAGATCCACTGCCATACAATTATTATATATTGGAAGCAATGCTTAGAAATGTAAAGAGTGTGAGTGAAATGAATGACCAAAAGCAAATCTGATAAAATAACTGAATGTAAGCATTATTTCTACACCTACTGTCCATAAAATGGAGACTGCCTGTGTCAGCCAGGAGATTAATTTTCTTTTTATAAGAAAAAAAATATTTTTTTTAAGGACGTTCTTCTTTAAGAATGCCCTTTTATGGCAGTAGATGACAAAAACAGGTTGCAAACATCTGCTGTGCCTTTGCGATGGATTATGTATGGCTGTTTTCAGGGAGCGGAATTTGAATTGCAGAAGATGTTGCGCTGTGGAGCAAGAATGGACATGTAAGAGGTAGGGATGTGTGTGTATACGTGTGCATGTGGGGATTATTGAAAGAATAATGTAGTGTACAAGATTTTCAGTATGTATTACAACTGGATTATCTGGATTATGGTGGCCACCATAAAAATCTAAGCTTCAAAACTGATTTGTATTCATTTTAAATAAAATATGCAGAAGAAGGTTATTAAACTGTTACTACTGAAGAGATAAACAAGAGGAGGGTTAGGTATGTAAAGAAAGGTTTAACATTTAATGACTGTGCAAAGTTTAGGAAGGCTGAGAGTATGGACTTGACTGGAATTTATTATTTTATGTAGTTCAAGAAGGTGGTATGGGCTTGAGAGGAAGATAAGTGGGAGGGGGACATGTAAGGCAACTGAACAACAGAATATTTCAATAAAATTTCAGGAAACACTTTTTCAGACAGACTGATGAGGCACTAGAATGTTATACTAGAAAATGTGAATATAGGTCAACACAGACATCCAAAGGGTCCCATAGAAATGGAAGGCAAAGCAGAAGCAACAACTCTCTAAGTTTAAATGCGATATATATTTCTTTTAATTTAATTAATTCACTCATTCAACATATTTATTTTCTTAACTGGCAGCCGCATCTGCATTCTATTTCCACCAGCTTTAGGAGTCTGGTCTTGGTCATGGACCATTCTGCTCATATTTTCACACAAAATGACTAATGGAAAAATAAGACTTTTAAAAAAAATGATTTGCCATCACATCTGATGTTCTCACCCTTTCTGCTGTATGGCTTTGAAGGTTGTAACACCGACTGATGTGTTCTTGGAGGCAGAAGGTCATATAAATTGTACTTTATTATGAATATAGTATTAGATTTCTGCTGAGCTTTCTCAAGAACATACCCATTTCCCCTTTTCATTACTGTACTTTGTCAGCATAATCCTATGTCTTTTGGCGCTTTTTTTGTGTGCGCTTCTTTAGCTAGTAACTTGTCAACAAGGGACATGACCACAAAAGCAAACTCACAGAATTCTTTGATTTTTTTTTATCTCTTTTTCATTCTCATATGTTTCTGTAGAGAAAGTATTTGATAAAGTCAGCTGGGATTTTGCCTTATATTATTTTCACACTGTCGGTCACAAAATTAAATCAGTTGAAAATGACAGACATTAGCTTTGCAATTCCAAATGTTAGAAGATGCACTGATTCAAAACCTGTTGTGCTATTAATTTTATGCAAATTAGAATAGTATTTAAAAGTCTCCCTGCTTTGGAGCAATTGTCCAAAATTCTTGAGCAAGAAGTTTAGAAGCATAACTGCACTTGCATCCATCTTAGAAAATAGTAATCCATGTTTGCATCAGTTTTGTTAGGGTTAAAACATTCTATTTTGATAAGAGGAGAGAATGTATCTGTTTTGAAGAAATATAGCTATTAAAATTATATTTACTTAAAACATTAAAGTAGCTTTGGGTAGGCTGAGGTGGCCTCTAATTATTTTTTAAATTAATTTTATCATTGTAACAATGTTTAAGTTTATACACTTTTTTTTTTTTTTTTTAGATATTTGTTATGGATGTATGACACACAAAGGGGAATATACCTTTAAACAAAAAGCAAATATATGGAGTCACGATGGAGTGGTGGATTGTTTAAACTAAACTTTAAAGAGTATATGCAGTTGAGATGATCTGATGAAATTCCAAGTTATACGTCACGAAAGCGCTTATCAATTTTATTGTTTTCATTGTTTGATTCATGGTGATTTATTTAAAAGTTTTGAAGCCTCTCTTTACTGTCTTTGTTTCAATTTGCAGTTTGTCGTTGGGATCCTTTGTGCTTGGGTTTATTTACAGTAGTCATTTGGCCAGCGTTTGATGCTTCCAGTTTCTAAGGTGCACCATGCACTAGATGTGAGTCTATTTTCAGGAAAAAAGTGTTGTGATTACTCCCCGCAAGCTAGTGTAATGTAAATCAAAAACAGCCAATTAGGTTAGTATAGCAATAACCCACGCCTGGGTGTGGGTAATATGGGATTTACCCACGGTTGGCATTCGCCCTCGGGACCAAACAAAGACAACCATGGGTAAATCCCGCATTACCCACACCCAGGCGTGGGTTATTGCTATTATACTATGACATTATTTAAGAAAAGAAATAATTACTTTTCTTAAATAATGGCATTGTATAATGCCTCTTTGCTGCCCTTCCGCAGCTGTCTGGTATCCGCGGCAGTTATGATGTAGTGCGCATGGCTACGCAGTACATCAGAGCTGTGGCCAAAAGCAACGGAGAAAGCAAGATCTCCGTTGCTTTTTACTGTTTCGCAATGTTAAATGGGTTTAACAGAGCGAGACAGCTTTAAAATAAGCAACGGAGATGTTCGTTGCTTATTTTAAAGCTGTCTCGCTATGTTAAACCCATTTAACATAGCGAACAGTAAAGCACTGGAGATCTTGCTTTCTCCGCTGTTTTTTTTAAACCTGTCTCGTTATGTTAAATGGGTTTAACATAGCGAGACAGCTTTAAAATAAGCAACAGAGATCTCCGTTGCTTATTTTAAAGCTGTCTCGCTATGTTAAACCCATTTAACATAGCGAGGCAGGTTTTAAAAAAAAAGCAATGGAGAAAGCAAGATCTCCGTTGCTTTTTACACACTGTGTCGCTATGTTAAAGGAGTTTAACATAACAAGACAGCTTTAAAAAAAGCAACTGAGATCTCCGTTGCTTTTTTTAAACCTGTGTCGCTATGTTAAACTCTTTTAACATAGCGAGACAGTGTTTTAAAAGAGATTCATACTAATGGAAAAAGTTCGGGCGACCAGACCTTTTTCCATTAGTATAAGTCGATTTACAACGTACACGCTGGCCAATCAGCGTGCACGTTTTGGAATATTAATGGGGGGGGTCATGGTATAATATGTGTTTCTCCCTACTTAATGTAGGGTTTCAGGTGTGGCTGCTGTGACGTGGCACAGCTGTGTGTAGGGTTAGTTGCTGTTGGTGGTTCTTTTGGATTTAAACAGCAGTACAGAATGGCAAGGACAGTGAAAACTGCCCAGTCCTGTGCACTTGTTGTGGTAGTACAAAGGTTGCAGAGAAGACAGCATCTGGAGTAAGTGTTTACTTCTCTTGTGTTAAGTGAATGTACCTGTGTCTTGTTCAGCCGTTGTCTGTGAATGTATTTCATTTGTCTTGTCACTGAGTTTAGTTATAAATGGGTGATGTGATCATGTTAATGTTGCTTACAAATCTATGGTTGCTTACAAATCTGTGGTTGTTGAATTTACCTCTCTCTCAACTGTCTCTTATTTGACTCAAAATTTTGCTCTGTCCCTCTTAATCCCTCCTAAAACTGGCAACGTTTGAAAAAAGATGGTGAATTACATTTAATAAGTAATGATGACGATACAATCCAGATGCATAAACAGGTAGATGGAAGCATAACAGAGTTTTGCTGAAAAAAGTGTGATTTATTTCGAGAAATAGCATTCAAAGTAAGTAGAAAAATGCAAACAGGTCTCCCTTTGTTTTTTGTCATTCCAGTCCTGACATTGACCAAAAGTTATGTTCAAGGCAGGGGGGCTGTAAAATGTAACCATCAAAACATTCTTCAATAAATGTCCTGCAATCAAAAGGACAAAGGCTCAGATGCCTGGGTGAGTGGTACCTGCCAGCTAATGGTAAAGCTTTGGGCACCTGTTGGGACTGCATTATGTCATAAAGTGTGTGTGTGTGTGTGTGTGTGTGTGTGTGTGTGTGTGTGTGTGTGTGTGTGTGTGTGTGTGTGTGTTTGTGTATTTCAGCTGGCTCTGATTTTGGATCTTATTACTTGTCAGATGAACTCTTGTATTAATTTTGGACTTCATAACTTTCGGAAAATGCTTGGTAATGCAAAACCTGTTACAGTAGAAACTGACTTTCATACACTTAAAAAAATTGAAGGAAATACTTGGAGTGGCTTTCATGGCGAGTGACCTATCTGTAGGTGTGGCTCAAACAGTGGTGTATCATGAGCATGGGCATGGGTGGGGCTTAAGGGGCCCTGGAGCACTACTTCGCCTAGGGTGCCATTTCATCTAAGGTCAGCCCTGCCTCCATAACATGATAATTCTCAAAGTCAAAGTGAACTTTATTGTCATTCAGACCTCACAACAGTGCAACTAAACGAAATTGCATTACTTCAAACTCAATTTTCACACAATTTCTACTGACATTAATAGAACCTTAACAGATATACTGAAGCTAATCCAACAATAACAACAGTAAGACATTAAAGTAGTACAGTAACAAGTACAATGACATGCATCAAGACTATTCCACTTACATGTCTTCATCAGTACCCAAAATATTGCACAGATAATATATTACACAGATCAAAATTAGACAGAGTTCAAATTGCATGGAATGCTAACTTGACATATTGCATAGCAAGTTAACTTGGCATTGTTAGTATTGCACATAAGGTATAATATTGTACTTTCATAGAGTTATTGCATATGTCTGTGAATTACTCCAGTGCTGTAATTCCAGACCTCCTTGACTAACATGATGTATGTTATTACTGGATTTCAGAAGTCTGAGGGCTTGTGGAAAAAAAACTTCTACTAAATCTGGTGGTTTTGCAATGTAAGCTACAGTATCTCCTGCCTGAAGACAAACATAAAAACAGACCATGGGCAGGGTGAGTGCAGTCTTTGACTATTTTCATGGCTCTTTTGAGGCACTGAGCAGAGTGCAAGTCCTGGATAGATGGGAGCGTGAACCTAATTATTCTCTCCGCCATTTTCACCACCCTCTGGAGAGATTTGTGATCTAAAACCATGCAGTTTCCATACCACACTGAGAAGTTACTAGTCAGGATGCTTTCAATGACACCCTTGTAGAAGGTTGTGAGAAATGAAGGTGGTAGTTTTGCTCTTCTCAACTTTCTTAGAAAGTGTAGACACTGTTGTGCCTTCTTGACAATGTGATTAGTGTTTATTGACCAAGACAAGTCTTCAGCAATATGCACCCCCAGGAAAGTACAGTTTTGTACCTACCATAAATGTAGATGTTCGAGGATCCACATTGCTGCAGTCCTAACAATTGGGTAGTCCGCTGTCCCAGTCGGCCCGAATACCAAAGTATATGGCTGACGTCGGTCAAGGCGCATTAGTCTGACGTCAGGACGTCAGGGTACTAATGCGCATGACCGACGTCATATCCTCAGTCTTTTCTTGCCCCAGATGTCAGAAGACCCTAAAAAGACAAGGCCAAAACCAAAAACACCAAACACTCCTGCACCAAAAATATGTACAATATATACAAAATTACAAGAGTATAACCTCACCCACACAACCACCCCTAAACACAGAGGGGAAGGAGGGAGAATTGGACTGCAGCAATGTGGATCCTCGAACATCTACATTTATGGTAGGTACAAAACTGTACTATGTTCTTCATTCCACATTGCTGCAGTCCTAACAATTGGGTAGAATCCCAAAGCAGAGGTAAGGGAGGCTGGCAAATCATAAAGAAGCAGGAGCTGTCAACATGCCTTGCAAAATAGCTGTGGCAAAACCAGCCCTAGATTTAGAGTAGAGAGGA
This sequence comes from Protopterus annectens, assembly GCF_019279795.1. Taxonomy (NCBI): domain Eukaryota; kingdom Metazoa; phylum Chordata; order Ceratodontiformes; family Protopteridae; genus Protopterus; species Protopterus annectens. Next base: position 186,489,211 of record NC_056743.1, read on the forward strand.
AGGTGGTAATGCTTAGAGAAAGTATGCACTGAACTCCAAGTAGCTGCCTCCAAAATATCCTTAGTTGCCACCCCTTAGAAATGCTGTTGAAGTGGCAGTAGCCCTAGTGGAATGAGGCCTAATCCCAGCTGGAATCTCCTTGCCATGATGGGAATAACAAAATGCAATGCAAAACCCAATCCACTTAGAAATAGTTTGTTTTGACACAGGCTTGCCCTGAGAACTCAAAGCAAAAGAAACAAACAATTGCTGAGACTGCCTAAAATCCTTAGTCCTGCTTAAATAATAACGCAACTGCCTGTGTACATCTAAAGTGTGCAAAATCTTTTCCCCCTTATTTTGGGGATCTGCATAGAAAGTAGGTAAATGAATAGTTTGGTTTAAAGCCACACTAGAAACCACCTTAGGCATAAAAGAAGGATTAGTACGTAATGATACCCTATCCTTATGGAAAATCAAAAAAGGCTCTACCGCCATAAGGGCCTGCAATTCAGAAACCCTTCTTGCAGAAGTAATGGCCAACAAAAAAGCAGTCTTCCATGACAAGTATTTCAATTCAGCAGTAGCCGCAGGCTCAAAAGGTTGTAGAGTAAGTTTCTCCAACACAAAATTGAGATCCCAAGCAGGAGTAGGAGCTCTACATGGGGATCTTATATTCTTTGCCCCTCGAAGAAATTGCTTGAACAAAGGATGCGAAAACAATGGTGGGTCACAATCATAGTGAGCTGAAATTGCTGCAGCATGAATCTTAATGGAAGAGAAAGACAAACCTTTGTCCAATAACTCAGTAAGATATTGAAGAGCCACACTCAAATTAGGCTCAGAAATCTCCAAATTCTTTGCTGGACTCCAAAATAAAAATCTCTTCCATTTTTCTGCGTACACTTTTCTTGTACTAGGTCTTCTGGCTTCCATAATCACATTTAAAACTTGTTGAGGAAGTTGAGACCTGCTGTGTTTCAAAACAGAATATGCCAGGCTGTTAGATGAAGAGAGTGAAGCTTGACATTGAGCAGGTGACCGCCCCTCTGAGACAACAGGTGTGGAATCAAAGGTAAAGGCCATGGAGGCTTCCTTACCAGACTCCTCAGTAATGGGTACCAGTGTTGCCGAGGCCAATCTGGAGCTATTAAAATCATCCTTGGCTTGTCTTGTCTGACCTTTAGGAGCACCTTTGGAAGAAGAGGCAGAGGCGGAAAGGCATACACATGAAGATTTTTCCAACTGAAAGAAAGAGCATCCACTTTCCAAGCTGTGCGATGAAACCTCTTTGTGCAAAACTTTGGCAGCTGGTGGTTTAGTGGAGAAGCGAACAGATCTATGTCTGGAGTTCCCCATGACACTGTCAATTTCCGAAATACATGAAGATCCAGTTTCCACTCGTGGGGATCCATGATTTGTCTGCTTAACACATCTGCTAAGGAGTTCTGTGCTCCCGGCAGAAACCTTGCCTGAAGAGTTAGTTGCAAGCTGAGCGCAGTCTCCCATAAAATCATTGCTTGCCTGCATAACGGGTAAGAATGTGTTCCCCTTGTTTGTTGATGTACCACATGACAGTTGTGTTGTCTGTTAGAATCAACACCTGCCCTGGAAGAAGTAACTCCTTGAAAGCCATTAATGCAAACTGGACTGCTAACATCTCCTTCATGTTGATATGTAGATGCTGTAGTCTGGCAGGCCACTTGTCTTGTATCCACTTTCCATTTAGATGAGCTCCCCAAGCAATGTCTGAGGCATCTGTCATTAGAATCTGACTCGCCTCTGGCCGGGTCACAGAGAGTCCCTTGTTTAGGTGACATTCCTGAGCCCACCACAAAAATTCCTGTTGAATGCAAGGTATTATTTGAATGACAGTGTCCAAATCCTGGCAGTGCTGTGTCCATACATTTTTGAGATACCATTGCAGCTTCCTCATATGCAGTTTGGCATTGGGAAGCACCAGAATACAAGATGCCATGAACCCTAAGGCTTGAAGGACTGTCCTTGCAGTCAGCCCGGACTGAAGAGATAGTTGATGGAAGTAAATGGAAAGATTCTTTTGTTTGTCCGGGGTTAAAAAGGCCATCTGGGCTGCTGTACTCAGTCTCACACCCAGAAAGCACATGTCCTGAGAGGGTACTAGACTGGACTTTATTTCGTTCACAGAATACCCTAGGCATCTTAGCACTGCTATCACATATTCCAAATGCTGTAAAAGGTCTTCCTTTTCTTGAGCCAGAATCAGGCAGTCGTCCAAGTAAGGATAGATTTGTATTCCTTTTAGCCTGAAGTAAGCTATCACTGGAGCCAGAACCTTTGTGAATACTCTGGGCGCAGTAGATAAGCCAAAGGGCAATGCAGAGAACTGATAATGGGAATTTCCAGCTCGAAAACGCAGATACTTCCTGCAACTTAGTCTGATAGGCACATGAAGGTAAGCCTCCTTGAGATCTAAAGTTACCATCCAGTGATCTTTGCCCAGCAGAGGTAAAAGCTGTTGTAAGCGTCAACATTTTGAACTTGGGAATGTCCAGATAAGTGTTGAGGATAGATAAATCCAAAATTGGTCTCCACGTGTTCCCCTTCTTTGGTACTAGGAACAGGCGAGAATAAAATCCTAGGCCCCTTTCTGGCACAGGAACCGGCTGAATGGCCCCTATTTGGAGTAACAGAGAAATTTGCTTGTGAGCCTCTTTTCTTTGTAGAGGAGGAATGTCTGGCATGCCTTTGAAAGGAGGCAAGGTATGGAAATAAAACCTGTAACCGTGGTGAATGATATCCAAAACCCATCTGTCTTGGGTAATTAAATCCCAATTTTCTTTGAAAAGAGCCAGCCTTCCTCCCAAAGGTGCTGCCAGATGAGAATGTACTGGCAGCTGAAAAGGCAGGTCATTGGGTCTGTTCTGAAAGGACTGACCCCTGCCCTCACCAGAAGTCTGAGCAGGTGAACTCCCTGTTCTAGGCCTAAAAGAACCTTGAGCTCTGCCCCTACCACGTCTAGACCTACCCCTAGACTGGGAATCATAAGCAGGATATGTCCATCCCTTAGTAGGCCAATTCCTACTAAACTTCGGAGGCTGTACCTGCAAAAAATCTTTAACAGTTTGCATAGACTTAGCCTTGTCCTCCATTTTCTTTAAAACTGCTTCCACAGGCGAACCAAACAACACGTCAGACTGTAATGGAGCATCCAAAATCCTTGTCTTAACATGCTCAGCTAAATTCTGATCCCTCAACCAGGCGTGCCTACGAAGAACAGAACCAGTGGCAGCCACCCTCGAGGAGGCCTGCACAGCATCAAACCCACATTGCAAAGAATGCTTACCCACCTGTTCAGACACATGAACTAAATCCTGCAACTCTTTACACTCAATACCTTCCGCCAGAGCATCCACCTTAGACTTCAATTGTGAAAGGAGATAATTTTGATATTTTAACATGTGAAACTGGCAATTCAACGCCCTCATGGCTAAAGTGGAAGAAGTATACACTTTCTTTCCCCATCTATCCAAAGCCCTTGCCTCTTTATCAGGAGGAACAGGATTTTTAACCACAGAAGCCTTAACACCTTTAGGCCCCTGAGAGACAGTTTCCGGGTCTGCCCTAGGACTCTTAAAAAGATACTTATGAGCTTCAGGCACCCTATAGTACCTATCTGGTTTAACTGGGGCAGGAGGCAAAGAATCAGGGTTCAGGGAAGCCTCTGCAAAAACATCTTCCACCACATTCAGAACAGGAGGTATAGCTAAAGGCCTATGCTGGGGTAAAAACAAGAATTCCCTAAGCCTCTTCCTGGAATCAGAGAAATCTTGACCTTCCCATTTATAATGCTCCCTCATGGAATGAAGAGTCTCTGAAAATGAAAAATCCTCGGGAGGAGAGGCTGAAGGAGTAGAATCATCCACATCAGAATCAGAATAAGGAGGATACTCCTGCAAGTCTTCAGCCGAAGACTCAGAAGCCTCCGAACACTGCTCAAAACTCTCAAACTCAGGTTCCACCCTAGGCCTCTTATCAGGAGGGGGCATAGAACCTCTAATCATAGTAATCAAATCCTCTGCCATTTTAAGCATATGTTTCTTAGGCACAGATCCTGAAGAGCTAGGAGAAACCCCCACTGAAGTTAAACCTGGCCTGCCTCTCAAAGAAGTCTTGGAGACAGAAGGGGAGGCTCTAACCACCTTAGGAAGAGAGGGAAGAACAGCCACCTGAGAAGCCCCTTCAGCCTGGCCTACCTCCTGAGAGGACACATCCTGTAACAGTAAAGTCTCTCCCTGAGACTCCAAAGAAACTCCTGGCAGAACCTCCGGCTCCACTGAGCCTTCTAAAGAACCGACGTCCGGGACTGTCGGTTCTTCCAATCTAGGCTTTGCTGCTTTGTCCTTGCGCTTTTTGGACGAAGCGGGCGGAGCATCCGGCGGCATTTTATAATTACAACGCTTCCCAAAAACTAACCTGGCACAGTCTAACCTTCTCTTAATAGTGCGTTTGTTAAATCTAGCACAAGAGCGGCATCCAACAACGGCGTGCTCAGGCCCTAAACAAGGTATACACAAGGTATGGTAATCCCTATGAGGTATCTGTTTCCCACAAGAAATACAGTTATTCACTTTTTCTGACATCCGGTTAAATACTGAGGCAAGAAAAACCAAAATATTCCCCAACGGGTACTTTAGCCAACTTTGATTCGGTCTGAAACTCCGACTTCAGAAAATTTCAGAACGCCAACCTGCACTCGCAAAACTGCTTCTGCATCGGACCATGCGGCAAAAAAGACTGAGGATATGACGTCGGTCATGCGCATTAGTACCCTGACGTCCTGACGTCAGACTAATGCGCCTTGACCGACGTCAGCCATATACTTTGGTATTCGGGCCGACTGGGACAGCGGACTACCCAATTGTTAGGACTGCAGCAATGTGGAATGAAGAACATCTTGGTGCTCTTCATGATTTCCACTGTATTTCCTTTTACTGTGAGTGGAGAATGAACCTTGCAACTCTTCCTAAAGTCTATTATCTCCTTTGTTTTACTCACATTGAGAGACAGGTTGTTGTTGTCACACCAGACAATCAGTTGGTTCACCTCCACTCTGTAGGCTTTTTTGTAATCATTACTGATGAGACCCACCACTGCAGTATCATCCACAAACTTAATAATGTGGTTTGTGTTGTACCTAATGATGCAGTCTTCTTAGCATGGTGAACAGTAGGGGACTCAGAACACATCCTTGAGGTACTCCAGTGTTCACTGTGATGCTCATCGAGATGTTGTTGCCTACGCATATCTTTTGTGGTCTGTCAATAAGAAAATCCAGAATCCAGTTGCATAAAGGAGTGCTAACACCCAGATGGACGAGTTTCTTAATCAGATGTTGGGGGATGACCATGTAGAAGACTGAGCTGAAGTCGGTAAATAACATGCGGCCATAGCAGTTTTTGTTCTCCAGGTGTGCCAAGGACAAGTGAACTGCCAGTGAGATGGTATCTGCTATAGAGCGATTGCATCTATAAGCAAATTGGAGTGGGTCTAGTGTTGCAGGAAGACTTGATGTCAAGTAGTTTGACCAGTCTCTCAAAGCAGTTCATTGCAGTGGAGGTGACAGCTACTGGGCAGTAGTCATTCAGGCTTGATTCTACATAGCACAATCATCCTAACCCATACTCTTTTAACCCAACTAACGTCTTACCATGTAGAACTCCACATTACATCAAACTTCTACTATACCCCATATTGTAAGCACAACATATCAAAACCCACAACAGTCATTATATCCGCAACAATCTTCAATCACTCCCAAATTGACATAGACTCACTTAAATCTCTCCCCCAGCTAACCAACACAAAGATATCTTGGCAATATGACAAATTTATCTCTAGATACCTAAAAGCGGGTCTATATTATCTTGCCAGCTGTTTTCAGCGTATACGGCAAGACTGAACCTCATATTGCGAAAACCCATTAACGCAAATGGCCAGGTCATCGATATTTTTCATAGGGAAAAAATTGATGGACCAACTAAACACCACAGACTATTTAAACTATTAGAAAGTGTGGGGCGTCACTCTCCACACCCACACCCCGATGTGAGGGGCTGTGCCCCCAACACTCCTAAATAAATATGCCAACTTCGATATCACACTGCAGTGGGGTAAAGGGAAATTTCACGGCGACAGCCAAATGATTTTTTTCCCCTAGGAAAAAAATCGGTGACCTGCCTGTTCGCATTACTGGCTTTTCGTGGTTTGAAGTTCGATCTTGCTGTATTCGCTGGAAACAGCTTTCAGCAAGATAATATAGATCCCTAAAAGCAATATCCCTCATAGTAAACAAACTGATCCTAATTAAAGACATACACCCTAACCCTGGCCCTGTAAGTAACCCCTCCACCTCCACTTACCAACAACAAATTATACTAAACCTCCCCAGAACAGGTACTGACTTGTTGATATTCAATGTTAATATTAGAAGCATTCTAAACAAAACTCAAGAACTCCATGCCATCATTGCATTATACTCCTCAGATATAGTAGTCATCACTGAGACATGGCTTAAACCAGACATCAGTGACAATGAAATAGTTCCTCCTGGGTACAACATATATAGGAAGGATAGAACATCCAAAAGAGGTGGAGGCATTGCACAAATCATTGACCACAACCCCCCAAAATTCTATAATGCTGAAGTAATACTCACCAGAGTAAAGAATCAATTCAAAAAAATAACTCAATTATTATTCATTCCTACATTCCCCCTCGTAACCACACCGACACACTAGAATCCATTCTACAATGGACAGCAAACCATTTCTCACAGGGGACTATCATACTGGGTAACTTCAATATCAGCTGGTCCACCTTTAACTCACCACACCCTACAGACCACATTATTCCCCACAATTTCACCCAATTAATCCAAAATGCAATTAGAGTAGACACAGCCACAAAAAAAGAGACCATCCTGGATTGGATACTCACAAACCAACCACTACTATCATATCATTCTGGCATTTTCCCGACTCTCTTACTGACCACCTCCCAACATTTGTCCTCCAACATTATGTAAACCCAAGCAAAACATCCTCTTACTGGCAAATTACGTCTTCAAAAAAATTTAAATCCCAAGACTTTGTTAGCACTCACAAACTCTGCAACTGGAACCCACTAAAATACTTCCCTGTAGACACTGCCATTGATTATTTTATCCTAATAACATGGCTCCGACTATAACAGTAAGAACTAAGACCAATTACACATCCTGGCTTACTAGAGAAACTAGGGCACTACTAAAAGAAAGAGATAAAGCCTGGGAAACTTGGGTCCACAACAAAAGAACTACAAATCAACAATGCTAGTTTTTTTTACTTGTATCTAATTCCTATTTTCTGATTTATCATTCAATTGTATTTTATTGTGGAGCTTTTCTCCCTGGGTCTCTGCTGAAAATGAGCCACTAGGCTCATTTGGACAAACCTGGACAGCAAATGTAAAATAAAATAAATAAAAAATAACTTGAACTAAGAAACAAAGCTGAAAAGTGTATCAGACTTGACAAAAAAATCTATGTGCTGAAATGCAATCCATACATAAAAAGAATCCACAAAAATTTTGGAATGCCATCAACAAAATTCTGCAACCCCAACAAACTACTACTCCCCCCATATCTACCAGTAACTCCACTGAAAATATTGCTACCCAGTTCAACAAATACTTTACAGAATCCATAACTGCCCTAACCAATAAAAACTCTCCACCACCACCACCAAACTTCTCCTTCCTAACTCATAAAAACAACCTCTTCTCACTGCAACCAGCTCCAACTAGGAACATTTGTAAATATCTTAAACTTAAACCCACTACCATAGCAGGAGACAACCTACCTGCTGAATACCTTAAAATTGCAGCCAAAGCCATTTCATACTCAGCTTCCATACTAAACAATTGTTCTGTCTATGAGCAATGTGTCCCAAGCATCTGGCAAATATCTCACATAATACCATCACATAAAGGAAGGAACTCAACTGAACTGTCAAATTACTGACCAATTTCCATCCTATCCCCTTCATCAAAAATTTTCAAAAGATGCATCCATTCTCAAATCCTAAGCCATCTCTTAGCCAACAATCTACTATCTAACACCCAACATGACTTTTGCCCAAATCACAGCACTACCACAGCCCTAATCAGTTTCTCAACACAATTAACCAACACCGAAATGAAGGTAACCTTGTATCCTCTATCTTTCTAGATGTCTCCAAAGCTTTTGATACTGTGTCTCATAATAAACTCTTAACTGTTCTAACAGAATTCAGTCTAAGCTACTCCACTCTTACCTGGTTTCAAGGCCAGGATGTAAGCAAGTTGTCAAGAGGCAAAATAACCTGTCTCTTCGCCCTATTACTCTAGGGGTCCCCCCAAGGCTCCATCCTTGGTCCTCTTCTCTTCAGTCTATTCACTAACGACCTTTATACTGCCACCATACATGCTGCACTAATGCAATATGCTAATGATTCAACAATAATCTGTTCTGCCCTTACCCTCCAAGAACTACAAAAGAAACCTCAGGAATCCTTCTCAACAGTCAAAACATGGCTATCAGGTGCACAGCTCATACAAAAAAAAAAAAAAACTAAACTTATGCTTTTCCACCCTACTAAAGGCTCAGATCCAACTCCTCCTTTTAAAATATCTAGTAACAATACCCCTATTGTACCAGTCCCCCAAACTAAATTTCTAGCAGTCATAATTGATCAAAACATGAAGTATAACCTACATACTGCCCAAACAATAAAAAAGTTCATAAAAAATTGGAAACCCTATAAAGATGCAAAAATTACCTTACTAACAACAATAAAATCACTCCTGCCAGAACCCACCTTGTTTCCACATGCTCTGTGCATCACCAATGCTCATCAATCTCAATAAATCAGACTTAACCAAAATAGACAAATGCTACAACAAAATAGAAAAATTTGCAACAGATTTAACCTTTAGGGCCCATCACTGCCTAGCCCTCAAACAACTATCCTGGCTAGAACTACCTAACCAGCTCAGACTTAACCATCTTACCTTAGCCCACCAAATAATCTACCAACCTGAGAAAAAACCAGCTCTACAAGGCCTACTAAAGCAATACTTTAACCAACACTCACTACGATCTCATAGCAAATCACTAATGATCATCTATAGAAGCAAAAAAAACAAAATGCAGGTGACTCTCTTTACTCCAGCTGTACAGTAAAAATCTGGAATGCCATACCCCTTAACATCAGAGCTACAGCCAACAAATTCATTTTGAAAAAACTCTTCAAATCCCATTTAGCTAGCTCTTGGATATGTAACTGCACTGAGCCAGGCTAACCTACCTACACTACTTTTTATAACACAGCATTGGCTATAAATAAGTAACTCTAAGATGCTACACATGTAAAGATACCACCTACACCCCAATACAAAAGCATTTTTTCCTTAGGAAGCCTGAGCATTTTATAACTAGCTGTAATACACTTCATACAAGCATATACTGTAGGTCAAAGACTACTTTTACTAGCATTGTTTCTAAATTCTCCCCAGTACCTCCACTATTCTTCCATCTCTCTTATACACTTGACTTCCAGACAGAACCTCAACTCACAGAATAATGTTGACTAATTATTTATTATTATATTTATTTATTTATTGCATTTGTTTACCGGGAAAGTCCACTGGGCTAGAGATGAGCCCATTTTCAGTGGAGGCCCGGAGAGAAAAGCTCCACATGTAATTACATAAAAGAATATATAATACAGAATATATCAGGTAGTGGTAGTACATTAGATAAGTGAATAAGAGCATACAAAAATATGACATGAATTACGAGACAGTAGTGAGGTGATAACATTGTATAACATGGTGACATTGGCAGAAAATTGTTAAAATCAAGGTAGAAGTATAGAAATAGAAGGTGTGGATGGCAGATAAGGTTGTTAGATGAGAGAGAAGATTGTATAAAGGAAATGGAGGCAGAAGGCTTAGAGTAGAGATGGCGCTGGCTAGTGTCAGCAGAAGCAGTAGGTGTGAAGGAGGCAGAAGGCTTAGAGTAGAGATGGCGCCGGCTAGTGTCAGCAGAAGCAGTAGGTGTGAATGAGGCAGAAGGCTTAGAGTAGAGATGGTGCTGGTTAGTGTCAGCAGAAGCAGTAGGTGTAAAGGAGGGAAAGGAAAAGAATGTCTAGGTGTAGAGCTAGGATGAGATGGTTTTGGGGAGGGGGTCAGGTAATGGAATTGTGATTAAGGGTGCAGGTGCATATCCAATGTGATAAGAGGTGAAGTTTAAGGGAGTTTGTAAAAGCAGTGGAGCTACTGATAGTTCTTACAGAAGGAGGGAGTTTATTCCAAAGCTTGGAGACAGTGAAAGAGTAAAGCATTTAACCGGCCGAGAGCTTAGGTTTATCAGTATTTAATAGTATTTTGTTTTCTGACCTTAAGTGTCGATTTGGATGGTAGATGGTTAAGATGTCAGTTAGGGCTGGGCAGATTTCTGTGAAGTAAATGATTTTATGGGCAGTAGTAAATTGTATGTATGTGAGGTAATGGGGAAGTTCCAACAAATTAAGTTGATGTAGTGTGGAACAGTGGTGAGAGGAGAATTTAGCATTTGTAGCAAATTTGGCAACTATATTGTAGCATGTATTGAGTTTGGTTTTCATGGAGGACTGAATATTGGTTAGGATGGGGGCACCGTATAGGAGAGTAGGAAGCAGAAATGAGGAGGCAAGAGTTTTTTTGCAGAGAAGGTGAGAAAGTAATTGTGCCTGTAGAGGGCACCTAGCTTTTGATGTTATTCTGGATACGAAGGTCAAAAGTTAAGTTATCGTCAATGATGACACCAAGCAGTTTGGTACTGGGAGCAACATTAATAAAAGTATTGCTTTGGGAATGAACTGAAAAGTCAGACTTATTAACTGGGCTAGATTTTTTGGGGGTAAATATTATCAGTTTGGTTTTGTTGGGGTTAAGGGCAAGATGATTCGGTGATATTCAGGATTCAGTTGAGGTAAAAGCCTCTTGGGTAAGGTGCTGCAATGTAGAGGCAGATTTGGAAGAGCAGATAATGGTAGAATCATCTGCATATTGGATTACAGTACTGTGGGTAAGAATTTCATGAAAGTTGTTGATGAATATACTAAATAAAAGGGGACCCAGTATGGAACCCTGGGGGACTCCTGTGTTGGTGTTGGTGTTGTTGAAAGGAGAGGAGCAGTGTTGCCATATGGTAGCTTGTTGCCTATGACTGAGATAGCTGGAAAACCACTGAAGGGTGGAGGGATAGGTGCCAAGGCTAGAGAGTTTAGTAAGCAGAAGGGAGTGGGAAACTGTGTTGAATGCCTTTGACAGATCCAGGAAGAGTGCAGAGACTATGGATCCGTCATCCCTGGCTCTATTAACAGTGTCCAGGAAGGAAATGAGGGCAGTGTTAGTGCTATGTCCTGGCCTAAAGCCATGTTGAGTGGAGCAAAGTAGGTGGTTTGTAGTCATGTGGCTAAGGAGTTGAGTGTGAATGCACTTCTCTAGTATTTTTGAGATGGGAGACAGAATGGCAATGGGCCGGAAGTTGGGAATGTCAGAGTTGTTGCCACCTTTATGAAGTGGTAGAACATATGCCGTTTTCCAGATATCAGGTATGCAGGATTCCTGAATGGACCTGTTAAGGAGGATACTGATGGGGTATGCAATTGAGGAGGCAGATAGCTGTAAGAATTCTGCAGGTAGGTCATCTGGGGCATTGGTGCATTGTTTTAGTTTTTGAAGGAGCTTTTGTATGGTGGAGGTAGGTATGGGGGACAATAAGAAATTTGGTAATGAAGGTGATGTGGCAAGTGGCTTGGCGGGGTGTGGTTGGTTGGTGTTGATGGGTGGGAAGGTGGTAGTAAGTTTAACAATACTATCGATGAAATAAGAATTAAAGAGAGAGGCTAATTCAGTGGGTGTTTTTTCTGCATCAGGGCATGGACTGTGGATTGTTCCAGGATGGAGTAAGGAGTTGATTGTTCCCCAGAATTTCTTGGGGTTATGATTATGTTGGAGGCTTTGGAAGTAATCTTTTTTGTTTTTGAGAACTAAACATTTGGCCTGGTTGCGAAGTTGTTTGTATTGGATGAGGGTAGCAGGAGTTTTGTTTTTTAGCCAGGCTTTATCCCTAGAGGACATAAGTTGCTTTGTTGGCTTAGTGAGCCAATTGGCATGTTTTGTCTTGACTCTTTAACCAGAGAGGGGCAAGAGAGTTCAGGATAGTCAGAAATATAGTATTAAAAAATTCTACAGCATCATTAAGAGGGAGAGATTTTAGTGAATTCCAGTTAGTATTTTGCAAAGCTTCATTAAGAGTAGTTGGGGAGAATTGAGACAAATTCTGGGTGTATCTATATTGGTGTTTGTTAGGTAGGGTGGTAGGCTTACGTATTATGAATATTGGAGAGTGGTCACGTATACTGTCTGCAAGAGTACCAGAGGTGGATATGTTATCAGGGTCAGAAACCATGATCCAATCCAAGACTGAAGATTTGTTATTCTTAGTGTCAGGTCTGATGATATCAGAAATAAGCTGGTTATAGCTGTGGAGGTTGATGTCTAATTAATGATTGTTATTGGAGATATCTAACCAATTAATATTTACATTGCCTAGGATTAGTATTTCATTTTTTATGTTATTGGTAGTTCAGGCAAGGACGTCTTCTAGAATGGGAATATTGTTGCCTGGGCAAATGTATATGACTATAATGCATAGTTTTTTATAGTTATTCAGTTTAAAATAGGTGACAAGTAATTATGTGGTAGAGAAGGAGGGAATGGGCTTAGAATATGGAAATACTGAGAAGGTACTTTGATATAATAAGGTGATGCCTCCACCTTTTTTGTGGAGTCTGTCTGATCTGAGGCAGGAATAGTTTGTGGGAAAGGAATTCGGAATCATTTATGTATGGTTTTAGCCAAGTCTCAGTTATGGCTAAGAAGTCAGGTTTATATTTATTTAACCATGCATGTAGAAGATGGGCTTTGTTTCTAATACTTTGAATGTTGATAGTAGTGAGATTGAGGGATCTAGTTGAGTTAGGGGCATTATGAGGAGAAGAAGGACCAGGGTTAGGGTGGATGTCACCACACTGGACTAGGTTAGGATAACTAGGAGGCATCTTTGGATAAAGCTTCCTTTTTGGATCTTTGACATGGTTTTGTACAAGTTCCCTAGGAAGTCTGTATTGTGTGGAGAGGATTGTTGGTCTCCTTTGTAGAATAATATTAGAGTCATATAAACTAGAGCAGATTGCTGAGTAGCTGTAGGAGATGGGAATGTAGGTAGATGTTGCTGATGTAGGTATGGGGGGTATACATGTTGGTTGAAGTGATGAGAGTTGTAGAAGGAGAGAGAGGTATATGGAGAATAAAAGGAGAAGGATGTTGTGCAATGGGGGCATGTTTGAGAGGAGTGGTGTTCCCTGCTTAGATACAGAAAGTTTCTGGAAAAGGAAAATGTGGGTAGTTATTAGGTCAGATGTAGAGGTAGGAGTGTATGGTAATATAAGTGAAGAAAGGGGTAAGGTGGTTAGATATAGGAAAGTAGAAGTGGGAGGTGATAATTGACTAAGGAAGAGGTTAGGAGTATAGAAACTGTAGCTGTCAGGTAGGAGTCATGTAGAAGAGTAGAGTAGGCTGATTGTGTAGAGTAGGTGAGATGGAAGTTAGGGTGTGGTGTGGATGGGTGGAGATGGATTGGAGGAGTGTGGGTGGGTGTGGCTTGGTTAGGTATAAGTGTAATTGAAATGGGGGTGGGTGGGAATGGGAGTAGGGAAGGGGAACGTAGTGAGCCCGAGCGAAGTGAGGAGGAACGGAGCGGTGACCCACTGATCTGCTGAAGGCCAGGGTTGTGGAAAAAACAATCAGGAGCAGCACTTATTGAAATTAACCAGGTCAATACAGTACAGTTATATAATCTTCATTAAAGAACTAGCCTTTTTGTTTTGTTTTGGTGTGAACAATTAGCTTTGGATATAGAGTTCCCTGCTTGGACAGACTTATTTTGCATTTGCTCAGTAGGTGAGATGAGTGGCACAGAGATTTTCCATTCACTAAGCTTTTATTTCAAATGAAGTACCAGCTATCGGAAGTTACTTAGCTTAGTAAATACTACCATCTAGTGGCCAAAAGTGCTACCATCTAGTGGAAATAAAAATGAATGGGGAAGTATATATTTATGTATATATATATATATATATATATATTTATGTATATATATATATATATATATATATAAGTGCCCGTGCGGTGTGCAGCCAGTTTATGTGATAACAGTAATGATTACTTATAATGAAATCACATGGTTACAAAAGTAGCCAACTAGTCAACGATGTCTTATGTTTCACTTACTAAACATCCTCTATGTACAACAGAATTGTTTACAGCTACAATACGATTCAAACAATGTTTTAAGATCTCACTAAAGTATACGATGATGATGTGTTTTAAAAATCAACTTCCCTCTCCCTCCTTTTGCATCTGTGTATAACTACAACATATTTTAATAATGTTCTCTCAATTTTTACTTTTTGATAGTCACATACTGTATTTAGAGTCCTCCTTACTTTATGTCTTACAAATTAGTGTTATTTTGTATTATTTTATTTATTTATTTTTTTGTTACTGGAGTTTTTCTCCCGGGTTTTCACTGAAAACAGGCAATCTGCCCAGTCGGACTTTCCTGGTAAACAAATGTAAAATAAATAAAAAAAAAACAAATACTTGAACAATGGAATATGGCATCATATCTTCATGAATTTAAGATTACTTCAACTGCTTTTAAGTAACAGTCTCCTTTTTACAAACATAATGCACCTTCAGAACTGTAACATTCTGTCTCAATGTAGTAATCTTTGCAACTCCTTGTCATCACTTAAGACATTAAAGTTAATACATTTTGCAATATGATAATAGAAAAAGCTATCAAAACTAAACAGTTGGACATTTTCTTCCATAAGCTCAACATTATTACTAGCTTGTTTTTTACTGGTTATTGCTTTCACATATACTACAAATTCTGTCTAGATGACAGCTTTACTCACATTTAAAACAGCTTATTTCTGCAGTTTGTACTTTTTATTTACTACCAGGCTTTACCATATGTTTAGACTGCTCAGTTTTAAACATGGTTTCACTGTAAAACAATCTCTCTTCCAGTATAACCAAATAGTAATTATCCTTATAGCAACTTAAAAAAAACACTTTGTTAAATTAGTTGGCAAAGTCCCTTTAAATTTATCAATGTTTAGCATGTCTGTCATTTTACTTTTTGTATGTTGACTCTTAGGATCTAGCAATAGTTTAAGTAAAGCACCTACTTTACACATCACATAGTTCAGGTCTTACTGCTTCAATATCCAGCTGTACATTTGAGCTTGTTCCTTTGACGTAACAACAGCTTGTGCTGACAATGCCTCGTGACTTTATCATAGTCCTGATATTCACTTCCTTATATGGCTATGAAAACCTTTAATGTTTTGCTTCTTAATCTGGCAGGGAGGAGTTTAACCCTGTCACTCTAGTCCCATTCCTCCTATTGGGTGTACTGTTTGAATACCAGCAGGTATACTATAAGGGCCTATCAAGTCTCTAATATTAATATTAAAACAGACTTCTATATGGATTCCTAATCAAGAATGCCTGGTCATCTTCAGGTTATTCTGGGATGTCTTGTCCTCTGTTGCAATACACGCCCCAGAGCCACTGTTCCAGGTACAAACTGCTCTTGTATTGATATTCCATCCTTTCTGCTTAACAGTGCAATAGCATTTTAATGGAATAATTGCTTATTGGTACTGCAGTGGTGGTGCTGCGGTAGCGGTGTCGCCTCACAGTTAGACGTTGCCAGTTTGATTCTCAGTTAGAACGTCTTCTGTGTAGCGACATGTGTGAATGGGCGTTCCTTTGTTGAAGGTTGTGCATTAGGCCCAGCAAGCCAATACGTAAAAATCTACTGCCAATCATTAGCAGACCGAAGTTCCACTGTGGCGACCCCTAACCGGGAAAAGCCGAAAAAAAGAAGAAGAAGAAGAATTGCTTATTGGTGACAATTTATATGGGAACTCTATCTAGCTACTACAAAAATGTAGCTATTTGTCTTAAAGAAATTATGTTATCAATACCATTTATAATAATACTATATAGCAGTTGTTATACGTTTCTTTTAAGTGTGTGTGCATGTGTATCTCACCATCTGTACATCTCAATATATATGCACACCACACATACACACACACATACAGCAACGTTAGATGCAGACATGTTAAGCAGTGTGATAAGAACAATGCACTGGCCAGACATGCAGCGCAACAGGGAGATAAACATACATTTAATTTCATGGTGGTTGAGAAGTTAGAATTTGGAGGCAGGCTGAGTGATTTCTTCAGTAAAATGGAAGACAGGGACTTATGCTGGATAATTAAGTTGCAAGCAGACAGGAGAAAGGGCTAAATGACAAAATTACTTTGAGACCAGTATTGAAATTGATAGATCTGAAAATGTGAAGTTTCTAACATTGCCTTATTTTTCCCATCACATATTAATGAATGACATGACTAGTCTCTGACACTAAACTACTAGGTGTACTCATAGATGATCAACTAAAGTTCGACAAACATTTACAAGTAAATATCAAAAAACCCCACAAAAACCTTTTTATGCTATACTGCGATAATCATTACATCTCTCCTTCCACTAGGCTCATACAAGCCAATACTTATCTCATCCTATCCCTCCTATATGGTGCATCTGTCCTCACCAACCTGCAATCCTTCCTCAAAACAAAACTCTCCTTTTGCTATAACAAGATATCAGAATTTCCAGCAGGTCACAGAGCCATTTCTCATCATTTTAATTCTCTTTACCAATTAACTGGCTTGAGTTACCTAATCTCCTCACTTATACCCAACTCATCCAAGCTCACAATCTCATTTACAACCCTCTCATTGTCCCTCCCTAGCCACTTCCTTTGAAATGTATGAACCAGAATGACTTCTAAGATCGAATTCCTAAAAACTAAACTGCACAAACCCACACATTCAGCTGGGAATCACCTAATGTCCTTCTCTCTTGCATGCCTCTGGAATTCTCTACCATCTCCCATCCGCATCACAAGCAGTCTCTCCTCATTTAAAACCTTGCTGCACTCACACCCTAACTTCACAATGGAAGTGCTCCTGTTCCCATCTTACCTAGTCCTTCTAATACCACTTTTACTCTCCTAGAACTAAACACAACATCACTGCTCCTATAATTCCACAGTTCTACTGAACTATTTGGCCACCTACTTAACAGTTATCCTATGCTGCTAGTTTTGTGTAAAAAAAATGTGTTTTTTTATTGCTGCTTTGCAAACTATACTGATGTATTATATAATTGTTAACCTTTTCTTATTATATTTATTTTGTATTCCTATGAGATAATCTGTAATGTACATGTGCAATGTGTACTATGTATTTGCATTTTTCTGGAGTTTTTCTCCCCAGGACTCCATTGAAAATGGGCTCCTTGTGGCCCAATTGGACTATCCTGGCAAACAAACTGCAAATAAATAAGTAAAAAATAAATGTATCTACATTTTTGTAATACTGTAGCTTTCAGCTGATGCTTGGTTAGACACATTGCATCAGAGTATATTGGTTGTGATTGTAATCCCATTTTTAGATTTGTGAATTGTTTTTTAAATTGTAATTATATTATTAAGTAATGTATGTGAATTGACTGGTCTGATGAAGCAGCAGTTTGCTGTGAAAGCTCTTACCACTATTAAAGTTATTAGCTGTGTTTACAGTGTCTGCCATCTTTGGTTTTCTGCACTTTACATTTATGATCTGGTACACCATTTTATCCACCAATCTACCTTTTTTTCTTGTTCTATTATTATTATTTACTGCAAAATGTTTCCCAGCTTTCTTTCACTTTATAAAAGTTACAGGTCTTCCCACTCTGTCACTGTTTCTTTGTGAAAAAAATGCATTCAGGTGTCCTGATTCTTATTTTTAAAATGTCTCACCCAAATACTCTAGTCTATGACATTTTTAGTTCTCCTTCTAATTGAATAGTTGACAGAAGTTCCTTTACTTAATTTTGGAAGTATTTGTGTATTGTGGCACAAACATGCAAACAATTTAACCAGTTAGTTATCAGTACATTTACTCATATTTTAACCATCAAAGCTTTTGTTTTTCAATGATAAAGGCTTCCATGTATCATACATTATGATTTAAAGTGAAGTAATAGCCATAACAACATAGTCAGCAAATGGCAAAATATAAAAATAATAGAGGACACACAAAAAAGTATGATATACCCACTCGAGTAAAGTTTGCATTTGGCTGACACTACTGTTTATTTATTTTATTTACACTTTGTTGCTTGTGATTGCTCTATTAGTCCAGTTACCGGTTTTTAGATGAAACTAAAGATGGTATTTGTACTGACTAGGAGAAATTTGTCCAGGGCAACACGTCACTCCCCCTACTCCTTTCCCACTCAAATGGGAAAAAAAAGAGTTATTAGAGATTTTTTTAACTTCTTTTGGGGTTTAGTACTGAACCTAATGAGAAGAGGGGTAATTTATAATACATAAGAAGTAGGTGATTTGAATAAAAAAAAAATCCAGTGGGCCGTTTAGCATATATACATTTATTTGTGGTAACGAGAAAGGTAAAAGAAAGACAAAAAGAAATGACAGTTAAGTGGTTATACAGCATGTATTACAACATGTATAAAATGCACGAGAAGGAAAAAAAAACAGAGAAAAGAGACAAAAGGAGAGGATGGCAGAAAAAATGAAAAGAGTGCCATAATATGATTTCAGAAAAACATTATGGGGTATACCCATGGAAGTAATTAAAAGCAGATGAAAAAAGGCAAAAGAAGAAAATAGTCTGAAAATGTTTACGAAGCTGGGGATTTTTTGTGAAAAAGAAAAATTATTAAATGAGTTACAGATGAAAGGCAATATGAAATATAAGGTGATGCAGGAAAGAAAATGTGTTGACTGTGGTAAAGAAAAAATAAAACCTTGTTTTTTGTATTGCAAAAATAAATAATTTTGGGAAACATTTAAAATGAATATAGAAGGAGAATGTATAACTATAACTATGGTATTATATGTGAAGTATAATAAAGTACAATATGAGAGATTGATGACTGGGGTAAAGTATTGTTTATGACAATATGGGTGATGTGGAAAAAGATGTGATCATTTGTTATGCAACAAGAAAAAGGCAGAGGATTATGTATTAGCTGAAATAAGAATAAGGTGTGGAAGAATGGATGGGGGTAGGCATTAAATATAAAAGAAAAAGGAAGGAAAGTAACATAATTGTTTAAGTTCTTTTTCGCTGATAACTTGTAAATAATTTTAAGTAGGAATATAAACATTGTACAATGTAAATAACTGAGTTAAAGTTTTTATTAATGTTATAAGATAATTGCAAATGTACTCAGTTGCAAAAAAAAACAACAGTGGTGAAAAAGGAGCACTTTGAAATGGAGACTGGGATTAACTTAGTTATAGATGTATCAGAGGGTGTAATAGTAAAGGTTTCTGAACGTAGGAGAGATGGAGATGCAAGTGCAGATAGAAATGATATGACTAGGCCTCTCTGTGTTCAGGACTGAGTTGACTTGACATAGTGAATTTGGTAGGAGGAGAAATATCAGAGGACAGAATGCTGGAACTATCGTTTAGGGAAGTAAGCTTGATGAAGAATACCGGAATCGGGTTAGGACTGTATCCAGGTGCCGGAGAAGCCAATTTTAAAGGCAGATGAAAGGGATACATTTACATAAGTTAAAATACTGAATAAAAAGAAGGGCTGAGAGGGAGGAAGGAAGAAGAGAGGAGGTAGAGAGAGACAGAAGGACAAAGAAAACATCTGGCAGTAAGAATAATTTCAAAAAATCATGAAGGGATAAAAAGGCATAACATTATGGACAGTATTATTCTTCCAATGGGTTTTCCGGTAAGGGACATATGAGCTGCAATGTATTTACACACAGAACAGTTTGGTGAAATAACTTTGAAACATTTTCACTACTGGACAGATGTTCAAATGTAGTGGAAGAAAAGGAAATGTTATTACTTTGGATGGACTGTGTGTTTCAAAATTTAGCACAATTAAAAAAAAAGTCAATAGTACAATTCATGACTTCTGATATAGATGTGTTAGAATTTAAAAAAAAAAAAAAAACTTTTTTCTTTCAGTGTGTAATAAGATGACTGAAGTAAAAACATGCACAATGAAACAAATGTTTGTACAGGGGCGGTGGGAAGTCTAGATGATAATGGATGCACATGAAGGTAAAAAGAAACATGTTTCTAACACTATAATTGTCAATGGAAAAAAGGAGGATACAAATTTGGTGTCAACCAAAAGTCTGTTTTTTATGAGAGGATGACAGCCATTTAATGCAGGATTGCACACACAGAAGATGTGGCAAGTGTGGGGAGATAGGCATGCTTACTAAGATGGTAGACCAAGGTGCAGGAAATGCAATAAGTTATGCAAAAAAGATTAGACAGGACAGACCAAGGACAATTCTGATTGCCCCGGACTGGCCACACCAGCACTGGTACCCACTCCTGTGCAGTCTCTCACACCATACTTACTTGTAATATCTGCTTGTTATTGATGTGTTGCTTGGGATGTATGTTTTTATCTGCACAATTGGAGCTTTTCTCCCCTGTTACTTTGTAAAACCCTTAGCATGTATGTATGTTTTTGTCTGCATGTTTGGAACTTTTCTCCCCGGGCCTCCGCTGAAAATGGACATGCATCCAGTCGGACTATTCCAGTCAACAAATGTAAAATAAAATAAAAATACAATAGATAAATAATTTCTGATTTGATTATCCTGTGTTAGAAAAGGAGAAAGCAAAAGGGGAAGAAAATATTATAGATGAGGTGCAGTTAGATGATATTACTGCTAAACGAAGTGCAGAAAGTAAAACGGGGAAGTAACTCAAGAGGAAAATATAAGTAATACTGAAAAAGAGGAAGCAACTGAGGATATGTAAACATTAATTAAAATCATATGACAAGAATGAGGAATATATGTTACAGACAGAAGTTTTTTCATGTGGGGGAGAAAAACAGGCATGTTTTAGAAAGTGAGGAAGAGGATAGGGACTATAAAACAAGGGAACAAGAACAAAAAGACGAAAAATATACTGGGAAGGATTTAGAGAAAAAAAGGAAGATAATAACTAGAAATAAGAAAGGCACGAAAAAGGAAGATGATATAAGGACAGCAGCATTAAATGTAAGCAGCATTCGGAACAGGACTGGCAGCGATTGAATGGTGTGGGACACTGCACATGTATTTCATTTGTTTGTTGGATGTAGCATGTGTGGATACAAAAGAAGAAAGACTAGAGGCAGTGTTTGGAAGGAAGATTATTTGATCACTTGTAGTAACACCTGCTCAGGAAGAGGAATTTCAGTAAAAAGCGAAGAAAGAAACAGATTTGATACATCGATACTAGTATCTACAAGGGTCATAATATGACATATAAGAAAAAGGAAAAGATGCATTCGATTAACAGACTTATATGTATATACAGGTATGACTAAAAGAAAAACATGCTTGAAGAAATAAAGTATTTGTTGACTAATATGTCAGTAATTACATAGGAAAATTTTAATTACAGTTTAAGAAAGGCTATAGGGAAAATAACGAGATATG
This sequence comes from Protopterus annectens, assembly GCF_019279795.1. Taxonomy (NCBI): domain Eukaryota; kingdom Metazoa; phylum Chordata; order Ceratodontiformes; family Protopteridae; genus Protopterus; species Protopterus annectens. The sequence goes on from NC_056743.1 coordinate 186,510,934, forward strand.
CAAGTAACAAAACAGGTAAAAGTTAGAGGGTTGAAAATGTTTATTATTTAATTTTATTTTACCATTTGATTAGCAGGCAGGTGAGTTAGTCTAATAACCTTTTCAGCATTGACTCAAGAGCTTATACAAAATATAAGAAGTTTGATGGTACATACACAGTTTGATTAAAGTGATTACTGTACAGCAAGTATTTACTGGGATATAGACATGCATTTGGAATAACTGATTAATATAAGTACTGAAGCATGAATAGTATTTATACTTATTTACAGTATATGCAATGGCTAGTCACGCCGATTACAGCTTGTCAGTTGGAAGCACAAGTAGTTACTTAGGGACTGCGCAATGCAGCTGAGATGGCGTATTAGCTAGTGTTTCTAATGGATGTGCAACTGGATTTGTTTTAAGATGTTTTTGTAACTTCACTTGGTAGATAGATCCAGGTAGCAGAACTAAGACTATTAAAGGATCTTTCACTTATATAACTTGTTCCTTTAGAGGAAGACTTCACTTTATAAGTGGGAAATATCCCAATTTTAATATTGCATGGGGAAGGAAGAGTATTTGGTCAGTTCACATGTTTAGGAATACATTTTTTTTCATAAAAGTGAAAAAGTATATTAGATGCAACAATACTAGGATATTAGAAGGTTGTAATATGTGGTATAAAAAAGGGAAAGATGCATCAGATGCATGCAGCTTTTTATGCATACACAATTACAGTAATAGGAAAAGAAAGGGAATGGATATTTAAGAAAGGATTTTTTAAACTGAAATAAATTATGTGATAAAGACATAAAGGAAGTGACAGGGTAGAAATAGCCAGAATTGGACATATTGGTGGGTAATATATTAGACAAGGTATTAACATGTTTTTTTTGGGGGGGTGAGGATTGAGAGGAGAAGAAAAGCAAAATATATTAGGAAAAAATTATGAAAAGATATGAACATGAGGTAGAAAAAGGTAGCATAACAGCAGAAGATACAAAGATGGAATTTAAAAATAGAGAAAGAATAAAGACAATGATGTATTGGCAAACATGTTTTGTAAAAGAAAAAAAAAACAGAAAGTTATTCCGTTTTAGAGAAACAAAAGTAAACTAAACTAAAGAAAGGTGGATGATTATTCAATAAAAATGGGATAAAATATAAGTAGTAGGAAATTTTAACTGTGCTAGAAAATTCTGTAAGTAAGGTGTATGAAAAATAACAAGCACTAAAAGAAAAATATATATATATATAGCTATTCTCTCTCCATTCTCCAAAATACTAGAGAGATGCATACACTCTCAGGTCTCAGACTACCTCCGTACTAACAACCTCCTTTCCAGCATGGTTTCCGACCAAACCATAGCACCACCACTGCCTTACTCTCCTTTACTAACACTATCCTTCAGCATAAAAACAATAGCTATCTCTCCTCTGCTACTTTCCTAGACCTATCTAAAGCATTTGACATTGTACCACACAAACAACTTATCTCTGTCCTCAATAACCTATCCTTCTCACAATCAGTTACCAACTGGTTTCAGAGTTACCTGTCTGACCGCCAACAATCCACTGTATGGCAGAATGACATATCTCCCCAACTACCTGTCTCCAAGGAGTTCCCCAAGGATCCATCCTTGGACCCCTACTCTTCTCTGTTTTCACTAATAATCTAGCCTCTGCCACCAAACATGGCACACTCATATAATACGCAGATGACTCAACCATCATCTGCTCAGCCCAGTCCCTACCCAAATTGCAAAAAGTCACACAGGAAGCCCTTTCCTCTGTTGAAACTTGGTTATCCGATGCCCAATTAATACTCAACCCAAACAAAACTAAACTACTCATCTTCCAACCCACTAAAAATACTCAAAACAACTCTCACTTTAACATCACAGCAAAAGACAACACCATTATATACCCAACTGAACACACCAAATTGCTAGGAGTGGAAATAGACAATAAACTAAAATTTGACATTCACATATCCATGACCATAAAAAAAGTCCACAAAAACTAGGAGCGTTATACAGAAATAAGCAACTTCTCACCAAAGCAGCAAAGATTTTAATAGCAAATTCCTACCTTATCTTCACCCTACTTTATGCCTCTCCAGTATATACCAACCTAAGGCAATGCGATCTAAACAAGCTAGAGACCTGCTACAACAAAATCACCAAATTCGCCACAGGGGCATCTAGTCACCACTGTCTCTCACTTGCTGAACTGGGCCGGCCTGAACTCCCTCACCTCCTTCAATGGTATCAACTCTCACTTGCCCACAAACTAGTAAACCATCCACTAAATGCCCCATCCCTCCAGAATCTACTCCAACCCTATCACACCACCAGACCACTAAGATCCAGCAACAAAAATCACTTGCAGATCACTAAAGCCAATAACTCTGCTGGTGAAGCGCTATTCTCTTGCACCCTAGCCAAATTATGGAACTCCCTCCCACCCACAATTACCTCCATACCATCATGCACTCACTTCAAAACTTTACTAAAAGCGCACCTAAAAACATGCTGGCTATGCCTTTGCAACTCCCACTCTAATATCACCCACCCCATCCAACCACTACCTTTCTTTCCACTCCACTAACTACCTTGATTATAGCAAGCTCAGATGCTCATAAGCCTAGTACTTATTATACAGTAAGAACTTCTTATTGTAACATTTGTTAATGTCTGTTATGTACTTCACAGATAACAATTCTAGTTGTCTACTGATGTACTATGTTCTTCATCTGTAAATATGTTTGTAATTAATTGCTATGTTAAATTGTTAATCGCTATGTAATCCAATGTAACTACTGTCTGTTTATTTTAACTGTGGAGCTTTTCTCCCCGGGCCTCCGCTGAAAATGGACCTACGTCCAGTCGGACACTCCCGGGCAACAAATATAAATAAATAAATAAAAATGAAAAGTTGGGAGGATATCTGAGGTTGATAAAATATCTAGAAGAAGAAATTAAGCTAAAAGAACTGAAAGACAGTAGGCAGAGAGGAATCTACACCACAACTAGATAAATCATGTTATTATAAAGGAATGACTGAATGAAAATAAACATTTGTTTGTATTCTGAATACTTCTTGTTAACTTGCTTGTCTACTGTCAGTTAGATTTGTTTGGGGTAAAACTACTATAGTTGGATAAGTGCTCTACCTTGCATACCAAACTGAATGAATGAATGAATAAATACTGACAACAGCAGCTTTTTTTACGAGAAGGTTGAACAAGTCTGTCTGTTAAGGATTTCAGAAACAGATATAGGAAAGTAGAAAATGTAAACTCGGCTATATTGGATAAAAAACATCCATTTAAAACATCTGATGCAGCAGAAGTGTTGGATATGACAGATTTTAATCTTTATCACTCAAGAGTATTTCTTTTGGAATCTGGCCTCCCACTGTAAGCATGTTTATAGACAGGCCTTACACTGAATTAAGTCACTTACAGAACAAATCTTTCAGAATCAGAGCAGACATACACCACAGTAAGCCCCTTAGACTGAGAGTAAGTGTTTTAGAATTATGCACACAATGTTATATGGAAAGAATTGAAGTTGAAAGATATGTGACAATCTGAAAATATAAGTGTAAATATGATAAATTATTCTTTGAAAGTGCATGCAGAGTGAATATTGAGTAAAATAATTTTAAGATAAAAATAGTATCAAGGTGAGTGAATAAAACAACCCCCTACTCTTGTTTTGATAAGTGCTATGGGATTTTTTTACATCTACCCAAGCTACAACAAATTCAGGCAGATGAGACCTTGGGTTAACATTTCATTAGATGGATGACACTCTCAGGAGTCAGTACCCTCCCTCCTCTTGCAACATTCAAGTGTCAGTTTTGGAAAATTAATTCAAACACCTGGGGTGGTAATAGAACCTACAGCATTCAGATCTTACAGCATGAAAGGAAGTGTGTGTTATATATAATAATGTTGAGCTACTAACACTGCTAGTGACATTTACACTTATATTTAAATCATTCTCACAACTTACTAGTATTCCTGGAATGAATTGGGAAAGCATGTTTAGCTCTTTATGACCAAGACTGAGTACTGCTGCAGAGTGAGATGTCACAGAATTTGATGATGACTGTGTACATATCATTTTATATGAAACTTCATAAGTTCATCACCAATTGTGCAACAGCTATAAAATTTAATGTATACACACTAAGCATGCAGTATTACCTCCTTCTCAAATAAGTCATGCCTATTAGATCTAGCAATTACTGTGCACTCAACAACCTATTTTGTTGTGTACTATTCCTTTACTTTGTGGCTTTGCTGTACTTTAAAGAAAATGATGCCACTCACAGAACTGTCTGGGCTGTATGCATAGTTTTTACAGCATTCTTTTAATACCACATTGTTCCTTTGACTAGAATGTGTACATACTGAACTTATCCACTGCTCTAACAATATGACAAAGAAATACATATGAGAAGGGAACCAGTTTTTGTTTCTGAAAAAAAAATGTAAACATTTCACAAGTCACCTGTATAACAATGAATTTGAACTTCTACATAAATCATACTGTGTGACATCTTCAAGTTTTACAATAAAATGTGAAATAAAATTTATGATAATCTCAGTTCCACTGCTCCTTTATGAAAGTTTGTGAAACTGTAATATTTCTGCATGACAAGGGGAAGGTAACTGTAATATTCCTAACACAATTAGGCATGCAACATTAACCAGACCAATGCAAACTATGCAGGATTACACTTACATTCTCAGCATAGTACCTTATAGAATGGATTAACACATTACCAGTACCTGAATGGTAAAAAAATACAGAGATTATTTTTTTTACAAAAAGCTTTGTCTTTAAATGAAATATATATATTTTATTGTTACTTAAGTAGCAAATTCTGGCATATTTTGTGCACATACATTTTATTATCGCAGGAGATGGCAGCAACATAATGTATAAAAGGTACAACCCATGTTTATTTCCACTTACATTTTCTCAGGTTTAGATATATCACTAACAGACATCCATTTCTAAATCATAAAAACAAAGAACACATTTAAGAAGAGCCAACATCTTGTATATAATGGCAGGTAATTATATAATTTGCAAAGGAACGCCTAATAGGCAATTGCCTTCAAAGCAGAAACCATTCGTGGCTTATTTTCCTGCTTATCAATAACTATGCAGTTACCATGTAAAGAAAACAATGTAATAATCAATTTGAAAATTAAGTCAGTAGTGCAAGAAAAACAGCAGAACATTATTTACTTTTGTACTTGCTTGCTTGAGATTCTTAAGTGTTATTCATTTGCTAGTAAATCAGACTGTTTCTGATGAAAAAAAAAACAATGAAATTTGTAAGTTTCTGGAAATTGTAATAGTCAAAGCAGTGGAAGTACTGACTTCTGAAAATCTCTGACTTGTAGAAAGACTTTCTTGCTAAACATTTTGTTCAGCTTTTCTGCCATTTGACTCAAGTAGTGAACTTAATTCTATCTACCTATCTCTGTGTTTCCCTTTTGTTGGTTTAATAAAAAAAAAAATATATATATATATATATATATATATATATATATATATATATATAAGAGAACAAAGACAACTAAGAACATGACCTGTGTTCTTTTAAGGGCTGAACTTCAGTCAAGGATTACTCTTTTCTCTTTGCAATTTAAAGACTGAAGTGAAGCTTGTTCCTCTTTGTGTTTAACTTAAAAGCTAAACAGAAGAATTTGATTTCTTTATGTCTTACAAAACCAGATGAACTCTTACTGAATAAATTGATTTATTTTGTAAAAAACAGAATCTATAAGCAGCACTTTGGCACTACCCATACAAACACTCACGTGTGTGTGTGTGTATTTGTGTATGTGTAGATATATATATGTATATGTGTGTGTGTGTGTGTGTGTGTGTGTGTGTGTATGTATATATGTATATATATATATATATATATATATATATATATACATACATACACACACACAAACAAACGCACACACACACACACACATTATATATATATATATATATATATACATATAAAGGTTTTTGTGGATGCAATAAAGAGAATGTAAAGCAATAATTTCGTTTTATACAGTGTAGGAAAGCAGAACTGTTCAGATTAGTTAATATTTGATTGAGAAAGTGGTGGTTGTGCAGATGTCCAAGAATGTGATACAGCAGTTGTTCTGAATATGCAAGCGTCTGTGGATTTGGGTTAGGTTAGAGGACTGATTCAGTGCTGTGCATGTTTTGTGTTGTTTATGTCCCTTTGTCTTGAGTAGTGGTACTGTTAAGGAAAGGGTTCTTAATAACAATGATGAGTAATGTCATGGTTAGGACACATGTAGGGGAGCAAAGCCCATGACTTTTACTATTAACTTTTTAAGTCTTCATGGTGAGTTCACGTCAAAAAAGCCCAACCCCCCACTAGCTGTAGACATGCCATGCTTTGGCCTTTTTCTGACCTCATTAGTACAGCAAAAGAGGATTGTTTGGCTGTAGTTTAGAAATACAGAGCTTGAAACCAAGCCTGATGTCGATAAACATTAGCAAATAATGATGATTTACCATGTAATGGCTCCTTTTCCACGAGTTGTCATCGGGGGTGGGTTCAGGTGATCACTCTCTCTTTTTAGGGAAGTGCTTCTGTTCCTTCATGCCAGAATCCATTAGCAAGCATGTCTAACAGCTGAAGGAGGAGCCAGCTGGCAGCGACCGGGTCGGAGGTCATGAGTCACGATGAGGGCTTATCAGCTGTACAGTGGCTGTTTAGTTGCCGGTACAGTGTTGGTACTCCACTTTAACATTTATTTTATTAAATTTGTTTATTTTTTTTTTTTAATTCAATTTAGCAAGCAGTTAATGTGAGTTGTGCAGGGCAAATGGAGGGTTATTTCAAAGTAAATTTTTTTATATATAAAAACAACAAAAAATAAATACAATATGTGGCACAATTAATATATGTATTAAACAACACAGACATTATTGGCACAACAGCTGATGTTGGGTGGTGGGTTCTAATTAATCTGATACTCTGCACATCTGAAAAATGAATGGTCTCATATTAAAAAAAAAAAGAAAATGCACATATCTACCTAGCTATTTAAACATAATTAAGTTATTAAACTAAAACTGTCAAATGCAGAAGTAACTTTATAATATGGGCATAGGGTAATACTAAAGTTTAAGGGTACTTTGGGGCAAATGCCTGCATTATGTTCCTATAAAACATTTTATTAATTATGTAATTAAATGCCTGGTAACAGCATGTTGAACTAATAAAATAGAGGTGGTGCAGTTAAAATTTTATGTTGGGGCATATTTTACAATTATTAGAATCTGTATGATTTGGGTACATATGATTTGCTCCGTTATTTCGGTGTTTTATTTTTAGCGCACGGTCTTGTGCAATTTGAAGTATGCTTTCTTTAATTAGGGCACATTGGGTGTGGGAGCCTGAGTACTGTGGGGCATGTATCCTATCATGTTTTGCTTTAGCATTTTGGATTGATTTAATGGTTTGGATTAGTAGCTGCAGCTCACTTTTGTGGAAGGTTAATTTATTATGCAGGTAAAATATGGAGTATGACTATTGGGAATTCAGTCAAATTTTATGTCCTGGTAGAGGCTGTGTGTAGGTTAAATGGCATTATATAATTTGTGTGATGGTTTCATGGGTACAGTGATTTTATAATGAAGTTGTGATGTTGGTGTCAATTTTGTTGAGTTTTGGGCATTTTGCATAACCAGTAGAATATAATGTTTACCTCGGCATTTGATTCTTAGATTGTACACATCCTTGGTTTTGGCAAACTGGTTTGTATAGGATATGACATGGCATTCCAGATCCCCCACAGCAGCTCAGCTGGTTTTAGTCACAGTGGCATTTTGTCAAGGACAGGATGAGGAGGGAAACATCCTGACTGCTATACATTCTAGAACCATTCAGCATCCCACCATCCAATCTTTTTAATATTAATTGGAACTTTCATGTGGTTTTAGTTTCACATAATTTCCTTCCTCTCATTTTTTTTTAATTCTGTTGGCATCGTTCCCTGTGCTAATTCTTCCTATCATTCAGATTCTGCCACGGTAGAATTCATTAAAGAGTGATGGTTGCATCTCTTGCAGGAAGCACAGAGCTTGCTACTTGATTTAGAAATGGTGGGGGTGGCTAACAAGAGCCTGAATTCCAAGAGGAGACCATCACTGAATGCACAGGGGGGCGCAGCTGAAGGACCAGGTCCAGCTACGAAGGCACGGAAAAGACTGAGAGGCTTCCAGCCAAAGAGTCATCCCTTCCTGCTTGTCAGACATATCACCAGAAGTACAAGGTAATGTCCCAGTTGAGTATTACCATGGCTTAATATTATTGGTATTGTTTAGATGAGTTTATAAATTCTTTGCTGGAAGACAGGAGAGTTATGCTGTTTGGTTTAGCCTTAGAGAGAAACTTTACAAAAAATGGAAAAACACCACACTGGAGGCACAGGAGTTTAGGAGTCACAATTTTGTGAGTGGTTTTAAGTTTATTAAGAAAAGTCTTCATTTTCAACTTTAGTTAGTGCAGCGGTGTTTGTTAATGTTTTTAAGTGAATGTATTCCTTTAAATGACTTCATTGATTAATTGAGTTGTTAATCGACCTTGTATTTAAAGCATTTTACACGTGGTTTTATCTGTCTGAGAAAGTTTGCATACTGTGACAAACGAAAAGCGCTTAATCTAATTAAAGGACTTGAATATTCTTTGTTAGGTGCCGTTTCATGGTTTATGTCCCTGTTTTTGGATTATGCAGTTTGTCTCTTTGGCTGTTTTGAGTTTCAGTTTTGTATTTAAGATAATGTCTATTCTGATTTTGATCATCTTTTAAGGTGTAAGGAATTTTTTAAGGAAAATGATTTGGTGCTTTGAATTGAGGTGGGGTGGTTTGTGTAGGAAATTATGTCACGATTTTTATTGTATTTAAGGACATTGTTTTCTGTTGGAAAATGTCTGAAGAAGTTTACTTATTCTAATAAATGAAAGCGCTTACTACATTATTTTTGCCTCCAGTGTGGTGTTTTTCCATTTTTGGTTTATTTTGTGGTGTTTTCTTACCGAGTTTTTCCGTTAGAGAGAAACTTTGCTGTCACTACAGCTCTGAATCCTGGGGAGCAAGTAGGTACTGATGTCAACTAGATGGTACAAGTTATCATTACCCAACTTGCATAGGGGTTCTGAGGAGGCAAGGGGCAAAGAGAGGGAACAATGACCTCCTTGGATCTGGATGCCATACCTTTGTTTATAAATTACACAGCACAGAATAGGTTTGTCACTACTACAGACATGTGGTGGTCGAAAGTTAGATTACTGTCTGTGTGTGTCCTCAGGTCCCTGACTACTGGGTCAGCTCTTAGGGGTGTGTTGTAATATTATGGTTACCAGGGGTGGATGACTTCCTGAAAGATATTATTATGCATTTCTAGGCAAATAGTTTTAGTTTATGACTCTGACGCAACCTTTTTTTCTGTTTCAACCTTTTTAGGAGACCATTGGTATCAGCGGGGGATTTCTATAACTGCTCCTAATTTGCAATCATCTGCAAATTTAGTCAGCCAGAGGCCCTTGACAGTGTCCTTGACTTCAGACAAGTAAACGCCAAACAGGAGTGGTCCCAGCACCAATCTGTAATGGACTCCACTTGTGACTGGCCTCTTTGTAGATGTGTATTCTCCAATTCAAAGTTCCTGGCTCCTGTGTGTGAGGACAAGGATACTGAGTATAGTGACAGGGCTTTGATTTGCTCCATGTAGAACATTTTGTTTAGGCCTTGTATGCATTTAATAAGATGTCTCTGTGGGTGTTATATTTGTTGCATGTCTCTGGACAGATACATGCCATACGAGGCATTAAATTCAGTGATTGATCTAATGAGGGCTGAGTAAAGTGGGATAATGACATCCCTACATATAGACACAATCCCTTTGTTTATAAGCTGTACAATATAGGAAGACTTTCTTACAACAATGGACACATGTTGATCAAAAGGTAGGTCATTGTCCACATAAGTTCCCAAATCCAGAGCAACTGAGTCATCTCTTAGGGGTGTATTGTCAATGTGGTAGTTACCCTGAGATAGAGGACTTCCCGAGGGATACAACAACACCTTTATTTGGCATTTAGATTTAGTCTATGATTTTAGCATCAGTTATTTATAGGTTCATAGGTGTGTACTAGGCTAATGGACCCAGAGCCTTTACAAGCCTAGCCCATAGGATTACCCTGGCATCGTGCCACCCGACTTTAGTTCCCAGTGCCTCTGTTGAGTGGAGCCACTGGAGTGATCCCCGGGGTGAATTTAATATTTCCCATCCACTCATCAAGATTTCTCTTGAAGAGGGCCAGTGAGGTGCTCTGTTTGACAGGTATGGGAAGTCTATTCCATAGCATGGGCAGTCTGTGGGTTATGAACCTGTCCCTCCAGCATGTTTTGTTGATTGTGGTAATGAGGTTGAGGTCTCTGGAGCATGTGGTGCGGAGGGATTGGGATTTCTTTAGATGTAGCATTTCTAACAGAGCTGGGTCAAACATGGCTTTGTAAGTCAAGCAGATATCATCTCTAAGTAGGCGATATGAAACAGAGAATAGTTGGAGTTTTTTTAAGTCTGTCCATATAGGACAAGTGCTTAAGGCCTAGGATCCGCTTTGTGAGGGACTTTTGCGGCCTCTCCAGTTGTTGCAGGTGTCTAGTAAGGTACTTGCCAAACAGGGTATTGTACTCAATGATTGGCCTAATGTGGGAAGAGTAGAGGGAGACAATGACCTCTTTCTTCCTGGATGGAAAACCCTTAGTAATGACATGTGCCATATAGAAGGACTTTCTGACCACAGTAACAATGTGGTGGTCAAAAGAGAGGTTGCAGTCAACCTGTGTTCCCAGATCCCTTATAATGCCTTCTGTGTTCAGTGGACTACCATTGATGTGGTAATTCATGGGAACCAGGTTTTTCCCAAAGGGGATGATGACACATTTTTTGGCACTGAGCTTAAAGCCCTGGTTCTAACACCAGTCGTTGGTCTCAGTGAGGCCTTTCTGTAAGATGTCAACATCACTTGGGGAGTTAATAATAGCTCCCAACTTGCAACTGTCTGCAAACGTTGTCAGCCAGAGTTCCTTCATATTGACCTGGACTTCAGAAAGTAGATAGCAAACAGGAGAGGACCCAGGACCAAACCCTGTGGGACTCCACTTGTGACTGGTCGGCAGTCTGACTTGGAGTCCGCTACATTCAGACTGTGGGTTCTATCTGTGAGTCAGTTTGCAATCCACCTAGTGATACAGGGGTTGATGCCTAGCCTAGTGAGTTTTTCTATGATTCCTGAGTGGGGGAATGGTATCAAAGGCCTTGGCCAGATCAAGGTAGGCTGTATGAACCACCTTGCCTTCATCCACTGCTCTAGTAACTGACTTTATTTGGAAAAAACTTTCCTGCAAAATGGGTAATTCATTTGGGGATTCAATGACTGCTCCTAGCTTGTAGTCATCTGCAAACTTACATCAGCTACAGCCCTTTAGTATTGGTTTTTACTTCAGAAAAGTAGATGCTAAACAAGAGGGGTCCCAGCACTGTACTCTGGGGGGCTCCACTAGTGACTGGTCTCTTTGTGAACATAACTTCCTCTATTTTGATTTCCTGCATGATATCTGTGAGCCAACAGGTGACACAGGGTTTTACTCCCAGTTTATTTAGTTTTCTTACTATGCCTGAGTGGGGAATTGTGTCAAAAGCTTTGGCCCAGTCAAGGTGTGCAGTGCGTACTATTTTTTGCCTTCATCCACCAGAATGAGTTAGCATGACCTGCACTTGACAAAGCCAGACTGAGACAGGTCCACTGTCTGGAGATTCCCTATGTCCTGACTGATTACTTCCATGATGGATCTTTTCATGGCTTTGCATTTGAGGCTGGTCAGACTCATGGGTCTGCAATTTCCTTGGTCAGTGGAAGGTCCTCCCTTACGTAAGGGGAATGACTGTAGCCATTCTCCATTTGCTTGGAAATTTAAATGGGTTTCAGAAGAAACAGAGAAATGTGTTGGGAGTATGTTACTGTGTGAAACAGTTACATTTAGTGGATACTTCTAAGTGAGTGAATAGAGATTGTTTAAAGATGTGCATTATTGAAACATTTTTGTGTATAACTGTTGCATTTTATGTGCAGTGATGGTACAGAACAAGGGATCAAGGCAGAGGAAGCAGATAGCAACGTAGCTGCAGCAATGCTTTTTACAACAGATGTATGGACAGTGTGAAACTTTGACTGTGAATCACAAGTGGGCAAATGAACACTTCATTAGCAAACAGCCCTTAACATTAGTTCGCATTTATGTCATTATAGTTAATTTGCGTACACTTATCCATAGTCATCACACGTTAATGGCCTCTATGAATCATGGTCTATCTACGATTATTCATGGACAGTGCAGATACCCATACCATGTCTGTGCAGTGACTATGAATACTGGCCTTATTTTCTCTAGAACTGACTCATTTGGTATTCTTGTAGTTCATGGACTTCTCAAAAGTAAAAAATGAATTTCCAGTGCACAACCTTATGGCCCAACTCTCACAGGTATATCTTATTACTGATTTAACTATACAGTACCTTGTTGACAGTGAGGCACCACTGTCAGAGAATATGAGACTTCCTGTGGAAGGGGAGCTGGTAAGTGTTAACAAGAGAGAGCTGAGACAGGCTCAGCTCTCAGACCTTACATTACAAAGCATGAGGGAGGTAGCCAGTGAGGCACTTGGTTGTCAAGGAAAAGGGGAAATCAGTACAATGGGACAAAGGGTTACTGTATAGATATTGGAGCCCTGAAGGAGGGCTAGACAGTGAGAGGATACAGCAGTTGGTAGTGCCAAGAGCCTACCATCTGGCACATCTAGCCATAGCCTGTGACATTCCCTTTGCAGGTAATATGGGTATATGGCATACACAGAAATCTATCATGCAGAACCTTTATTGGCCTGGGATTTCCAGGGATGTTACAGGGTACTGCAGGACATGTGAGCAGTGCAAAAAGGCAGGCAAAGTAGGAGACAAGGTCAAAGCTCCTTTAGTGCCTTTGCCTGTGATTGAGGAGCCATTTCAGAGGGTATCTATGGATACTGTGGGGCCTCTGAGTACCCAAAGTTAGACAGGGAAACAGTATATACTAGTGGTAGTAGATTATGCTACCAGATACCCCGAGGCAGTGGCTCTGTCCTCCACTGAGGCAGAAAAGGTGGCAAATGCTTTGGTAGGTTTCCCAAAAGAAATACTGACTGATGGAGCTGCCAATTTCATGTCAGAACTGCTGGCTTGTCTGTGGAAGCACTGTGGGGTGAAGCTCCTGAACAACACCCCCTACCATCCCCAGACTAACGGTCTGGTGGACAGTTTAAAGTCTACACTAAAGGCCATCCTACAGGCAATTGCAGACCATTTTAAAAGGTAGTGGGACAAATATTCCCCCCATCTGCTGTTTCCTCTCAGAGAGATGCCCCAGGAATCCACAGGTTTTTCACCCTTTGAGTTGATGGGCCTAGAGTGAGGGGACCTCTAGATTTGATTTGTGATGAGTGGGAGAGTGTATGTGAATCCCAAAAGGAGTTTGTTGTGACATATATCCTAATCCTCAGAAAAAGGCTCAAGGAACTCATGGGATTGGCCCAGGAAAACCTGGCAGAAGCACAACAGCAGTCTTGTATGACAGGAATGCTCGAGCTGGAGAGTATGCTGTGGGGCAGCAGGTTATGGTTCTTATACCTGTCAGACACAATAAGCTGCACACAGCTTGGTAGGAACCCTTCAAGGTGGGTAAGGAAGGTCAGTGATGTTAACTACATGGTAGAACTGCTAGGCAGGAGGCAGGGGCACAAATTGTACCATGTTAACATGATTAAACCTTACCATAATAGAGAGGCCCTTGTGCTGAGTATTTGCAGTAGAAGGCAGGAGGAGTATGAAATGGATCTATGGCTATAGGGATCCAGCCAGCAAAATTCCAAATTACTATGGTGGAGCGTAGGACTGCAGGCATATGACAGGACAGTGCAACACTGTAATAGGGGTCAGCAATGCAAAGGCAGATGGGCTCTCAAGATGGGGAATGGGGTAAGGTATTCCTAAATAGGCTCATCCCTCGCAAGCAGCATTTTAAAGGGTCACTTGAAAAATTAGCTTAAGTCTTCCAGGGGGGAAGAAGTGTCATGAAAGGAGATACTGCCAGCACAGCTATCTGGAATTTTGTAAATAATTATATGTCATTGGTGAATATCAAAATGATTTGTGTAAGATGTTTGTATTACTACTGTATTAGAACTGTATGTTATGTGTATATCAAACTTGTTTGTACAGATGTGTGTTGGAAAGGGTTTGCAAAATGCTAGTGTTTGAAATGGATCCAAAGTCTGCTCTATTGGAAAAGAACAAAAATCTACATGGACTATTGTAAGTGTGTAAATGTATATATTTTAACAGTGGAAACTGGCATATAAAAGGTTAACTTCGGTCTAGTAAATTTCAAAAAAATAGCTGAAATTAATTTACTTTATGGCAGCAAGGAGACACAATGTCTGTACTGAGAAGATTTCTGTATTGTCTTAGAAGTATTTTAATGTTTTATGACTTCCAGTATTTGCCATAGATCTGAAGTCTATGTATTTTCACAGGTAGATGGTAAAAACTACCAGCTGCCATCAAGGGTTGTTTTGGGTCCTGGGAACTAGGATTCGTATTACAAGCAATGATGTCATTCTTCTACCTATCCCAGCAGTAATATTTGAGATATTAATTTAATAAGTCTCTTAGGGAGAGAGATACCATTTTGTATTCTGTCTTGGACCTGACAAGAAGACCCATTCACCACACATTTGTCTTGCTCTTAAGTCAGTTAACTAGGGTATAGTAGTTCTCTTAGATTCAGTCAGGAATATAGTGAAGCTTAGCTTACATATTTATTTGAGACTGACCTGCAATGTTGTTTCAAATATTTCCTGTGATTTTGAACTCTGATGTCACTGTAAATATGTATTTAGTATGGTCTTGTTCTTTTATTATTTATTATTAAATATATTTAAACCTTTCATTGTGGCTGATCTGTCTAGAAATATGTAAGATCTGAGAGTACTTGCACATTTATTTGGTGACACTGTGGGCCACTACTAATAGCC
Organism: Protopterus annectens; assembly: GCF_019279795.1. Classification (NCBI taxonomy): domain Eukaryota; kingdom Metazoa; phylum Chordata; order Ceratodontiformes; family Protopteridae; genus Protopterus; species Protopterus annectens. The sequence goes on from NC_056743.1 coordinate 186,526,122, forward strand.
TTGCTCTTGGCCAAACTACCATTTGTATTAATAGTAACATTACATAGTAAGAATGGACACCCTTTGTTAAGGGCCTTAAAGTAGCTGATAAGCTGGCTGGTGGCAGTGATAACTATCTTATAGTCTGAGCAAAAGGGGGCATAGCTAGTAAACCTGTGCCAGCCTTTCATAGGTAGGGTAGGTGTGTGTGTGTGTGTGTGTGTGTGTGTAAAACAAATTTCCAAGTATGTGTGTGAGTTTGTGTGTTTGCGTGTGTGTGTGTGTGTGTGTGTGTGTGTGTGTGTGTGTGTGTGTGTGTGTGTGTGTGTGTGCGTGTCAGCTACCTGGGCAGGGACATGAAGCACTGGTTGGACAGAGAAAGTGTTGCAGGACTTGGCTTGGAACCCTGGCTTGGAACCCTGGCTAAGGACTCAACTCTATAGCTGTGGCAGTGGGAAGTCTTATTGGGGATCTGGAGAAAGAGGGAGAAACCAGCCCTAGACTGACTGTGGTCTCTGTGTGCTCTGAAGGGAAACTGCACTTTGCTGCGTCTGTACTTGTCATCCTCCCAGTTTGTACGTCCCCCACTGTTGCAAGTGGTGAGGATTGAGGCTCCTGGATTACTGGTCCAGTGGTGGGGCATCACAGTCCTTTTGTCAATACCATCATGCCATTGAACCCCAACAAAATAATACTGACAAGAGAAGAGTGTTTTTGTTCATTGCGTCATGCCTACATTTCCACTACTCAGTGGTTCTAAAGCAAACCAGAATATCTTCTATAAAAAAAGTTATGGTTTACAGATCTCTATCAGAAAATAAAGAAATAGTCACTGCTTTAGAGATCTGGGAATTAAAATACATCCATTTAGGGATCTGGGAATTAAAATACACCCATTTAGTAGGCTATCTCTTCTTTCTCCGTCAGTGACTGAAACAAAAAAGCAATAGTAAGAGAAAGATAATTTGGGGTATAGAAAACATATACAATGGCATCAGGAACATTTCAATGAAATCACATATCTCTTTTTGAGCTAGCTTAGGTAGTGTGTAAGTACAAAGTAAAAGCAAACCTATGACAAGCTCTGTGACAGCTTGAGTTTGCAGAAAGGAGCTCCATAATACATGTTCAAGGACTGAACACTAAAGTGTGTCTCTGTCTTCAAGTAAAGGGGTTTTTGGCTTTATTGGCCTAACATTGTCCATAAATTGACAAAAGTAAAAGAAAAAGTCATGGACATTCAGAACTGCCATTTAGCTGAAACACCTGATATCCTTAAAGGGTAATTTGTATATATCCCATGTTGCCTCTGATACAAGAGGTTTAAGGTATCACACAGTGGAAAGTTTAGCTTTGCTAGATTTTTGTTTTTGCTTTTTGTATTTTTCAACCAATTGGTTTTCTTGTGTGACCTTTTTACTCATTGTTTTAGTTTGTCTTCAAATTAAAAAAAAATTGAAATCCATCTATGAATAAGGAAAAATGTGACCCTGAAATACTGAAAAAGTAGCATAAAAATGCATCACATTGCAAACCATTGAATTAATCACTTTAAACTTTGTCTTCAGTCTAGAATCTACTTTACTTGTAAGAGATGTACACTAAACAAAAACTACATCAGCACTTCAGATATTCCTTTGCCGTACCAGATCTGACTTTTCCTTTCAGACAGCTAAATTAATTATTAATAGAACAATCCTGTGTAGCATCCCTTAACATCCTTTAGTGATATAGTGAAACACTGATTATAGCACACGTTGACAAAAATGTAAATCCATGAAACAATGAAAAGCAGCACACAAGCAGGCCCAGATGTCCACAGTACAAAAAACACAAAATTCACCAAGAAAAGCACTGGGGAAGCTGAAAAAGTTCTTTTCAGCGTGGTTAAAATTTAATGTTCGCTATTCGTCCCAAAGTCTTCATCAGAAGAAAACACACACTCAGCAAATTAATCGTCAAAAATAGTAAGGTTTTATGTCAGTGTGTGTGTGTGTGTGTGTGTGTGTGTGTGTGTGTGTGTGTGTGTGTGCTTGTGTGTGTGTGTGTGTGCACACGTGCCCCAAACTAAACAGTCAAATGTGTTTAAGTACAAAAGTTACAATTCTAAGTACCTGATAACAATGCTGTTCTGCTGTACCAATAACCTTATTTGGCCCTTTATTATATCTTTGTAAATCCATTGTGGTTACATAGATTTTTACTCAAAAATAGAGATTTTAATAAGACACAGTAACTGTTAAAGCAGATTTTACCTATGCTCTGAAAAGGTTAACTATAGAAACACAAGTTCTTACATATTAATGTCTTAGTTTAGAAACTGGTAAATGTATTACCATAGTATACTAGACATCAGTTAAATACCTTCCCTCACAGACTCCATGGAATTCTTACTTGTGATACAAATTCTAACTTGATTGATCCAGCATAGAAAGGATAGTTACCACACATCTGAGACCACCCACTATCAATCTGGGAGGAGGGGTTATGAGACAAATTAAGGTAAATTGGTCAATGGATACTTTCTTCTTGTACATGTATCTTGATGTTTGCTCTGAAACAGAAAAAATTTCTGCTGCTATAGGAATTAATATTTGTTATAATGCAATTGCCTCTGACTGCAGCAGCTGTCCCAGTAAGGAAAGGCATATGAGAAAAGTTACAGTTAAAAGAGCCTTTACAAAAATGAACCAATTATCACAATTAGCAGGAAAGTGTATAAATAACAAGACAAAAGGGACAGTGACTTAAAAGTATAACACCATTTTAAGTATGAAAATGTAGTATTGCAATGCAGGTCCTCTAAGGTAGATGAATTGTCATATTTATTTTTTCATTAAATGTGCTCCAACCTGCTGTGATTACTAGAGTAAGCCACTGCGTGTGGAAAATAAAAGCTATGCAGATTTTGACTGGTTTGGAATTTGCAAAGTAATAGCAATTTTTTTTCACAGAGATTTTGAATTTTAAAATGTTATTTAACTAGCCACAGATGGTTAAACCATCTGTAGATAAATAACACAATCATGAAATAAGTAGTAAATTAAAAGTACAGCCCACCTAGGCTAGTACCGCTTGCAAATGTCAGAACATTGTTGTTGTTTATTTTATACTTATACAATAAATCATCCAGTGTCATTTCATGTAGAAACGTGATTATTACAACATTAACAATACAGTTACACAAGTTAATTTATTATGCAATACACGTACATATAACATAACTATAGAAATATGGCTCATAGGTAAATAATTTAACAGCCACAAATTAATGTAAGTATGATATATAAATAAAACAATTTCTTACACAAGTTAAGCACTGACTTAGGGAACTGAACGCTATGACAATGTGGACAGTAAGTAACAATATTTAAAGGCATGGAGAGGAATGACACTCTACTCCCTAAATACCGTGAGAGTAGAATTCATAGAAACTAACCTAATAGTACAACTCTCTCATTCTGCACATATAAGTGTGATGCTTTGCTAAAATTTGACTCGCACATATTCACAGCAAAGCTGCCTGTGCATCTAATTATAATGAATTTACATGACTATGATTTGCTCAGCTGAACAGTTTCAACATCTATTCTGGGCTGGTATCACAGAATTTAGTTAACAAGTTAAGTGTTTCTGTTCTATTAATGTATGGAACTTCTCCGGAACTGAAAGTTGCATTATCTTGTGTGATTTAAAAATACTTCTGGTTCAAAAGAGATTCATTATTCAAGCATGGTGATGTAATCATTCATTTGAGAAATACACTTAAAGTCATAGAGACATTAAATCCAGACGTTAAAAAATAATTAAAGTACTTGCTTTAATAAATATAAATATGAAATATAAACCCACTTGTAAAAAAATATGTAAAATTTTGAAAGATTTTCCTACAAATAGTTAAATTAATATATAAAGTGTCGTTAATATAGATGAATATAATTAAAATATTTTCTCCAATAAGTTTGAAATGGTTACATACTCAAGATATGTTTAAATAAGGTACAATTATTTAAACACGTTAATGCTAGCTGTTACAGTTTAGCTGCTCTGCTGGCTAAAACACTGCTAATACTAATTTGTCATTTATCCCTGGGACCAAGAAGTTAGCTGTGGTGGTACAGCGGTAGCGTTGTTGCCTTACAGCAAGAGGTTCTCCTGTTCGATTCATGGCTGGAGTGCCTTCTGTGTGGAGTCTGCATGTCCTCCCCATGGTCAAGTGGCCTCCGAAAGACATGTGTGAATGGGCGTGCCTTCGCAGAAGGTTGGACATTTGGCTGGCAACTCGGCACCATAAAAAAATCTACTCCGAATCATTAGCGGACCGGAGTTCCACTGTGGCGACCCCTAACCGGGAAAAGCCGAAAAGACAAACATTCCTGGGACCAAGAAGCATCAGGTAATAATTGCCAATATAATTCTTAACAATAAAGCCTGGCTTCCCATTGTCCCCCTCATACTAAAAGTTGAACTCTTTCAAGAATAAAAACTTGAAACTTTTCAAAGTTCCTACTTTCCTCAGAATGCTTATTCAGGACATTACTAGCATTATTTAGATCCTGGCTTTCAAAGCACTTTCAGTTTTACCTATATATAAATTTGATAATACCAAACCACAACAAGGAAACCACTCATTTATTGAGTTAAAACACAAGGATTAGCACTTTCACTTCTCTGGGAGGAACTTCATCAGAAGAATGTTAAAACATAAAACAACTATTTAAATATACTACTGCAACCAATGAGAATCAAATTAAAAATCCCATGAATGTATAAAAAGAAGAAATCACATGACTGTATAAAGTTTGAGCATGTCATACAGCTAGCAAGGTATGCTACTCCTCCTACTGTTGGGGTCATATTTGTCACTTGGAGCAATTACCCTTTGGTATGTACTCATAGTAATATTAACTGAATCAAAAACATATCTTCATTGAGAACACGTGACATTTATTTATCTCAACCACCTTTTTAGACTTGGGGTAGTTATAATCACTTACCTTCTTAAAGTATGATTTTGGACTCTTACCTAACTTTGCAAGTGAGTCTATGGGCCTAAAAACTGCCTTCCAAATTATGTTCATAATTTTCTTTATATTGTTATCCCCTTTTTGTTGGGGATAATCATAGCTTAGGGGTAAGCATTTTAAATCAGCCTTAGGATTTACGTTAACAATTTCAATATCTTTAAGAATGGTTGGAAACTTACTCATTCTATCTTTGACTACCACTTCATTAATTTGGGTTAGCAATTCCCTGGGCAGCCAATAGTCTCTGCCAATGAACATAGTTCTTTTTGAAATGTAAAATTAGTAGAGACCAATTTAGATAACCTCACCATCTGTCCTTTGACCAAAACATACTTTTACCACAACGGGTGATTACTGGTGAAGCAGAGGTAAATGTTTGAAAAGATGGTCCTTCTACATAAATGTGAGTCATACTTCTTGTTAAAGTTCTTAGCCAAAGTAACATCAAGAGAGTCAACAGAATCTCTACCCACTTTACTGGTAAATTGTAAAAGTTCAATATATTTTAATACACCCTAAAAATTCAGTATAATTTTCCTGTTCACCCATCCAAATCATAAAAATGGCATCTAGAAACCATACATAGATTTTAATATATGGTTTAAACATACTTTGCAAAACATATTTTGTCTCCCGGTGTTGTAAGATTATATTTGTAGATACTGGAGATGAGGTAGCCACCACTGCAACACTTTTAATTTGCTTAAAAATTCAACATCAAACTAAACAAAATTATTCTTCAGTACCACCTCTATATACCCAGGGTGGAACCAATGTAAAGTGCTTCTTTGAACCACATTGATCCTAGTTCATGTGGAATACATTAACTCCACCATGTCAGTAGCATGCCACTGGTATGTGGATGTATACAGTCTACCATGAAAGGATAACCATTTTTTTCAGAGTGAATAGATAAAAGGGATAGTCAGACTCTTGGAGGTAAAGTTCTACTTACGCTAAGATTTAAAGTTAATCTGTCAGACTGCCTTTTCAATATGCGAGCTTATTCTGTACCTTTTGGGGTATGCCCTTTGTCTCTTGATTTTTAATTCAGGTTTTAATCACCACTCTTGCTTTTTAAATTACAAATATATTTGTGGCATTTAAAATTGTTTCCAAAGCGGTAAGCCAACAGAGAATTTCAATAATGTATGGCATTTCAGAAATCCAGACTCCTTTTAGGCCAGTTTTAAATCAGTATTCATACCTTAGATCAACAAAGTTAGCATTAAAAAGGTTGTGCCCACCAGAAACTCAAACTGCCAGTTTGTGCCACTTAAGACGCAAAACAAAAACTTCAACCATATTGTACAAAGCAGAAAAAAAAAGCACATTAACAGTGAACTGACACAGGTTCATAGGTGTGTACTAGGCTAATGGCCCTGGAGCCTTTACAAATCTAGCCCATAGGATTACCCTGGCATCGTGCCACCCGACCTTAGTTCCCAGTGCCTCTGTTGAGTAAAACCACTGGAGTGATCCCTGGGCTGAATTTTCTATTTCCCATCCACACATCAAGATTTCTCTTGAAGAGGGCTAGTGAAGTGCTCTGCTTGACATGTATGGGAAGTCTATTCCATAGCATGGGCAGTCTCTGGGTTATGAACCTGTCCCTCCAGCATGTTCTGTTGATTGTGGTAATGAGGTTGAGGTCTCTGGAGCATGTGGTGCGGACGGACTGGGATTTCTTTAGATGTAGCATTTCTAACAGAGCTGGGTCAGACATGGCTTTGTAAGTCAAGCAGAGATCGCCTCTAAGTAGGAAATATGAGACAGAGAACAGTTGGAGTTTTTTGAGTCTGTCCATATAGAACAAGTGTTTAAGGACTAGGATCCTCTTTGTGAGGTACTTTTGTGGCCTCTCCAGTTGTTGCAGGCGTCTAGTGAGGTACATGCCAAATGGGGCATTGTACTCGATGACTGGGCTAATGAGGGAAGAGTAGAGGGAGACAATGACTTCTTTCTTTCTGGATGCAAAACCCTATTACTGAGATATGCCACATAGAAAAACTTTCGTACCACAGTGGCAGTGTGGTGGTCAAAAGAGAGGTTGCCGTCAACCTGTGTTCCCAGATCTCTTATAATGGCTTCTGTGTTCAGTGGACTACCATTGATGAGGTAGTTCATGGGAACTGGGTTTTTCCCAAAGGGTCATGACAACACATTTTTTTGCATTGAGCTTAAGGCCATGCTTCTGACACCAGTAGTTGGTTTAAGTGAGGCCTTTCTGTAGGATGTCATCATCACTTGGGGAAGTTATAATGGCTCCCAACTTGCAATCGTCTGCGAACTTTGTCAACCAGAGTCCCTTCATGTTGGACTGGACTTCTGAGAAGTAGATTTCAAACAGGAGTGGATCCAGGACCGATCCCTGTGGGACTCCACTCGTGACTGGTCGGCAGTCTGACCTGGAGTCAGCTACTTTCACACTGTGGGTTTTATCTGTGAGCCAGTTTGCAACCCACCTGGTGATATAGGGGTTGATCCTTAGCTTAGTGAGTATTTCTATAATTCCTGAGTGAGGAATGGTATCAAAGGCCTTGGCCAGATCAACAAGGCTGTATGAACCACCTTGCCTTCATCCACAGCTCTGGTGACTGACTCAAAGAAGTCGAGCAAGTTGACTAGGCATGATCTACCCTTCACAAAACCAAACTGTGTGGGATCCAGGGTTTGGAGATTCCCGATATCCTTGTTTATTAGGTCCATGTTGATGCGTTCCATAGCTTTGCATATCAGACTTGTCAGGCTAATGGGGCAATAGTTTCCAGGGTCTGTAGTCACTCCTCCTTTGTGGAGAGGGATGACTATAGCAGTGCACCATTTGGTAGGCACAAAGTGACGCACTTTTATGTTTAACCACACATATACTTGCTCTCCAAATATCACATTCCTAAACAATCTTGTTATTTAACATGGGTGATAAATGCGCATTGCATACTCATGCTCCAAACAATATCACTGCAAAACAAAACATAAAATGTGCAATGTACACTAAATCTGCAGATTGTCTTTTAACAGATGTAGATATAAATCAGGAACATAATGTGTATTTAAAGAAAGAATTTACTCAATCCCATTAACAAACCAAATTTTCCCAGCTGCAGTACTTTAAACTGTAGAAAAGTAATGAATTTAAGCAATAAGGAACATAAATTTAGTTCTCATACAGCAATAATATCTAGAAAAAATATTCTATATCGATAGAACCGCAGGCATGTTCTGAAAAACTCATTATAAACAGCACAAGCTGTCACTATGTAAAATTAGATGTCTGTTCGGTGAGAGATATGTAAACTCTGTGGAGAACTGTGTTGCTTATTTGATGTTTATAATCTTCTGGTATGTTTATGATCTCAAATGAACGCCTGGCATGCAACATTCTGACTAGTCACAATTTCTCAGGGAAGCACTGAAGCTGAAATCCAAGTGCTATCTTACACCCAATGCAACAACAAAAATGTATTTCTTTTGACAGTATGTCTTTCTTAAATATGTTTGTTTTCCTGACAGTACACTTCCAAATGCAGTGAACCAATGCAATGAGACTGTGTTTAAATTGAGTCATATTTCTGGATATAGTATGTCTCTGTCATGGGTGGACAAGAATCTCTGTTTACAGGACTCATCTCTGAGGTTAACATTGCATAGCTTTATAATCCCCTCTATTTAAACTTTTGTTTCTGATTTTTAGACAGAGAATATACCAATGAGTCATTGCTAACCTCATTCTGGACAGTATTTTTAAACAATAACTTTACAATTCTATGCTGCCGAATGAGAGACATTGCCTTTCCTTCAAGGCTGGATCACGTCACAGGAGGAAATGTGAGATATTTAAATAAAGACCATTGTGAAGTCAGACTGTATTGTGTGTTGTCAGCATAGTGATCTCCTTTTCCTTCTGATATAGTCTTAAAAAAATTTTTGTATGGTAGCAAAAACCCTAATGACAACACAGCCAAAATCTATAACAGAAGTTTAAGTAGGTGTGGGACTACCCATCTTATCCAAGGTGATGGTATGTATAAATGATCTAGTGCATAGTCCTTGCACCAGTTGTTAACATGGTCTAACCCATGTTGAAGCAGTTCAGAATCAGTGGAAGATCAAACAGCAGCACACATTTTACAGTCATCTGCAAACTTTGATAATGACAGGCCAGGAGTGTTAGTCTGGAATTATGAAAAATAGATGCCAGATCAGAGAGGGCTTAACCCTGAGCTCTGTGATACACTACTAGTAACTTTTTTGCTTTCAGAAGTGGGTTCTGTGCCCTAACTACATGGTTTCTGTCAGGCAACAAGTTAGCAATCTGTGCTACAACAACTGTACTTTTTCCTGCCTCCTACAGTGATGCAGCCATAATACAGCCAGTGGGAGCATGCACAACATCAGATTCTCCATTATTAACTTAATCAAGTAATATCACGAGCTGCACCACCACACAAAATAAATAACAGCTCTTTAGAAAATGCAGTTACATGAGATGGTGGAGCACAGCAGTGCAGGAAATGGGTTAATACATAAACTGTCTGACAAATAACTTGTTAATGATTTGTTCACTGCTGTACTGTATTTGGTTTCAGTATCCGAAGTGCAACACGTTTCCTTGTCTGTTATTGTACAGTAATACAATCAATGTCTACGAATGGCAGTATAGAATGTTGGTGTATTAAATGTTGCTTACAGGATGCTTGTATGTAGCTGCAAGCTATGTTTACAAATTCCACGATCCACTAGTTAGATGTGGTTGCCTCATAACATATTAACATACAGAAGTAAAGACGGATATAACATTCTGTTAGTTTAAAACCTTTGTTATTATATCATTGCAAATGACATGATTCCATTCAGTACACCACAATAGTTTCTTTTTTGATAATATATTGTTTAATTATTTCTTGCATCATTTGGTTATTTATATGATGATAAATGAAACCTTGTCAATGGTGTCTACCTTAACTTAAGTAAAACCTTTGAGTTGCACCATGTCAGGGTAAAACAACAGGCAAAATTAAGAGATTTTGAGTAGTGAGGATTTGATAAAATGGGAAGGAGGGTAGGGAAAAGCATAAATGGGTGGCAGAAAGTATATAGAAGTAAAGAGAGGTGCACTCTCAAATGAATGAACAGTGATTAATATGTTCCACATGGATTTGTTCTGAAATCAGTGTTGTTTGGTATCAGACATCGTGATAGGAAATGAGTGTGGGATTAATCTGTTCTTGGAATACACTAAGGAAAAACAGAGAGTGGGGGAAGGGAGCGAGCCTGGAATACAAACTGGTAGACGTGACCCTAAAAACAGTGCTCAGAAAAAAGGTATTTAGTATGGTAGTAGCAACATGCCTCAAGGGCTGCAAAATCAGAAAGTTGTAACCAAAGCCAATAAGATTCTAGGCATATTCCAGGGGGACACCTTCCAGGAATATACAGTTTGCCCAAAGATGGAACAGTACACAAAAAAGGGATAAGATTACAACTCTTGTTAAGAAAGTACAAAACAATCCATGGCAATTAAGTGAATGGAGATTAAGTGGTATTAGCAGCTGCATGAGTGAAATCTCTGTCAGTTTGAAGAAGAAAAACATGATATGGGTACATTAAACCTTTACAGGGCAGTGTGCTAACATACAGATGTAGAGGAAAGTTACTGTATGAACTGACTTGTGCACTGATAGACTTCTAAACTCAAAGGACTCTATCTGTGTGAGGTATAAATACTTAACTCAAGTGGAGGAGTCCCTCCCTCAGCCAGCTTCATGCAGAAGTTTAATAGTGTCTATGTAACATCCACAGATTACAATGTCTAACTGTCCTATGGTGATGCCATTAAAAATCCTTATCAAAGCCTCCTAGGACTTTGAAGATGAGGTCTCAGCCTAAACCCTCAAATTTACCTCATGCACATAACCCAGAATCAACAGCTTATATCCACTATAGAGCTGACTCTGACAATAAAGGAAATACAGACACTAACACAGTTCACATAACTAGCATGAAGTAGCCCTTAAGGCAGCAAGAGCAAGCTAGTATATCTGGCAGTGGCTTGGTTCTAGGTAACTCCAAATTTATTCACTCATATGTTCTACTCAGCAAATATGGGGAAATGGTTAGTTGCCTTTTGGGTTCCAGACATGTAATGTCAGTAAAGATCTCAAGTTTCGTCATCACAGGAACACGTCTGAATGGAGAGATGATAAATTTAGCAAACAAAGGGTAGTAGTATTGGATAAATTTAGCAAACAAAGGGTAGTAGTATTGCTGGAAATGGATTCATCCTCAAGTCCTGGTGAGATCCTTCAGGAGGTCGACCGTGTTTTTTTTTTTTTACAAAATCTCACCAGGATGACACTGATATATATATATATATATATATATATATATATATCAGACTATATTTTATATAGCATATAACAAGGACAGACGAGACGTAGCTTAAAAAAATAAAAAAAGCCAGCTGGGTGCACAAGACCCAGGATAAAAAAGTGCCCAATCCTGGTAGGCGCAGTGGTCCCAGGACAGGAAAAAATTATAGTGTAGATTCCTCAGAACATAGAAACATTCCTACAAGGGGCTAGGCCAGGCCCGGGGGAGGATGACCCCCCCCCCCGTTGTACAAGGAAGCAGCAGTCTAAAAAAAAACATAAAAAATTCTTCCTTCGGCTGCTCTCGTTAGGGGTCGCCACAGCGGATCATCTGTTTCCATTTTTCCTGTCCTCTGCATCTTGCTGTGTCACACCAACCACCTGCATGTCCTCTCTCACCACGTCCATAAACCTTATCTTAGGCCTTCCTCTTTTCCTGTTACCTGGCAGATTCATCCTTAGCATCTTTTTCCCAATATACTCTGCAGCCCTCCTCAGCACATGTCCAAACCGACGTAATCTTGCCTCTCTGGCTTTGTCTCCAAACCTTCCAACCTGGGCTGACCGTCTAATATACTTATTCCTAATCCTGTCCATCCTCGTCACACTCAGTGCAAATCTTAACATCTTCAACTCTGCCATGTCAAGATCTGACTCCTGCCTTTTTGTCAATGCCACTGTCTCCAACCCATATAACATAGCTGGTCTCATTACCCTCTTGTAGACCTTCCCTTTCACTCTTACTGGTACTCGTCTGTCACAAATCACTCCTGACACTCTTCTCCACCCACTTCATCCTGCCTGTACTCTCTTCTTCACCTCTCTTCCACACTCACCATTACTCTGAACTGCTGATCCCAAGTATTTAAACTCATCAACCTTCACCACCTCTACTCCCTACATCCTCACCATTCCTCTATCCTCCCTCTCATTCACACACAAATATTATGTCTTAGTCCTGCTGACCTTCATTCCTCTTCTCTCTACAGCATAAAAATCATAACAACTGATAGGCCAAAAAAGAGTCATAAATATCATAAAGATTATAGAGTGGACTACTGAGGATAAGAAAGAAATTGTGTACTGTTATTATTATGTAAGAATTCCAGAAGGAAGATATACAAAATGATTGAGAGAGAAATTAGAGGAAAGAAAAACTGTTATAAGCATCAAATATAAATTTGCGTTCACTAATATAACAGATTTATGGAAAACATTATATAGACCAAGAAACCTTGGTCTGTTTGGAGAAAGAAGCAACTGAGGAAGGGCAGAAATATAAAGAATAAAATCAGGAGACATTTGAAAGGTATAAAAAAGAACTATGGACATGGGAAAGAGAGATTTGATATGGTGCGATATTTATCAAAAGGAGAAAGCCAAATTAATTAACACAAAAAAGGCAGCCCCAAAGATATTCAAAGAGAAAGACAGCCAAAGGCATTCAGATATGGAAAATTTAACAACAGGAAAAATAAAAGATCACAAAGAGGGAACGTAGAACAGAAGATTAGTAAAGCAGAAGCTAAAAAAAATAGAATACAAAGTTATGGAATATTTGCACAGTGAAGGATTTAGTGTAGAAAGTCTAGCACGGGTTACATCACAGCATGATGGAACAATGAGTCCCGAAAGGGGACACAGGAGGGTCAGGAGACATCTGAAGAAGAAATATGGACATGGGAAAGAAAAAGGTATTTAATATGGTAGAATATTTGTGTCTATGTTAAATCATCGAACGCTTAAAAAATGAACAATAATTTATCAAACCCATGTAAGCGAAAGCTTACAATCTCGAGCACTTAAAACAGTGATTTTTTTCCAAGGGAAAAAAATCGCTGTTCCACAAAAAAAAAATTGTAAAAACTCCGAGATCGCACTACAGTCACGAAAACGGCAAATTAATGGAAGCGGCCAAGTGATTTCTTTCCCAGGGAAAGAATTTGCTTATATGCCGTTTCACTATTTTGCCTTTTAATGCTTTCAAGTTCGATCAAGACGCATTCGAAAGAATGTGTCTTCAATCATTTAATAGGAACCTGGATATTTATGCAAAGGAGAAAGCTAAACTAAGCAATACAAAACAGTAGCACCAAAGATATTTGAAGAGAAATATAAGGCAAAAGCATCCGAACATGGAAAATTTTACAATACAAAAAATAAGAAAACAATGAGGCACAGAAGAAAAGATGATTAGTAATGGAGAAGTTAAAGAAACAGAAACTGGGGTTATGGACTACTTGCGAATTGAAGGATTTTGTATAGAAAATTAACTCAGAAAACAATACAGCAACAGATCCCAAAATTAAGGCAAAACCAGTGGAGTGGGAAACATTTGATCAATTGCCAGATGAAGAAACTTTAGGGCCTTCTATAAGAAACCAATATAAACTTTCAGTTGGAGTTGCACAGCAAGGGTAGGAACAGGAAACCATAGCAACTCTGACTCAGCCAATGTTGTGGCGTGATAGGCCAGTGAGTTTCCATATGAAAGAGTAATGGACAACACAGGATGAAACCCAAGAGAATGTGGTACAGGAAGACGCTGTGAAACTATCTATAGAATATCCACAGGAAATGGGGAGCAAAGAATATGCCTCAGTGTAGAGAAAATGACTTAAGAGAAGAGTTGCTTGACTTAATAGAGATGGTCAGACATATTAATATCAATGAAAGAAATAGACTACAGAAAGTCAATAAAACCCAAAGTGTTCGAAGTTTGGTAAAACAAATGAACAAAGTAATTAAGACTGTCCAGAGAGATTCCTGCAATATGTTGTGTCTTTCGGCTTTTCCCGGTTTGGGGTAGCCATAGCGGAACTCCGGTCCGCTAATGATTGGCAGTAGATTTTTACGTGCTGAGTTGCCAGCCCTGACGCACAACCTTCAACGAAGGTACGCCCATTCACGCATGTCTCCACACAGAAGACGCTTTAGCTGAGAATCGAACAGGACAATGTCTTACTGTGAGACGACAATGCTATCGCAGCACCACCACCGCAGCTTCCTGAAATATAACAGAAGCAAATAGGATATATTACTATAAAGCTAAATTAATAACAGATAAAGTCTTACCACAAAAATAGATGGTAGTAAGAGAAAGGAAGGCGAGAAATTGAATGCTATCATGGAAGTTTTGAATAGATAAAACTATAAAGCAGTTAAGTCAAGAAGTGTCACTGTTAGAACAGTACAGAAGAGGGAACAGATCAAGAAAAATACTCAGAAAGACAGACGTGATAAAAGCAATGCACAGTAGCAGTACAGATCAGGCGTTATTGTGCAATATCGCAAATAATAAACTAAAAATATCAGCACAGGCAGAAAAGCTTAGAAGATACACAGCTAAATATAAACAAAAAGTATAAAACCAGCAATTTATTGATGACCCAAAAATTTTTACAGAGAATTGGGAAACAAAGCAAAAGGAAGTGAAACACCACCAAAAAAAAAAATAACTGGTTACATTTTAGAGAAATATCTATGAAGACCTCGTGGAACATAACAAAGATGTTAAATGGATAGAAGTAGGAAAAGAAAGAATAAGAAGTTCAGATGTACATGATTATGTAATGGGATAAAGTAACGGCCGCAGAGATTGAAACAAAGTTAAGAAAAGCTCCTAACCGGAAAACCCCAGGCCCAGATGCAGTACAGAACTTCTGGTTAAAAGTATTTACATCTTTACATGAAAATTTAGCCATGAGTAAGAACTATTTATATGCACACCCCGAGCAGCCACCAGCCTGGCTAACAACAGGAAAAGCAATACTCCTACTTAAGAGCGAACCTGTTAGCCATCCTAAAAACTATAGACTGATAACTTGCCTTCCAATGATGTATAAACTATACAATGGAATTAATGCCAGCAGAGTTTATAGTCATTTAGAAGAAAACTCAATTATGGCAATAGAACAAAAAGGTAATAAAAGAAAGTCATATGCAACAAAGGATCATTTGACATTAAATAAAGTCATAATGGAGAACTGTAAACATGGGAAAAATCTAAGTATGGCATGGATAGACTACAAAAAAGCTTTTGATAGTATCCCACATTCATAGATAAAACAGTACTTAAAAATGTACAAGATGCACTGATTAAGTACATTACAATGGCCATGAAAGTGTCTAACCACATTACAGTTAAGCCATGATAAAGAAAAAAATTATTATTCCATGGATATAAATTCAAAGGGGGATATTCCAGGGTGAATCTCTGTCACCACTGCTCTTTTGTCTTGCCCTTACCCCATTAAGCTGTCTATTTAATAGATTAGGTTATGGCTATAATTTGGCTCCCAGAAAACAACGAAGTGTAAAGACCTATCATCTTCTTTTTGTAGAAGATTTAAAACTGTACAGTTCATCAGATGAGGAACTGAAAGCACAACCGCAAGTGGTCAAAACATTTTCAGATGATATAAGAATGTCATTTGGTCTTGATAAATGTGCAAAAGCAACATTTAAAGCAGGAAAGCTGCAGCACTTAGAAAACATCAGTTTGGGACAGGAATATGATATAAAAGAACTTCAGCAAGAGGAAGTGTATAAATATTTGGGAATTGATGAAAGATCAACAATAAAACATGAAAAAATACGAATAAAACTCAGTAAGAAATATTTTTAGAAGCCATAAATTAATACTAAAAACAGCACTGACATCTAGAAAAAAGTCCAAGCTATAAACCAATTTGCTTTCCTGACCTTACAGTTTTGGAGTGACTGACCGGTTCCAAAAGGAGTTGGATAGCTTGGACAGGAAAACAGAAGCATGCGTCATGCTCATCAAATGATTTTTAAAAATCAGTGCATACCAAGAGTATACATTCCCCATTCTGAAAGAGGTATGAGCCTCCTCAAAACTGACTACATGTATAGATCTGCAATAGTGGGACTGCATACATATCTGTTGACCACACAAGACCTAAATGTAGTGAAAGTTTTGAAATATGAGGAGAATAAGTCTAAGAAGACTTCCCTGCTTAGTTTAGCAGTAGCATATCGGCGTCAAGTGGGAATGGAAATCAAACCAGAAGAAGATAAAAATCAGGCAGCAAATGAATGTGCCAAAAACCAAAAGAAAGACTATAAGGTAAAGGATCAGATAAGAAGGTAAGAAATGGGGAAAATGAATAAATATAGCTGCAAGTATAGAAAACTCTTGGAACAACCTTATGTTGATCAGGATCGGATGCAGGAATGGTTAAGAAGGGTGAATTTAACCCAAAAGATGAAAGGTTAACATTGGCACCCCAGGATAGTGGACTACATTCACGTTGGTGTCCACTGAACATGTCGGAGAAACAAACATTGGTTTTGCAAAACAGAACTGGAAACAGTTGCACATCTTGTTGCTGATTGTGACATACTGATAGCAGAAGAGACTGTATATCGAAAGGCATAATAATGTGGCAAGACTGCTGCATTGGGGATTGTGCAAACATTATAATAAAGAAGTAACTGAAAACATGAGCCACAAAGCATCATAGAAAATGATGAAGTTTATATCACATGGGATCATCTACTACCAACAGTTCAAAAAAACAGATGCAAGAAAACCAGATATAGTAATCCATGAAAAGAAGACAAAAGTAGCATCGATTATTGAAATTGCTACACCCAGCGACTACAGTGTCTTACGTACAGAGAGACACAAAATCATAAAATACCAGGATTTGCAGGCAGAAATGAGGGCAATGTGGAAGAAAGATACGCAGACAGTTCCAGTAGTAGTAGGAGCAACTGGTCTTATAAAAAAAGAATTTATAATCACCTCCCTGGAGTCCTTGGGAACTATTTCTAAAATGCCAAATAAAATGTTTTTAATACCCATACAGGAAAGCCAATGTTTATATAAAGCAATGTTCAGATTGGCCCTCTTCATATAGTAAAGATGTATGTAGATTCTTTCAGCCAGTTTTCTCTCTGACTTCCCTGCATACAAATCATTGCATTGGTTGCAGACTGTGATGTAAAGTAGACCATCTATTTGAATAAACATGTCACTTGATTTGTAAGACCACAGAGATTTGTTACTAAAAACATTAGTGGTCTCAAAAATCTTAGCTATCAGAACAGACTGGCAGTGCCCTCTCTGTACTCAGTCTCTCATAAACTCCTTCCTCCACTGAAATCTGTATCTAGCTTTTCCACGCCATGAAAGATCCAATCCTCTCTGACTTCCAGTTCATTCGCAAAACTAAGGAACCTAAGTAACTGGATGGGCAGCTTCAAGTTCTCTCATCTATCTTGTCTTGACCTTCTTGAGGCTGGACAGAACTAGTGAATATGAGTTTTAGCTACGCTTATAATGGTCTGAAGAGTGATTGCTGAATACTTCCCTAAGAACCAACCTACCTATGAACCCATATAATGTAATGCAAGACAGAAGTACATAGTGCCACGGTTGCAGGTCCAAATTAAAAAGGTATGGAGCTTGTCACCTGAAGTCTAATCTAGTGTGATACAGCTTTGCGTTGTGTTTGCAAACAACCTGTTCCGTAACTATCATTAATACAGAGAAGAATCAATAAGCGGACCTGTTACTGTGTGAGATAGTTGATCAAGGTTAGAGTTTACTGATCACAGACTGTGAGGAAGGCAACGCCATTCCAGGTTTGTATTTGGGAATGGTTATTTAGGAAAATAAAGGAATTTGTGGATAACTTTAAGTTGTAATATTGTGAAATACTGTGTGAGTACCAGTCAGTTAAGGGTCCTCAGGCCCATGCTGTGGTGATTTAGAAGTAAGAAGATAAACAAACGACACTGTTCTTGTCTGCACTTATTCAGACTCCTGAGAGGCTAAGACCTGCATATAAGTAAAGATGCTACTGAGACACAGAAAGCTGCAAAATACAAACATTTTACATACGACACTGTTTTATACTAAACACTTTAGTTGTACACAGCATGCACATTTTTTTGGTTTGCTCAGGCCACAAAACATTTTATCTGTGAGATTTTAGTATAATGGCATTCATATCATCTTTAGGATTTTGTCAAATTCTACAGTCTTATATGTACTATTGTTTAAATATCTTAACTGCAATGATGGACTGTTTTGACTGCCAGACATTTCATTTTTACATATTCAAACAGTGATGTGCAGCAATCAGCCAGTCTGCAGTCAAATCAGATATTTAATATATATATATATATATATATATATATATATATATATATATATATATATATATATAATGTATATACACACACATATATCTATCTACATATATCTATAGCTATATGTATATATATATATATATATATATATATATATATATGTATATATATGGCTCTACTTCATTGTTCATTCATTCATTGTCCAGTTTCCTTTAAAAGAAGAAAATAAAACAAAAAGTACAGATTTTAAAGCTGCGCCCCCCCCCCACACCCCTCCTAACTATATATACCAACTCCAGGGTCGCACGACATTGGGGAGGGGAACAAATCCCAGTTTTATGCCTTGAATACTGGTTTTCGATCAAATGAACTTTTAATCAAATTGGTTTAGGTCAAATGGTCTTTTGATCAAATGAAGTAGATCCATATATATATATATATATATATACATACATATATATATATATATATATATATATATATATATATATATATATATATATATATATATATATATATTTTACTGCACGGGCAGTCTTAGATGTGGAAAGACTACACTTCCTGCCCCACATTGAACTGACATGATTTTACAAAGACATTGACTATTAAAGACCAAAGCACAGACCTTGTGCGATAACAAGCCAAACTGCTGAGGAAGGGAGTGTCACTTTCCATCGCAGATGTCTGCAGAACTACAGTATGGCATTGTGGGACAGCCTAGACCCATCCAAGGTATTTACCGTATGATAGTGATCAAAAGTATCACATGCTTTTGACACAGAAAGAAAAACAGCATGAGCATGTTTTCCCAGATTTACTTAAACTGACATTCAACAATATTTGAAAGAGCTGTCTCAAATCCATCGTAACTTTAGAAACCATGTGGCTGTGTAAGAAGTTTTTATTATTTAGAGTTAACAAACTCAAGTAAATAAATAAATAAAGAGAAAGACAACAACATGAATCAATTCCTCTAATGGAACACAGCAAAACAAATGGGTGGAAGTGGGTCAATGAAGTAGAAATATCACCTTTTGGATCTGGTACAACAGCAGCCCTTTTCACTGATTGGGACATGCTTTTATGGATGCAGGGATTTATAAGAGTAAAGGTGGAATAAGAAAATGTAAGCAGCACTAAACCCAGGTCCAGCCCTTTTAGTTTCTCCAAGTCTTTTGGGTTTGTAATACCATAATGGGACTGGACCCCATTCCTAAGTCCAAGTACGATTAAAGTTAATGAAATTAGTATTGTTTCAATCTTTAATGTCACCAAAAGTGTTCTTCACAGCACCCGAAATGTGCCCAGTAATGCCTCCTCCTGCAGTTTGTAGCGGGTTACATGTATTAGTAACATATCTAAGTACGACTGTAGATTCTTCTGTATAACACCCATTACTGCTACTACTATTAGTAATATTTGGGTATTTTTCTTCCACGTTGCTCTTGTTTCTGCCAACAGATCCTGATATTTTATGACCTTGTGTCTGTACGCAAGACACTGTAGTCAGTGGGTGTGGCAATTTCAATGATCAATGCTACTTCTGTCTTCTTTTCATTGAACACTATATCCAGTTTTCTACCATCTATCTTTTGAGCTGTTAGTAATGGGTGATCCCATGTGATGTAAACTTCATCATTTTCCGTGATGCTTTGTGGATCATATTTCCAGTGTTTTTCAGCCATTTCAGCACTATAATGTTTGCACAAAACTCAGTGCAACAGTCGTGCCACATTATTATGCCTTTCAGTATACAGTCCTTCTGCCATTAATATGTCACACCGAGCAATAAGGTGTGCGACAGTTTCCAATTCGGTTTTACAAAACCTACATTTGACTGTTTCTCCCACATGTTCAATGCACTTTGTAAATCAGTGTGTACGTAGTAGACTATCTTGAGCCACCAATATTAACCTTTCATCTCTTGGTTTGAATTCTCCTCTCCTTAACCATTCCTGAGTTCATTCCTGATCAACTTGAGGTTCTTCCAGAAGTTTTTGATACTTGCAACTATATTTATGTATTTTCTACATTTCTTGCCTTCACATCTGGTCCTTCACCTTATAATCTTTCTTTTGTTTTTGGCACATTCAGTTGCTGCTTGATTTTTAACTACTTCTGGTTTGATTCCCATTCCTGCTTGATGTCGATATGCTTCTGCTAGATTAAGCAGAGAAGTCATCTTGGATTTATTCTCCTCAAATTTCAAAACTTTCACTATGTTTGGGTCTTGTGAGGTCAGCAGATATGTGTGGAGTCCCACGATTGCAGATCTATACGTGTAATCAATTTCAAGGAGACCCATTCCTCCTCCAGAACAGGGAATATATAATCTTGGTATACATTGATTTTTCTAAATCATTTGGCGAGCATGAAGCATCCTTGTTTTCCTGTCTAATCTATCCTACATGTTTTGGGGCCAATCAATCACTCCAAAACTGTATGTTAGGACAAGAAAAGCAAACTGGTTTAGGCTTGGATTTTGTTCCTAGATGTCAAATCTGTTTTCAGGATTAATTTAACTCTTCTAAAATATTCCTTACTAAGTTTTATTTGCATTTGTTCATGTTTTATTGTTGATCCTTCATTAATTCCCAAATATTTATACACTCCCTCTTGCTCAGGTTCTTTTATATCACAGTCTAGTTCCAAACTGATGTTTTCCTAGTGCTGCAGTTTTCCTGCTTTAAAGGTTGTTTTTGCACATTTACCAAGACCAAATAACATTCTTATATCATCTGAAAAAGTTTTGACAACTTGCAGTTGTGCTTTCAGTTCCTCAGCTGATGAGCTACACAGTTTTAAATCATTGACAAAGAGAAGTCTTTACACTTTGTTTTCTAGGAGCCAAATTATAGCCATGGCCTAAGCTGTTAAGTAGGCAGCTTAATGGGTTAAGGGCAAGGCAGAATAGCAACGGTGACAGAGTCACCCTGGAATATCCCGCTTTGAATTTATATCCCTGGAATAACAATTTGTCCTTTATCGTGGCTTAATTGCAAAGTGGTTTTCCACTGTTTCATGGTCACTGTAATGTAGTCGATCAGTGTATGGTGTATCTTATACATTTTTAAACACTCTTTGATCCATGAATGTGTGATACTATCAGATGCTTTTTTGTAGTGAATCCATGCCAAACTTAGATTCTTTACTTTTTTACAATTCTCCATTATGACTTTATTTAACAACAGATCATCCTTTGTTCCATTTGGCTTTCTTTTATTGCCCCTTTGTTCTACTGCCATAAATGAGTTTTCTTCTAAATGACTATAAACTCTGTCGGCATCAATTCCCATGTATAGTTTATACATCATCGGAAGGCAAGTTATTGGTCTATAATTTTTAGGGTAGCTTGCAGGTTCACTCTTAAGTAGAAGCATTGTTTTACTGTTAGCCAGGTTGGTGTCTGTTCAGGTGGGCATATAAATAGTTCTTACTCATGGCTAAATCTCCATGCAAAGATGTTAATACTTTTAGCCAAAAGTTAGGTATTGCATCTGGGCATGGGTTTTTTCCAATTAGAGGCTTTTCTTAACTTCAATCTCTCTGGCTGTTACTTCATCCCATTCCATATCCTGTACCATTAAACTTCTTATTATTTCTTTTACTTCATCTATCCATTTAGCAACTTTATGTTCCACAGTATCTTCATACCTATTTCTCCAAAATGTATCTATTTTTTTTTTTTTGGTTTTTAACCTTAAATCCATCTTTCTCTTATTTTTTTTCCTCAAAAATGTTTTATTTTTCAAATACAGTTGAATAAATTCCATAGTATTTGTAAATAACATTTTAAATAACTATGTACACTATTTACATCAGCCTGACACTATAACAGAGCTCAATATATACAATTAATTTATAGGTGTAACAATCCAGTTATCAGGGTGTATCTGTTCAGTTATTGTAAAGTGTCAATCAATGATAAGACTTTTTTCCATGGATTAATAAATGGCTTAGGATGAATCCTTAATTCTTTAATTTTAATTTCCAACAAAGCTGTGGTCTTCAGTAGGCTGTAGAAGTCTTCCAAAGTTGGTATTGTGTTTGTATTCCATCTTCTTGTTATACACATCCTTGAGATTGCAAGTATTATCCAAACTAGATACATATTTGACTCATTCAAATGAGGACCTTTGTATACATTTAATAATACTAGAGCTTTAGATAATTTAAATGATTCATTAGATAAAGCTTGTGAAAAGTTTTTAATACCATTCCAAAATGGCTTAATTTTAACACAGTCGAAAAAAAAATGTGATTCCAATCTGCATTGTGTATTTGCTCACACCTCCAACATATTCCCTTTGTAGAAGAATTGATTTTAGTAATTCTATCTGGAGTTAAGAATGCTCTGTGCAAGCATTTCCAATTAAAACCTTTCCAGTATTGTGTAAAGGATGTATGTTTGATTGATAATAAAATATTTGATTTAATTTCTTCAGTTAGCTGTAATGAGTGTCCTTTTGTTATATAATTCCAATATGAGGATTTGGGTGTTGTTTTATAATGTATCAATATCTTGTAAAATTTCGAAATACTATTTCCCATGTCATAATCATATATATGATTTCATGTAGGTATTTCGTAAGTTTAGATATTTCTTTAAATGAAGAATTACTAATTATTCTCCATAAATCTTGTGAATACGTTAGAATGCTTTGTATAGTTAGCCAATCTTGTTGTGGAATTTTGTATGTTGTTTCTATTGTTTGCATATACAGAACTTTTAGTTCTTTGCTACACTGAAACCAACAAATCCTATCTGTTCCCAGGAATTAATTATTTCTCTGTATATTTTATGTGGCTAGTTCTTTGTAACTATGAATGGTATTAAAACATCAAGCCATATTTTTAAATCTATATTTGCATTAATAATTTTCCTAAATGAGTCAATGTAATAATTAATCATATGCATTTTAGTGGGCTGAGTTATGTTACATTGCATACTAATACATATGTGCCATGGCAAATTGTTTTTATCTATTTGAATTTTTTTTTTGTAAATCAAATTCATCCATTGATATTACAGTTAGTAATTCTTTCCAATTTGCAGAATAATTTGGACTGAGATTGTTTTAGATATTGATGCTTTTATATATGTTTCTATATCAGGAAATGTTAATCCTGCCTGTTTCCATGGTCTGATATGATGTATTAAAGCTATTCTGTTTCTTTTGGGAAACCATAAAAATTTTATTAGGTATGAGTTTATTTCTTTGAGTCTATTCCTTTAAGGTAACAGTTGTATTGCCAAAGCTATATATAGAATGTTGGGTAGTAAAACCATTTTTATTAACTGTAGTCTATCTTCAAATGTTATTATTCTACTTTTCTACATAGATTTTAATTATATTGATGATATTATTGTAGTTTTTTGAGACTAATTCATTATTTTTCTTGCATAACTCAACCCCTACATATTTTAAGGTAGATTCTTGTTTCCCTATAATGTGATTCCCCTTCATCTGCAATTCTTTTTTTTTTTTTTTTCAAAAATAAAAATTTTGATTTTGATTTATTGAAATGGAGTCCTGGAGTCCTGTACAATGTGTCAATTATAATATCTAATTCTTCTACTGTCTCTTTTGTATTGAATAATTTTAATAATATGTCATCAGCAAAGAGCATTACTTTAGAATTGTATTCTTCATAAACATCTACTCCTTTGATTTTTGTATTGATATGTATTAAATCTACTAATATTTCAATAGCCAAAGCAAATAGAATTGGTGACATGGAACATCCTTGTTTAGTACCCTTTGTTATATGCATAGATTCAGAGGCGAAAGGACCTAGCTTAACATATGCTAAAGTATTTGTATGTATGTATATATATATATATATATATATATATATATATATATATATATATATATATATATATATATATATATTCTTAATTCTTTAGTAGATGAACAAAGGAAGGAGGAAATTCAAATAACACCAGAATTTTGAATAAATATTCCCAATTTAGGTAATCAAAGGCTTTCTCTGTACCTAAGCCAATTATGAGTGTTTCTTTATTTTCTTTATTAATATAATCTATAATAGAAATTATCCTTTTAATATTGTCACATGTGTCTATGACATTTAAATCCAGTTTGATCATTATTTATTATTTTGGATAGTGGTATTTTCATTCTGTTAGTTAATATTGTCATAAATATCTTATAGTCATTATTTAATAATGATATAGGTCTGTGTGAGGTACAGAGGTTTGGGGGGTTGTTTTTCTTTAGGATTGGTATGATTAAGGAAGATCTCCAAGAGGATGGTATTAAAGCTTGTGACTGAATTTCTAATAGAGTTTTATGGAACAGGGATAGTATCTTGGAGGAAAAAGTTTATATATTTCCATAATTATGCCATCTATACCTGGAGGTTTATTACTGTTACCCTCTTTCATTGTATCTGCAATTTCTTTGTAGGATATGGGTGCTTGCAGATCTAGTTTTAATTTTTCTGGTATTTTTTTATGTTGGAACATTTTTCATCTAGATTTAATTGATCGATATGCATATTTTTTGGAAATGTTCCTTATAGTGATTTCTATAGGCATCAAGAATGTCACCTATATACAAGACATTTTTCCCTTTCTTTTCATGGAAGATACGTTTAATGTTATTAGGTTTTGATTGTGTTTTGATTCTTGCAGATAAATTATGTAGATATTTGGGAGAAGTGGCCAACATATTAATTTTTAGTTTTTCTAAAGCTAAACTAGATTTATGTGTTAGAATTTTGTTGTATTTATTGTTTAATACTTCTACTTTCTTTTTCATCTCCAAATAATTTAGATTTTTTTAAGCTTTTACTGACAAAAGAAAATCATCATGCTTCCCCTTGATGTTCAATGTAGTGTGTGTCATTTATGACAGGTTAAGACAACAGTGTTATTATTCACAAGCCCATGTTATTAAACCCTGTCTTTAATATCTAAATTCAGCAGAATGTTTCATCTTATATGGCGATTATATATTTTATGTCTAGATTTACTAAAATCATACATTACATAACTATTGCGTGTGTTTTTTTTTATCAAGAATCAACTTAATGAGCTAAATGAAGTGTTGGGAGACCATCAATATGTGTACATGTGGTTTAAAACAGCCCTTTTATTATATATATTCTTTTTTAAAACTAAAAACATCATTGCTGAGAATCATCTCATAGGCAACTCAGAGCCGTTAAGCATTATCATCACACTGTCTCCATTACCATAGCAACCTAGGAGCATCTGTTTCTGTTAATGTGTCTGTATACTGCATGCAAGAGGCTCGCAATGCACCTGAAGCAAAGCTTCAATTCACTGCAATTTCAAGCCTGAATTCCCTCCCTTTCAGTGAGGCAGGAGCCAGGAAAAGAACAGAGAGCAAACAGATAAAAAAAAACCTCCCAACAAGCCGCCACAACAACAGACAACACACTCCTCCAGCCCTCCCACCTCCCACTCAGCAGACATACAAACAAACCATTCTCTGCCAAAATATCCCAAATGACAGTTCTTTCCACCCCCTTCCCCTGGATCCAGACTAAAACACCAAATGGTTCTTCCTAATACACAAGCATCAGTAAACCTCAAACACAAGCCACAACCCACAGCTTCCCGGAGACGAAAATAGCAACATATAGCAACATATAACAGCTGCCAGACACAGCTGCATCCACATACACCATGTCAGACTTAATCAAACAGCACTTGAAGCTATACCTGCCATTATTGATATTAATTATGTTTAGTCAGAATAATAATGACATTTTTACTAGCTGCCAGACATGGCTGCATCTACCCACACCATATCAGGATTGATCAAACAGCACTTGAAGCTATGATACCTGCCATAATTGATATTAACTATGTTTAGACAGTATAATAATGACATTTATACTAGCTGCCAGACACAGCTGCATGCATGCACACCATATCAGGATTGATCAAAAAGCTCTCATAGCTGTGATACCTGCCATAATTTATACTAACTATATTTAGACAGAATAATTATTACATTTGTTCTAAGAGTTTGCTACTATTACTCAACCAGGATACACATGACATTTCTAAATCATACTTTAACTGAAGAAGGCATTAGTCTCCATGACAGTATTTATTTTCAAAACACTCTACTGATACTGCTATTATATATGATGTTAATTTGTTACATTTGACTCTGCACTCTGATGAATGGTACCTTGTTGAATTAGGGTCTATATCACATAGTTGAAGTTTTATAACTTCGAACACGGAATGTTCAAACCATTCCGTTCGAAGTTACAAAACTTCAACTAGTGATAAAAAGAAGAAACAAAATAAACTGTTGTAAGAAGGGGGGCAAGCCCCCCACACCCCCATTACTTAAATATACCAACTCCAAGATCGCACCACATTGAAATGAACAGAAAACTCCCCTTACAGAGATTTACATTTAAATGCTCAAACATGTACAAGTTCGAACTTATGGTCTCGACCATATGGGGTTCGAACTTGTACAAGTTCGACTATGTGATAGGAAACTGAGAATTAGGTAATTAATTACTTAAATTATTATAAGCAAAAACAATGAAAAATGAACAAGATAAGTATTCATTGAGTTCAAGTAGGGAAACAAAAACTTCTATGTTTATATTATATGTTTCTTTGTTTGGCTTATATATATAATGTAAAGAGTAACCCATCTGGGCCTACCTTTGTTTGTGAAGAATTACTGGACTCTCTGAACATTCTGAATAAATCATTACTGTTTCTCAGTTGTTTAAGAAAACCTCCTTTTTTAAATAAAAACAGATGACAATGATGTATCATATCAGTTGATACTATGAGAGATGTAGTTGTAAGAATTATTTTTTGGGACAGCTATCTTGGAATCAGTTTTTTGTTTCTTCTTTCTAGCATCAGTCCAATGATTTGTTTCTTTTATTCTTTTAAGACTAGGGGCCATCCATTCCATTTCTTCTGGGATAGATACTATGTTGTTATTTTTGATGAATATAGTAGCTTCTAAGTTATTAACGGTTCTCATCTCATTGGTAAAAAGTATTTTTATCATGGCTGGAAAGGCCAGCTGTGCTTTAATGTTGTTTTGTTTTAACAGTTTTATTATTGGCCAGACTTTTTTCCTTTGTTCTAGTATTCTGGAAGAATAATCATTGTCAAACCTTATCAGGCTTTGATTGTATTTTAAGGGTGATTTTAATATTAGTTCCCTGTCCAGAAATGAAAGAAATTTTATAACTATGGATCTAGGTGGAGTATTTGTTGAGTTAGAAGCAGGTTTCCTCAGTGCTCTATGCGCCCTTTCAATCCCAAATGAAAGTCCCTCTTTCAAGTCTAAAAATTCAGGAATCCAGGTTGTTAAGAATGAAATAATATATTCTCCTTCAGTACTTTCAGGCAGACCAAAGATCCTTATGTTGTTTCTCCTTTCCCTGTTTTCTAAGTCATCTATTTTGTTAAACAGCCATGTATTCTTATTAACCAGAAGTTCTTTTTGGAATTCTTCCGTTCTGAGTCTCCCTTCAATGTCGTTTAGACAAGTCTCTATATTTGCTATTTTTGTATGGTGTAGCTATAATAGTTACTTAAGAGTATCAGTCTGTTTTTGAGAATTTGATTTGAGGTTTTCTAAGTCATTTTTAAAGCCATCCATTTTCAAAGATAGTTCCTGTAAGGTAGATGTCATCGACTGCAGTTCTTTTTTCAAAGCAGCATCTGGATGAGAATTCCTTGAGTTGTTCATATTCAGTGACTCAACATATCTCCAAGTTACTTGACAAGAAAATGTTTGTGCATCTCCACCAAAATTGATATTTATGTAGTTTAGTAGTTTATCTAAAGATTTATGACATTTTAAACTTGAAAATAATAAAATTTTCCTATATTATTATACTAGTTTATGGAACTGTCAAAATTCACTGCTTCCAGTTAGCCATCTAGGCTCCGCCTATTTCTTCTTTTTTTTTTTGTCATTCTTTCAATTCTTTTTACCTTATTTTCCAATTTTCTATAAAACATTTTGGGGTCATCAATAAATTGCTTATTTTGTACTTTTCCTTTATATTTATCTGCATGTCTTGTAGGCTTTTCCACTTGTGCTGAAATTTTTAGTTTGTTATTTGTGGTAGTGGTGCTGCGGTAGCGTTGTCGCCTCACAGCAAGACGTTGTCCCGTTCGATTCTCAGCTAGAGCGTCTTCTGTGTGGAGGCATGCATGAATGGGCGTGCCTTCGTTGAAGATTGTGCATCAGGGCTGGTAACTTGGCACGTAAAAATCCACTACCAAACATTAGCGGACCGAAGTTCCGCTGTGGCGACCCCTAACCAGGATAAGCCGAAAGACACATTCATTTGTGATAGTGCATGATAGATCCTGGCCTGTCCTAATACTGCACATTGCTTTTATGACGTCTATCTTTCTTAGCATTTTTGTTGATCTGTTCCCTCTTCTGTATTCTTCTAACAGTGACACTTCTTGTCTTAATTGCTTTATGGCTTTCTCTATTCGATATTTCCATGATGGTATTCGATTTCTCCCCATCCTTTCCCTCACTACCCTGTGTTCTTGTGGTAAAACTTTATCAGTTATTAATTTAGCTGCACAGTAATATATCCTGTTTACTTCTGTTATATCGCATGGATCTCTATGGACAGTCCTAATTACTGTTTTCATTTGTTTTACCAAACTTCTGACTTTTTGGGTTTTATTGACCTTCTGCAGTCCATTTCCTTCATTGATCTTAATATAGCTATCTATCTCTATTAAATCAAGCAACTCTTCTCTTAGCTCATTTTCTTCCAAACAGTGGGCACATCGCTTGTTTTCCATTTCATGCGGGCATTCTATAAGAGATTCTATAGCATCTTCCTGTGGCACATTCTCTTTAAATTTCATCCTGTGCCATCCGTTGCTCTGTCATATTGGAACTCACTGGCCTATCACTCCTCAACATTGACTGCGTCAGTTTCCACAGTTTCCTGTTCCTTCACTTGCTGTCCAGCTTCAAGTGAACATTTATACTGGTTTCCTGTGGAAGGCTCAAAAATATCTTCATATGGCACTTGACCAATTGCTTCTTCTTCCACTGGCTTTCCTTTAATTTGGATATCCATTGTCCTGTCCTGTTGTGGTGCTTTCTGAATTAGATTTTCCACACTGAATCCTTCACTTCACAAGTACTCCAAAACCTCACTTACTGATTGCCTTTCCTACTTTTCCTCTTTATCTTCTTATTTTTTCTCTGTATTCCTTTGCCTGTATTTTTCTTCAAATATCTTTGGTGCTGCTCTTTTTGTATTGGTCTGACTATATGAGTTTACAGATGAAGAAGGAGACTTTTTATGTAATAGTGGAAAATTAAAGCATCGGATACCATTACCAGTGTTTAACTCTGGAACCTCAGTAAAGTTATTTGGGGCACCAATGTCAAAGAGTATACTGTACTGAGTATTAGACTGAGATGGAATAGAATGAAGGGAGAGTTTGGCCTACAAACATTTCCAGGTTAATGTAATGGATGGATGTTCCTCAAGAAATATTTAAGACTATAATAATTCAGTACCTCTTCAGACAAAGGCATTTTTTCTTACTATGGAGGAGAATATTTTTGACATATATCATTCCCCTAAATGAAACAAGAGTTATAGTTCTAGTTTTGTGGCACAGTCTCCACAAGATATCCTACTGTATAATTAGAGAGCGTTTATTTGTGAAACAATCCACTGACAAGATCAAGCCATGATTCTCTGCTAAAAAAAAAAAAAAAAAAAAAATTGGAGTCCTTTTCATAAAGATGGAGAGGAACACATTATTAAATATATCACTGAAGATCCTAGATCTAGGAAAGCCACACTAGGCCCAAATCACAACTGAAGATATGAGACGATAAACTAGTCAGGAGTTTTCATACCGTGCAAATACAAATACAAATATTAGTGTACTTCACATAACTGGTTTTAGCATAAAGCAATAAAAGGATGGATGGTCCCTAAAGGTGTCAGGCATAATACTAGCAGTTGTTATACTACTAGGGGAAAATGTAGTAATCTAGTACACTACCTGAATATGGGCATTCAAAAAATGGATGAAGGATAAACTGTAGTCTACATTTAGTTTTCCATAAGCATAAGCTCATTCTGAAATTATGACCAACATAGTGTACTGAGAGGAAGCTCTGCAAAGAAAAGCAGACAGGACACTAACAAATTATAGTAAAGAGAAGAGGGAGGAATTAGTCCTGACAACACAGCAGGAGAAAACAAAGACAGACATTTAAACAGCTACAAAAGAATCTTTCTAACTCATTAACACTTATGTGGGGTGGAATATCACACCTCTAGCAGCCTATACACATCTTGCATTCCAGAGCATTTTCTGAAAAATAAACTTAAAAAGCGTAAGATAAACAAATGTAGATATTTTATGAACAATGGAAGGTATTAAAACTGTATAAATAGCAATGTTGTCAGTAAGAAGTAATCTTTACAATAATAGTCCATTCATTTCCCAACCTACACGCCCTCCTAGCAACCCACTCCCCAGACATTATGTGTCTTACGGAAACCTGGCTAAAACCCAGTACTACTGACAATGAGATACTACCTCCAGGATACAATATTCACTGGTTATACCGTGCTACAAGGAAAGGAGGTGGGATAGCAGTCCTTTACAAAAATACTCTAACCGTTAACAGAGACACCATTCAACCTCCCCAATTCAATAACGTGGAACTCCTCATAACCAAGCTACATATTAACCAAAACAAACACTTGAACATTGTCTGTGCATACATTCCACCAGGCAACAACCTAAATACCCTAGAAAATCTCCTTTACTGGTTATCCACTACCTATCCCCAAGAAACCATAGTTCTTGGTGATTTTAATACCGACTGGCATCCCTGCTCCTCCGACCCCCCAACCCCCCACTCATATAAACTTATCTGGGTTTAAACAGACCATAACCTCTCCCACTAGGATAAACAAACCAACCAAAAAGGAAAGTATTCTAGCCTGGATCCTAGTTAATAAACAACCCCAACTGTACACAGCTGGTACTCTCCCTGATGACCTCAGCGACCATTGTCTAACCTATATCATAAAACATAAGGCAGGAAACCCTCACCAGCCCAAATATAAAACATTTAGAAACAGGAAAAACTTTGATGCTGCTATATTCCAAAATGAGTTAAAAGCAATTGACCGGTCAAAACTAAAAAATCTAACATTACAGGAGGCCATAGATCACTTTAACACTAAATTCCTAAGTATCCTTGATTCCCATGCTCTAGCACGTACAATAAAAACTAGATCAAATAGAGCACCATGGCTCACAAAAGATACCAAAGCAAAATTCAAAACTAGAAACAGAGCCTGGGCCAGCTAGAGAACAACCAGAGCCCCACTTGACCATCTAAAATATTGTCAACTCAGGAATGATACAAAAAAATATATTTTACTGGATTAAAAAAGCTTTATCAAAATCTCCTACAAAAACACCACAACAACCCTCAAAAGTTCTGGGCAGGCTTAAATCAACTACTTTGTCCAGGTCACTCCACCACCCCAACCCCGGCTAACTGCACCCATAGCTCCCCAGAGACAATAGCTAGCGCCTTTAATAGCTTTTTCACTGAAACAATCCAATCCCTAGCAAATCAACTAACCCCCTCTAACTTAAACCACATGCCTAATCTACCTACTAATCACCCGGAATTTGGCTTCCAACCAATATCCACTAGTTTTATCAAAACACTTCTAAAAAAATCTAAAACCTACCACCCTCGCTGCTGACCTCCTCCCTGCAGAGTACCTGCAAATAGCTGCAGATGCCATTGCATATCCCATATCTATCCTTATCAACAGAACCTTATCCGAAAATGCTATCCCCTCCCTCTGGAAAATATCAAACGTCATCCCACTCCATAAAGGTGGTAGCTCCTCAAACATATCCAACTACAGACCCATTGCCATTCTTTCCCCACTAGCCAAAATAATGGAGAAATGTGTACACAAGCAACTAATGCAATACCTTTCACAGAATAACTTACTATCTGACTCCCAGCATGGTTTCAGGCCATACCACAGCACCACCTCAGCCCTCCTTTCCTTTACTACTGCCATAAACCAAAGCAGGAATGACAATAGGCTAACCTCTGCCCTCTTTCTTGATCTATCAAAAGCCTTTGACATGGTCAACCATGAATTCTTTCACTAAAATCTATTTCCCTCAACAAACAAGCCTGCTACCCAGTGGTTCCAGTCCTACCTGACAGGTAGACAGCAGGCGGTACTATGGCAGGGCAAACTCTCCAGCCAGTTACCTCTCACACTTGGTGTCCCTCAAGGGTCCATACTAGGTTCACTACTCTTCTATATTTTTATCAACAACCTCCACACTGCTATCCCTAAAGCCACCTGCATCCAATACGCATATGATTCCACTCTCATCTGCTCAGCCACCTCCCCATCCAACTTGCAAATCTTAACCCAAAATACATTTAACACTATAGAGAACTGGCTCACCAATCAACACCTACTTCTGAACCCCAATAAAAGTAAACTTCTACTCTTCTCTCCCACTAGTAGATCCACCACACTTTCATTCTCTGTCACATCTAACAATGGTACCACTATTTCCCCAGGTAATCACACCAAACTGCTAGGGGTTATCATAGACAATAATCTCAAATTTGACCTATAGGTCAACAAAACCATACAGACCATCAATAAGAAGCTTGGATCACTGTATAGAAACAAGACATTTTTAACCGCACTGGCTAGGACTGCAATCACACCTACTCTCTTATATGCCTCACCTGTACTCACAAACCTCAACAAATCCAAACTAGGTAAGCTGTCCCATAGCTACAATCATATTGCCAGATTTGCCACTGGCTTCACCTATGGAAACCGCCACTGCCAGAACCTTAAACAACTAGAGTGGCTAGAACTTCCCAGTTTAATTCAGTTCAATCAACTCTTAATAGTGCACAAAATTTTGCACCACCGTGAGGATACCCCCTCACTTAAAAATATTATTAAGCCATATAGCAATCTAAGATCCCTACGGTCAGCCGATAAACTATTGGTCCAAACCCACAAAGCTAATAACTCTGCTGGTGAATTCCTGTTTGCCAACTTGGCAAAACCTGGAATTCGTTGGCAAACTATATATACCCCTACAATCCTCCAAAAGTCTCTTCAAAAAAAACCTCAAACAGTATCTCAAAGTGAAATGGCTATGCCCATGTACCAACCCTGATTAAGTTATAAACTAAAAGCATATTCTGCAATTATCATAACTTGTAACTACATCACCAAGCTCTGCTTCCAGTCTGATGTCTCTTACTTTTAATTCTCTGTCCATGACAATTGTGAGTCTCTACTAGGTAACACTACTAACCCATTGTATGTAATCACTTTGCTTTTATAATTGTTTGCTAACTTCTATGTAATCTATGTAAGTTTGTCTTTGTGGAGTTTTCTCCCTGGGCCTCCGCTGAAAATGGACATGTATCCAGTCAGATTATCCTGGTAAACAAATGTAAAATAAATAAAATAAATAAAATTTATAATTTTTCCATAAAAAATGTACTATATTATAATGTGCATAAACCCACAATTATGTTTTTTGCTATACTTTCACAAATAAATGGTCACGTCTTGGAATCTGTACAACCTAGACTTACATCGTTAGAACATTAACCAGACATAAGCTTTATATGGCAACAAGAAATTCCTCCATGAGTGCATGTTTACTGAGATATTTACAGAAGTATTAAACATATGCTTAACTGTATAATTTAAATATAAATAACATTAGCTATCACTCAAGATGCGCAACTTTCAAAGATAGTTTTCTTCAACAACATGTAAGGTTTCACTTGAAGTTATGTGATGGTTTGTAAGTCACCTGGTTTTTGAGGTATTAAGTACACATGGAAATATTATTTATTTTAATAATTACTAAAAATAAACTAGGAATATCTTAGTTATACTGTGATACAAAAAGACACTGACAATGATTTTTCCTATGCCCCACCATGGCATCTCACACCATAACCTACAACATCATATAGGACTCTCAAATAGGAAAATATGAATAATAAGTGACAAACAGTGTAAGCAGCACCCCCCCCCCACACACACACACACACTCATCTTCCATTTTCTCTCTTATTCCCTTCTGTTAGCAAATAGTATCCATAACGGATAATTACTGTGTGTTTGTTAATTTAAACTGAGACCACAGTAGCCTACTGATACAAGGTTATCCTGTTTTTCCACCTGAGAAATGGTTAAGAAATGACTTACAGTTTCAGAGCAGTCCTTGGTCACTTCTGATTGTTTCTTAAACACAAACTTGTCTTTGCTTTGGCTCATTAGCAGCAGTACAAAAGAACTGCCTGCTCACACCCTTGTTCTCCCCCTCCCCCTTCCCTGTTTATTACCCTAAGCCAATCCCAAAGTTAATAAATATTACCTGTGGCAGGCACCATTTTTAAAACTACAACCACCCTTTGAACACCTTATGCTGAGCTCTGCCATAGAACTTATTAAAACTGCCTGAACTGGGGCACAGCTAACTGATAGTTTGTGGAAATACAGGGTACCTACCTGAGTCTCCACATTCACTATCATATGTTCATTTATCAGTTTACTCTGTTACCTGATTGTTTCCAGCCACCTGGATTGTTTCCAGGGTCTACGCCATAGCCCAGACATATGGAGAACATAGGAGATTGTTGTCACATGTAGTACACAACCAGTACTTGCAAGAAATTCCTGCAGCTCCTTCAATGCTGCTGTAGGTCTCTTGGCAGACTCCCTAATCAGTTTTCATCAATTTTGGAGGGACATCCAGTTCTTTGCAACGTCACTGTTGTCCCATATTTTCTCCACTTTTTGATGACTGCTTCACTGTGTTCCATGGATTATCCAATGCTGTGGAAATGTTTTTGTACCCTTCTTCTGACTGATAGCTTTCAACAATGAGATCCCTTTGATGCTTTGTAAGCTCTCTGCGAACCATGGATTTTGCTGTAGCAGGCAATTGAGTAAATGTCAGGAAAACCCTACTAGGACATTTGAACTTTATTTAGAGTTAGTCTCTTTAATTGATGGTAGCTATGTACCCAAGAAAACTGAATACTGTAATTAAATCAAAAGGTGCTTCAATAAAGTATTAGTTTAAGGGTGTGAACACATATGCAACCAGCTTATTGTACTTTTTTTATTTTTTATATTTTTCCCCCTAACAGATTTCTTTGTTTTTCAATTGAATTGTACAGGTTATAGGTCACATTAAAGGTGGGAAAAGTTTTGAAATGATTTATTGTGGTCTCACTTTTTATATCACAAAAACCTGGCATTTTAACAGGGGTGTGTAAACTTTTTATATCCACTGTATGTGGGTTACACTTCAGGGATGGACTATTAAACTGAATAATCAACTAAGTAAAAGTAGGATTGTAGACAGTAATGTTTAACTACCTAAATGTACAACCAGAGCCACAATTCACATGGTGTCAAAACATCAGTGCAGCACGGTGCTGTGGGCAATCATTTTGCATTTTTCTGGTACTACAGAGAAGCAAGTAAGGTGGCTGACATACACATTGAAAAACAGGATTAGTAGTATGAATTGTAATATAATTAATGTGGAGTTCAGCAATAGTACATCAATTAAGTCATAATACTGTAAGGCATCTAGTACCTGGCAACAACAGACTGACAAAGGATGTGGAGGAAGGTAGTGATGAAGGGGAATTAGAACAACAAATACACTTAGAACTCTAAGTCAGACTAGGCAGGCTTACTGTCTCCTGCTACTGGTCTTGTTAATGCATTATAATGAAAAGTAAGTTACATAGGGAGAGGTACCAGAAAACATTATTAATCCCATGACCCTCACACTTATTCTGTCGCAGAAAAAGCCTCCAAAATACATCAATGTCAGTGCCTTGGGCAACATATGTATTTGAATGTTTAGTTGGAGAATACACATTTTCTCCAATTCCAGATGTGCGGAGGGACTTAATCCATATACTACATATACGGATTACTCAAAATCAGCTGTAGCAAAGTTAAATACAATGCAACAGAACATTACTCTTTCAGAGTTAATCACACTCCTCGTGTAATGGGGTGGCAATCCATACATCCCTAATTTTGTATAACTAATGGCAATGTCTTGCTCCACAGAAGAAAAAAAATGAATATATATATATATATATATATATATATATATATATATATATATATATGGGTCCACGTCTGAACCTCGAAATACTGAAATGCTGAATTTTAGTATTTCCAGACCAGAATGTTGAAAGTCCACATAAACGGAAATCCACAATACCGAAACATCTAAACATCGGAATACAACTAACAATCCAACCCTCTCCCACATAAACAAAAAAAAAACACTAAGAAACACAACAAAAATAACACAACCATATCTTTTAGCAGGTGGGCAAGCCCCTCTGCACCCCCCATGTTGGTGGCTGTTCCCCCCACCCCCGCTACTTATATATACCAACTCCGAGGTCACACTAACACAAAAATAAAAAAAAAAAACACAAACCTACTTCTACGTGCCCTACCCTAACTTACTCCTAAAACTCCCCCAAAAAATAAAAATTAACAAATTTCTACCAAAAGTCCTGAAAAAGTAAACTACCTGAATTTCTTCAAATAGGTACACATTGGCCACCACATACAAATCCCAGACCCAACTAAACCTTAAAGAGACAGTAAACCATAAAGCACACACCACACCACAACAATCCCAGATTCGATAACCACTGAAGTGTAGTTTCGAACAACTGCACTTTTGACATTCTGGTTTCGAAATACTGAAATTCGGTATTTCAGTATTTCCAGATTAAGAGTTGGATCCATATATATATATATATATATATATATATATATATATATATATATATATATGGGTCCCCTTCAGAAACCCAAACTCTCACTTACTCGGAGACGAAAAGGCCGACAACCACACAACACCGACATCCCAGAACACTGACAATGTTCCCTTGGGAATATCAGCTGCTCGATCAGAAAGTATACATTCAGGGCTTTTAAAATCCTGCAATCCTTTACAGAAGGGTAGAATAGCCTCAACTGCTTTCATAAACACAAACATGCATTTTTTCAGAAAATTAAAAAATATGTTTAGAAGCTACATAGCAGGGGGCTCTTTGTCCCAGGATCAAGTGTTTTTTTATATTTTATAGAAGCCTGGGACAGACTTATAAAGACCTGCCTGTAACCAACATAAATTATAATGAAGCAGTGACCCAGAAATTGAAAGAGACAGCTGGGTAGAGTGGAAGCAAGTGTCTGATGAGCAGTTTATCCAGCCTGCATGGAGGGAAATTAAGCTCAGCTGCAGTACTAATGAGCACTGTAGGGCTCAAAGACACCACAGAGAACATTCTGACAAATAGCATACTGTAAATGGAATCTGCCAATGCGTAGAAATATGCATTCATGATAACCAGTATAAGAGGACATGACTGCAAGGTGACCGTGGGAATGGAGGAATTAGGGCTAGGTTCTAAACCATAATGGTTGCCTGGATGATAGTCTACCATGACTCATACTTACATAAAGAAGATACAGAATGAATCTGCCAGATGGGTCATTGAAGGGCAAATGACTGGCAGGTAGTGGGAATACAAAGTATGTGGATGTTTCCATCTTTAGGCTGGAAGGCACAAGTTTCATATCCAGCCCTCCCAGTTTAACCTGAGATGTATGCCGATAAAGTGCACTTAACAATGAACAGTGTCATAGTCAGTAGCACAGAACCAGGTAGTATCTGTGGGTGGGGAATGAGTTATCTGGACCATCTACTTTAGGAGTTAACTTTGGTACACAGACTCGTATGGGGAGGAGAACATGGACCGCAGACTGATCAAATGTCAGGGCTAGCTATTCAGGAGTGTAGAAACTGGCTCTAGGTGAATTGGAAAAACAGATTTATCCTACCAAAAGGGGCATGTGTGTTTCCCTGTATTGAGCAGGGTGAGGATCTGGCCTATTCAAACTGATTACAGAAACCATGCTAACAGTGGGAAGGCTCTATGCATCACTACTGGCCAGTGTTTGCCTACCATGAAGCCCAGTAGTCCTAGGTATTTAAGCTACAGGCTGACCAGAATCCGCTTACATAGGATAGCTCTGCTGTGTGAAAGCCAGACATAAATCCAATAACCAACCCAAAAATTATCTTAAAATTTTTATACTAAATATAGTTTAACTGACATCTTGCGTGTAGATATTGTGATGATGAGGAGGAGACAGGATAGTCTGTGTACTCAAGAGACAAGGTTGAAGAGAAGCATAGCAAAATTTCTTAGGCTGGGATCCAGAGTATACTACTCGGGGGAGGACAGAATAAAAATGGTATGGGCATTGTGTTGAGATTGAGAAAAAAAATCAGAATCAGTGAAAGATTCATGACTCTGATTCCAATGTAATGACAGAACAGTCTTAATGATTTTAGTCCATGTTCCACAGCAGGGTGCTGTTGTAATGAAAACAGGCCTTCAGGCAGTAGTTGAAGGACCTCCTCAATAAAGGGTGACAAAATTAGTTGGTCTGGATATTAGGGATCCAAATGTTAATATCATGTCAGGCAAAACAGGACATGAGGTCTGACTGGATCAACGTGGTTTGGGCAAAAGCAATAATGAAGGAGACACCATTCTACACTTCTGTCTGAGGAATGAGAGGCAGTCACCAAATCACACACACGAGTCACAAAATCACACACACACACACACACACACACACACACACACACACACACACACACACACACACACACACACACACACACGAGTCACCAAATCACACACACGAGTCACAAAATCACTTACAAGAGTCAACAAATCACACACAAGAGTTGTCAGCATGCAACTTGGGTAGAGTTCCTTCTAGTAAGGAAAGGGCACCGGGATCAAATCAGAGTGAAATGGCTGCCCCCCCCCCCCCCCCCAGTCATAAACAACTGACAGCAACTATTAGAAGCAATTAGTGCTTCATAAAGTCTTGAAAGTCAAACAGAGAACAGGCAGAACACCTGAATGTTGATTAGACTGACAACAGAGGAGTTCAAGGAAATAGTCATGTCCCTGGCATCTCAGGAAAAGAAGGAAGTGGTTGGAGGTGAAGAGTAATGACAGCATCTCAAAACAGAATGCGTTAGTGTGACAGAAGTACATAATGAAACTGATGGTAGAAAAAGTGTAGGAAGAAGTGGAAGTTAGAAAAGACAGATGAGGCTAGGAAGGAACACTTGTTGGCTAAGAAAGAAGCTATGAGAGCAGTTGCTATATAATCAAGTTCCCAGACAATCTCTTCCAATTCCAGGAAAGTGTCTCAGTAGATGGCAGAAAGAAGTTCTAGCAGGTAGAACAGTAGCAAAGCAATGACAAAAAGATCAACGGGATAGTTTGCAAATACCAATCATAATGGATGCCAGCAGCAACCTGGTCAACAGTTCAGAGGGCATCCAGAGCAGATCGAAGGAACACTTCAAGAACTTTCTAAATGAAAAAAAAAAACCACAAAAATTATACTTCCTCTAAGGAAAATTAAGTCAGCGAAAGTGGCACGTTCAGATGAAGTCAAAGCAGATATGATTAAGATGCTGGTTCATTAGGGGGAATATGGTTCCTGTGAGAATTTACTGCAATGATAAGTGAGTGATGTACCCCATAAGACTGAACAATAAGCATTCTAGTGCCAGTATACAAACAATGAGGAGGCAGTCTCAAATGGGTGCAGTAAAGAGGAATCAAACTGGACAGGGTGACCGATAAAGGAATATGAAAATAATGGGAAGTAATAAGGGACTTGAGAACTTCAGATTCACATCTGGATGCAGTACAACTGATCTATGTTTTACTTCAGATTCACATCTGGATGCAGTGCACCTGATCTATGTTTTACAGTGAGACAGACAGTGCAGGAGAAGATCAATATTCAAGTGAAGCAGTCGAGCTGGGCATTCCTAGACATGGAGAGATATATGACGATGTCCAAAAAGACTGATTTAGGTAGTCCTGTGATGATTCTATATCCCAAAAACATTGGTAGAATTATTGCGGGTTATATAGAAGGAGACAGTGATGCAATTATTTACAGTGTTTGGACTCGCACAAGAGTTTCAGTGGGAATGGGTTTGCATAAAGTTTCAGTTGTGACCCTATTCCTGTTAATACTGGTAATAGACTACACTGGCAATTAGGTCAGAGGAGACAGTTCAAGAAAGCTACTGTATGCAGATACTGTGCCATTACAAGCAGACATACGACCAGCAAATTAAGCGAATGACATGGACTTGAATGCAAAACTGAAGACATATGGGATGCAAATGAATACAGACAAGACCATGGTTAAGGTAGGAAATGGTGAAAATCAGGAGAAGCTGAAAACTGAGATAGAAGTGAAATAGTGGAACAAGCTAACAACTGAGAAGTGTGGGACAGGTGAAGGGACATCTAAATTAGGAGGCGAAAGCTAGAATCAGACATGCTGCAACCAACTGGCAAAAAGTGTCAAGAGTGGCGACTGATGAAAGAATGCCGAAGAAGTTGAAAAATAATGCATATAACAATGTTGAGACCAGTGTTTCTGAATAGCACAAAATTGTTTGCAATAAAGCCTGAGCAGCTGAGAAAGCTTGAAGTGATTGAGATGAATTGCCTGAGACTGGAATAAGCTGTACTCTTTGTGAGATACATTAGTGAGGAA
Source organism: Protopterus annectens (assembly GCF_019279795.1). Classification (NCBI taxonomy): domain Eukaryota; kingdom Metazoa; phylum Chordata; order Ceratodontiformes; family Protopteridae; genus Protopterus; species Protopterus annectens. The sequence continues at coordinate 186,567,394 of NC_056743.1, forward strand.
ATCAAAGTGAAGACTAATGTAGCCCTCACTCTAAAGAAAGTCAAGTAGAACAGATTACGGTGTTTTTATTGCAGATGCAAGAACGCAAAAAACACTTCAGTAAAGCAGATTTGGGAGCAGATGGATTGCAGCAGTTAGGCATAAAGAAGGCAGGAGAGCTGCTTTGAATCTACAGCGTTGATACTATTGCCATGTAAAATGGGAAAAGGGGGGTTCTAGCAATGATAAACATTTTTCTTGTATATTGTGACTGCTAAAACAATTCAGTCATACACTGAGTTTAATCAAAATCTAAAAATCTTTCATAAGATGCAAAGCACATCTTGCTTACTCCAGATACTGATTAATCTCTTATAACTTTAAAACATTACAGAAAACATTCCATACAGTTGTGCTTGAGTAAAACTTCTATCAAATCCTCACCACATCCCCAACCCTTTTTCCCTCTGTCCCTTTTTTACTCTATTTTTAAATGCTTATGCAGTTTGCCCAATGCTAGATTTTCAGCCACTTCTATATACTATACTGCTTTACGTTTTTACCACAGATGTACAAACACACACACCTAAGGTGTGAACACATACTAATAAGGGTAATCCTTCAATTTTATTTACTGTACTAAGTGACTACAGTTTTGTGAAACTTCTTGCTATCCATTTTATTTGTTCACATATAGTGTATATAATCTGTTTTCCAAAATTTCAAAAGTATATTACCTGTTGCCCGCCAAGAGTTCAGATGTGTTTTACTCACCATAATGTCATGAGAAATGGTCTAGCTAACCTGTTCTCTGCCCAAAAAACAAATGTGAAGAAGCAAAAAAAAAAAACAATGAATGAACAAAGAAACAGGGAATTAAACAGACGTCTGCTGTTAGCTGTTTCATATGATTCTCTCACTCAGGTTACTCAGGGAGCTCCCCATCAATGTTTTCTTTGCTATAAGATATAATTATCCCATATAATTTGTTTCATAATCTATATACAAATAAAATAAGAACACAGTGGCAAAGGGTGTATTAGAAGCATTTAATCCCAAAGAATGGCAGGATTAAAGCTAAAGACATGTAATAGACATCATTTACACAAACGAGTCCTCCAGACATACAGAAGGACACCTAACATCCTGTATACTTGTTCACCCATCTGCAGAGGGAACTCAAACAAAAGCCTTCTTGATCCCCACTATCTCTAAATTAATGTGTTGTACTATTGCAATGCATATTAAGAAATGTATTACTTCAGTGATATTCTCCTATGCTAATTTATTTTTATCCTTCAATTATTTTGTTTTTTTAAGAACTTCAAGCTGACAGATGGATGTAAAAACAAGGGCATCATCTATTTCAAGAATGCAGATGCATTAAAAAGAAAACTGAATAAACTAGTAAATCTTAGAAGCCAGAATGTCCACACTTACTATAACTTTAGTAAAGTAAAAGATCACACTACACCACCCACGACAAGGCCAAGAGTGTGCACACACACACACACACACACACACACACACACACACACACACACACACACACACACACACATACACATACACAATCAGGACAATGCACATGCAGTTATGGAAGTTTAGCTAAGGTAAAAAGGAATAAAATAACTCGACAGGCCAACGTATGCTATTCTTACCATCTCAGATATGCTGTTTCAGACAGTAGACATACATTTATTTCACTATATGTTCTGTAGATTGAAAATTTACACTTCTTGAACTGCAGCAACAACGCTCTTAATATATTTTTTTCTATTAATGGCATTTCAGGAGGAAGAACTTCTACTTTAGGTGGATGGGGTAGGGGATTATTTATGTTCACCAGTCTATGCAGGCAGCACCCTGCTTGTGTGGGAGGTAAATCTGTTAACAAATATTTAGCTAATGCATTCTTTTCTGTACAATTTAAGCCATATTAAACAGTATCTAATGTCTCTTTTATCTAGTTTGCTTTTAGCCAGTGTGCAGTCACAGAAACTTGGTTTAGGGCCACACAGAGTATCCCCGTCTTACAAGGCTACAATGTCTTTCACACTTTCAGACTGCAAAATGAACATATAAGAACCAAAGGAGGAGGAGCATCTATCTGTCTGTCTGTCTATCTATCTATCTATCTATGTATCTATCTATCTATCTATCTATCTATCTATCTATCTATCTATCTATCTATCTTTCTTCATCAAAGCTAAATACAAATCTAGATTGGTTAGACAGGAAAACTCTATGCAATTACTTCAAATTCCACTAACTGTGGATAAGACCCACCTTCAAGTCATCGTTAGCTACAGGCCCTCTTCAATGAACCAAAATACCCACGCTGTTTATTTGGACCTACTTGAATCAATAAAATGACAACTAGACCCTCTAGTCATGGTTGATTTTTAACTATCCCTCCATTTACTGGGAAACTTATATGACTACAAACATACTCGCACAAAGGTTCCTGGACTTTAACACTAATGCCCTGGAAAAAATAGTATACAACTCCACAAGGGGCTCAAATAATTTCGACTTGGTCCTCACCAACATAGGTGACCATTGCACCACCACAAGTATAGGACCCTCACTGGTTAAATCGGATCACAAATCAGTCACATTTGATGTAACTATAACACCTGAACCCCTCAAGTGAAATCAGGCTAAACAATTTCACCAAAGCTAATTATACCATCCTAAGGGATGGCATAAATAATTTCCAAGCTCCTGTTCCCACAGATGGCATAGACAGCTATACTAAGTTATACACAAATCGCCCATCGCCTGACAAGTCTGATATATAAAGCTATGAAGCGCATCAAAATGGACCTGATTAAGAAAGATAGAGGAAATCTCCAAACTCTGGACCCCACGCAGTTTGGCTTTGTGAAAGGGAGATCATGCCTGCTCAACCTGGTTGACTTCTTTGAGTCAGTCACCAGGGCTGTGGATGAACGTAAGGAAGTGCATAGAGCCTACCTTGATCTGGCCAAGGCCTTTGATACCATTCCTTACTAGGAAATTATTGATAAACACACCAAACTAGGCATCAACCCCTGTATCACTAATTGAGTTGGAAATTAGCTCACAGATAGAACACACAATGTGAAAGTAGTGAACTCCAAGTCAGACTGCCGACCAGTCACAAGTGGAGTCCCACAGGGATTGGTCCTGGGTCCTCTCCTGTTCAGCATCTACTTCTCAGATGTCTGGGCCAACACAAAGGGACTCTGGCTGACCAAGTTTGCAGATGACTGCAAGCTGGGAGCCATTATTAACTCCCCAAGTGATGCAGACATCTTACAGAAAGGCCTCACTGAGACCAATGACTGGTGTCGAAACCATGGCCTTAAGCTTAATGCCAAAAATGCGTGGTTATCCCCTTTGGTAAAAACTCAGTTCCCATTAACAACCACACTGATGGGAGCCCAGTGAACACTGAAGGCGTTATAAGAGATTTGGGGATGCAGGTTGACAGCAACCTTTCCTTCAACCACCACATTGCCACTGTAGTCAGAAAGTCCTTCTATGTGGCACATCTCGTTACCAAGGGTTTTGCATCCAGGAAGAAAGAGGTCATCGTCTCTCTCTACTCTTCTCTCATTAGGCCAGTCATAGAGTATAATGCCCCATTTGGCATGTAAGTCACTAGACATCTGCAACAGCTGGAGAGGCCACAGAAGTACCTTACAAAGAGGATCCTAGGCATTAAACACATGTCCTACATGGACAGACTCAAAAGACTCCAGCTATTCTCTCTCATATCGCTTACTTAGAGGCGATTTCTGCTCAACTTACAAAGCCATGTCTGACCCAGCTCTGTTAGAAATGCTACAGCTAAAGAAATCCCAATCCCTCTGCACCACATGCTCCAGAGACCTCAACCTCATTACCACAATCAACAGAACAAGCTGGAGGGACAGGTTCCCCACCCAGAGACTGCCCATGCTCTGGAATAGACTTCTCATACATGCCAAGCAGAGCACCTCACTGTCCCTCTTCAAGAGAAATACTGATTAGTGGATGGGTAATAGAAAGTTCACCCCGGGGATCACTCCAGTGGCTCTACTTGATAGAAGCACTGGGAACTAACGTCGGGTAGCATGATGCAAGGGCACTTCAATGGGCTAGGCTTTTAAAGGCTCCAGGGCCATTAGCCTAGTACACACCTATGAACAAATGCCCTGTACAAACACTTATACAAACATACTGACAAAATTGTACCTGACAGGATCAAAACAAGAGCCTCAAGAAAAAGCAAGCCTCCCTGGTGGACATCTAGCATTAATAAGTTATACAACAAATGGAAGAAGTTGCTGTCTAAGAATAAAAAAGGGGGGACCCAGCACTGGAAGAACAGCCTCCTCTGCTTGAATAAACAGATAAGACAACTTGTAAAATCCTCTAAGGACAACTTTAAAAACCAAATAGCAACCATAGCTAAGGATAACCATAATCTATTTTTCATCTGTATCTGTAACCTAAAAGGTAGGAGACAGACATCTGCTCAACTAACTGTGGATGGCATCACACACACTGATCCTGTGAAAATAGATAACGTATTAGCTGACAGGTTTGGCAAAAATTTCATCCTCCTGTCCTCTCCAAATATTCCACAAAGCATTCCCACTACATCACTCCCATCTTGCATCTCCAAAAAACAAGTCATCAATGCTCTCTCCAAGGCCTAAAACACAGCCTCTGTGGGACTGGATGGCATCCCAGGTTGAATTTTAAAATGGGTCTAAAACATTAAGTACTCCCTTCAACCATAGCCTGAATACTGTTTTTTGTCCCTGCTGAATGGAAAACAGCAACCGTTATCCCCCTTCATAAAGTGGGTAAAGCAACAGACCCTGGGAACTACAAACCCATAAGCTTAACCAGCCTTATCTGTAAGGCCATGGGAAAAATCACCATGGACCTTATAAATATGAATATAGGTGATCTTCAAACCCTTGATCTGGCACAGTTTGGTTTTGTCAAAGGCAGGTCATGCCTGTTAAACCTGGTGGACTTCTTCGAAAATGTCACCAGAGCCATAGACAAAAGCAAATCTGTGCATACAGCCTACCTTGACTTAGTCAAGGCCTTTGACACACTCCCACATTCGAGAATCATTGATAATCAATATCAACCCTAATGTCATCAGGAGGGTTGCTAACTAGCTCACCGACAGATCGCACACAGTCAGAGTTGGGGACTTTACCTCAACCAGCTGACCTGTCACCGGTGGGGTTCCACAGGGGTCAGGGATGGGCTCACTGTTGTTTTTAATATACTTCTCAGATGTTCAGGCCCAAACAGAAGGGCTGTGGTTGACTAAGTTTGCTGGCAACTGAAAATTAGGTGCAATCAGTGAATCCCCAAATGATATCAATATACTTCAAGAGGGACTTACACAAACCAGTGATCGGTACCAAAGCCATGGACTCAAACTCAGTGCAAAAAATGCATTATCATCCCCTTCAGTAAAAACAATGTCCCTGCATACTGTCATACAACTAATGATGCCCTAAGTAACAATTCAGCAGTGAGAGGACTTGGGAACACAAGCTGACTGTAACCTAAACTTTGACCACCATGTGTCTACTGTGGTAAAGAAGGCATTCTACGTCACACATCTGATTAGCAAAGGCATTGACTCAAGAGCAAAATACATTATAACACCCCTGTACTCTACCCTTAGCAGGCCAATAATTGACTGCAGTGCTTCCTTTGGTATGTACCTTACTAGGCACCTGGAGGAACTTGAAACCTCAGAGATTTCTAACCAAGAAAATTCAGGTTCTCCAGCACGTCATACACTGATAGACTGAAGTTACTGTCACTGTACTCAGTAGCTTGCAGACTACTTAGAGGAGACTTGTACCTGGCCTACAGAACAATCTGGGATCCATCTTCATGTCAAATGGGACAATGGTCACCCGGCTCCAGGGACCTTAACCTGGCCTGGGACATAAATAGGACCTGCTAGACAGACAGATATGTCTCTCAAAGGTTGCCACTCCTCTGGAATACACTACCAGTTTATATCAAATAAAGCCCCTCTATGACCCTGTTTAAGCATAGCCTGGATGGGAAACCATAAATTCCTGCAGAGGATTTCACCTATGACGCTCCTAGATATGGGTAGTCATTGCCAACTAAAATCTCAACTTTAGACAAGATCCTTTGTATTGGGTTTCTCTAGTACTGTATTAGGCACACACAGCTAGGCTTGTAAAGACCCTCAGGTCAATAGCCTAGTAACCACCTGTGAACATATTCCACGCTCAATCAACCTGAATGGTTTGTGCATCCATTTTACCCTCCGTCTTACTCTCTTTTTTTTGCCATCAATCTTTCCCAGCATCAGCAACTTCCCAGTGAAGCTTGTCTTCACATTATGTTCCAAAATCAGCAGACTTTCAGTTTTACTGTCAGATATGCCAAATACTAGTCTGGGTTTATTTAAGTATTGACTAATTTTACCTTTTTGCAGTCCACAACATTCTCATAAGTTTTCTCTAACAGCACAATTCAAAAGCATTGATTTTCTACTGGATAGCCTTACAGTGAAAGAATAATCAATAATAATAATCAGTAATATTATGATAAATGTAACTAAAATGCTGAAAATGAATTTAATGTTGATGTTTTGAACGTGTATGATCTACTGAGTCAAATGGAAAGTGATGTTGGTGAGGAAATGAAAGAAAATGATGGAGCAAGAAATGAGACAAGAGTAAAGAAAAGAAAGTTAACGCTAAAAGAAATTGGAAAAATGGAAAAGATAAGACAGTAGTTAACTTAATGTATTCAGTATTAAGAATAAGACAAAGCAGCTGTTAGTGGCAAACTGATGTTTGGAGTAAACAGCTGACATTTTCTGTTAGGAAGTCACGTTAGGTTATTAAATGTGAAACAAAAAGGACACATGGGTTTTGTGTGGAATCATGACATAGTATATAGTTTTAGGAAAAGTATTTTTTCAGATACAGCTAATTTGTTTAAAAATAAATTAAGCCGTTACTACTATAGACCATGTAGGTGTGTCATCTGTGATATGAGGTTCAGAAATAAGGTATTTAGCATGGTAACCATATATGCTTATGTCAATATTAAGGACAGAATATGACAGAATTAAAGAAATATTATCATTAACATCGATATCAGGGTGGTATGTGATTTCAGCTGCAATTTATGAAATGAATAGGTAAAATTAATTCTGATGTAAAAGTATGTTTGTAAATGATGTAGTGTGAACAACTGCTGTTAGGAAATGAAATAAATTATACTTAAAGCAGATGTAGGTTACAGGCAAAAACTGATTATGTCTTATAAAATTTAAATTTACCGGAAGTAGAGAATATTGCTAATTTTTAAGGCCATACAGCTTTATGGACTGAAATAGGGGAAGATGAAATTTTTATCAAGGAAGGAAAGTGGTTAAAGTGGTTAAAATAACACATAGTCCACAAACTCAGTGTGCCACTCAACCACAGCCCATAAGGCATAACAACGTACCCAACACTCTAGTCATAGGTGACTCTATAGTCAGGCACACTGATGTTCCACTCACCAGGCTAAACACTGAGAAAGTTACTGTCAGCTGCCTGTCGGGTGCCAGGATCCGCCACATAACACATGCACACAGGTCACACCACAACAAGTAGAAATATGACTCTGTCATTGTCCATGTTGGTGTGAATGACCTGAGACGTACCTCCTTGGACTACATGAAAAGGGACATGGAGGAGCTGACCGATCTTGTAGCCCAGGCAGGTATGACCCTAGTCCTGAGTAGCATCCTGCCATCATCCAGAATGATACCACAGTACAAGGACAAAATGATTGACTTCAACAATTGGCTAAGTTTCTGGTGTCATTCTAAGGGGATCCAGTATCTGTCTGCCTGGGATGACATGATCGAAAAGCCACGATGCTTTGCCAGAGATGGCCTGCACCTGTCGCCCCTGGGATTCTGGATACTGGCTAAGGCTCTAGCCACCCCTATAGTGCCTTTTTTATGCAAGGTTCAAATGACAAATTCTCCACCCTAACAGGTACAGGCAAGAAGAATCTGAGGGTATTGCTACTCAATGCTAGAAGTCTAAACCTCAAAATGCACTCTCTCGAGGCACTCCTTAAAATGGAGAACATCGACATCTGTGCAGCGACAGAGACCTGGTTCAAGGCTCCAGAGAGTACCCCTGCATTACCAGGCTATAATTCATACCACACCTTTCGGCCACCTAACCTGAACCGAAACACTAAAGGTGGAGGCATGTCCATATTCATTAAGGATATCCACACCTCCAGGCTAGTTGCTCAGCATAATGCATCCAAGATTATCCAAGTGCAACTAACTCTGGGCAAGACCGCAATCCAAATTGTAGCTTGCTACAGATCCCCCACCATGCCCCAGGATTCCCACTCCTCATTTCTTAATACACTGGAAAATATTAGGGTTCAACCTAACACCCTAATAATGGGCGATTTCAACTACCCTACCATTAACTGGGAAAATTACTCGTGTACCAACTCTTGTGCACAACGTTTTCTGGAATTCATAAATTCCAATGCCATGGATCAACTTATCCACACCCCCACCAAGGGCAGCAATATCGTAGACCTGGTTATTACCAACATGGGCAACCGGTGCTCCACACCAGAGGTCAGTTCCTCGTTGGTCAGATCTGACCATAAGCTAATCACCCTAGACATCCACATCCCTCCCCCACCCCCTATTACGGAAACTACAGTAAAAAATTTCTCCAAAGCCAACTTCACGCTTCTTAAGACAGAAGTGGCAAACTTCACGACACCCATGCTGATGGACAATAGAGGTATGACTGCTGAATCCTACACAAATGCACTTTATAAGCACTTACATGAGTGCATGGATCATGCAATCCCTAACAGAACCAAGATGCTATCCTCCAAAAAAAGGAAGCCAATCTGGTGGTCTCCTGCCATAAACAAACTCTACAACAGAAGAAAGAAACTGTTGCAAAAAAGAGTAAAATCCCATGATTGGAGAAACTCCCTGGTCAGCTTCAGTAAGAAGCTGGGATCCCTCATAAAATCCTCCAAAGCTAGTTATGAAAACAAAATCTCCACTGACTCTAAAGACAACCACAAAGCATTCTATAGCTATGTCAAGAATCTCAATGGCAACACTCAGATCTGCTCTGAGTTACAGCACAATGGCACTAAATATACAGAGCCAACGGATATTGCCAACATCCTGGCAGATAGGTTCAGTGCTAACTTTACCCCTCTGTCATCTCCTAAAGGGCCCATCTCTATACCAGAAGAATGCAAAGTTCCTGTAATCACGGCTGCACAGGTAAAAAACACACTATCCAAAGCCAAGAACACAGCATCCATGGGACCTGACGACATCCCAGGCTGTGTTCTACATGAACTACAGAACGAACTGGCACCCCACCTAAGTACCATGTTCAATCATAGCCTCACCTCAGGCTATGTGCCCACTGAATGGTGCACAGCGACAGTTATCCCACTCCACAAAGGGGGAGCCACCACAGACCCCAGAAACTACCACCCAATTAGCCTAACGAGCCTGGTCTGCAAGGCTATGGAGCGTATCATCATGGAACTTATAAACAATGATATTGGTAATCTCCAAACTCAGGACCCCACCCAGTTCGGGTTTGTAAAAGGCAGATCATGTCTCCTAAACCTGATAGACTTCTTTGAAGCAGTCACCAAAGCCGTAGATGAGGGTAAGGTGGTTCACACAGCCTATCTAGATCTCGCCAAGGCTTTTGACACCATCCCCCACTCTGGAATTATAGATAAACTCACTAAACTAGGTATAAATCCCTATGTCCCAAGATGCGTTGTCAACTGGCTCACTGACAGAACCCACACTGTGAAAGTAGCAGACTCCAAATCCAGCTTCAGACCAGTGACAAGTGGAGTACCACAGGGTTCAGTCCTGGGTCCCCTCCTGTTTGGTATCTACTTCTCTGAAGTACAGGCCAACACAGAAGGTCTTTGGCTAATGAAGTTCGCAGATGACTGCAAACTAGGAGCCATAATCAAAACTCCAAAAGATGTGGACGTCCTACAAAAGGGCCTTGCTGAGACAGATACCTGGTGTCAAAGCCATGGCCTCAAGCTCAATGTCAAAAAGTGCATTGTCATTCCTTTTGGTAAAAACTCAGTACCCATGAACTACCACATAGGTGGTAGTCTACTTAACACCGAAAGTGTGATAAGAGACCTTGGGACACAGGTGGACAGTAGTCTCTCCTTTGATAATCACATCGCCACAGTAGTCAGGAAATCCTTCAATATGGCACACCTCATCACAAAAGGTTTCTCATCCAGGAAAAAAGACGTCATTGTTCCCCTCTACTCGTCACTCATTAGACCCATTATAGAGTACAATGCCCCTTTTGGTATGTACCTCACAAGACATCTGCAACAACTGGAAAGGCCACAGAAATACCTCACAAAGAGGATTACCGGCCTCAAAGAGATGCCCTATGCAGACCGTCTCAAAAAACTGCAGCTTTACTCCGTTGCATATCACCTACTCAGAGGCGATCTCTGCCTAACACACAAAGCTATGTCAAACCCAGAGCTTTTAGACGTGCTCCAATTAAAGAAATCCCAATCCCTACGAGCTACACGCTCTAGGGACCTAAACCTCGTCACCACAATAAACAGAACATGCTGGAGGGATAGATTCCTGTCCCAGAGACTTCCCATACTCTGGAACAAACTACCTATCTATATCAAACAAAGCTCCTCATTAGCACTGTTCAAGAAAAATCTTGATGATTGGATGGGAGATAGGAAATTCACCCCGGGGATCACTTCTGTGGCTCTGCTCGACAGTGGCACAGGAAGATAATTTTCTTGGGTGGCGAAACCCAGGGTACCTTTGGCTAGGCTTATATAGGCCCTAGGGCCAATAGCCTAGTACCTACCTATGAACCTATACATAGTAGGGTAGAATTACAAAAATAAATTACATTATTATGGAGGGACAACACTCTTGTGTGTCCTTTTTATGACCGAAAAGAGTACGGTCGGCAGTGTACAATGAGTACAGAAAAGAATGCTCAAGCCTTAAATGGGGTTTGTTGAAGAAGAATACATTACAATATAAAAGCTAATTAAATATCCATGAGGAAGCATTCTTAAGTGGAGAATGAAAGTAATTGTATAAAGAATTATGTAAGAGAAATCTTTAAAAAGTGAAAGACTTGCAATATAAGCATAGAAATTTGTTACAAAGAAAATATAAAGAAGCTAATCCTTTTTTAGAGGGGGGGGGGGTGAAAGTGATTTGTATAATGGATGGACAAGGTGAGCTTTTTATTTTTTTGATGATCAGAAAAATGTCATGAAAATAGTGATGAATTATGTTCAGAAAATGTACAGTGTTGAACCAAAAGAAAGGAGTGTGGATTGGGAAATAAAAGCTTTCCTAAGGATGTAGCTTTATGGATTTCTAAGGATATATTTATAAATTAACTCCTTAGTGTTCTACAGGTTGCTAATACTAACAACACGTCAAGACTAGGTGGGCTTGGTTATGAATTTTATGTTGAAATGAAGGAGGAACAGAATATATAGTTTTTGAAAGTTAATAATAAATTGTTACAATATGGAGTAAGTAATCACAAAGTATTTCAAGGGGTTATAACATTCATTTTCAAAAGAGGGGGAAAGAATATTAATAATTGGCAACCAGTGGCATTACACAATACTGATTATAAATTATTATAATGATGATCATCATTTCACTGTATACTGCACTCATTAGGCCAATCATTGAATATAATGCCACATTCAGCATGTGCCTGAACAATAGTCTAGTAAGTACCTATGAATTGTTTATGAACATTTTGTAAATAAACACAACAATATTATTTGTAATAGATGAAGGAACATATGGTACAGAGGGGAAGCTAATAATGGAATTATTGATTTTTTCACAGAAGTAACGGATTATTTAACAAGATAAAAAGCTGACTGTAAAGTGGCAGTATGTGATGTATAAAAAGATTATGACAGAATATTACATGGTAATATGTGGAAAATATTGCTTGTAAGAAAGAAGAGTTATCTTATTAGAATAAATTTCTGTACTTGCAACAAGGTTATGGATAATGTGTAGTTAAGTGAAACTGTTACCATAAAAAGAGACTTAAAGCAAGGGTGACCTCTTAGTAGAGTGTTATTTGAATTGATCATGGATGCTGTTATTAGCAGGAGTAAAAGACAGGTCAACGAAACACTGTGGGAAGTTAAGGTGTCAGAATACATATTTTCATTGTACACTGTATGTGTCATGTGTGTGAGGTTTTGTAAAAGGTAGAGGAAGTTTCTAGACTATAAAGGTTTTTCTTTTGTTCCATCTTGTAGACTGGACATAGTAAGTACTTTGATTGACATAAAGGGCTATGTATGAAAGTTAAACTCTTCAGATACATTTTTGGTGGCAAAGGTTTGGACAAAAAGTGACTGTGGTCCCAAGTGTTTTTAATCCACCCATACACCCTTCTATTAAAGCCTTCGAGGAGATGTGTGAAAAAGAAATAAAGGACTTGTTAAATAACAAGAGTAAAAGCAGGTTTTACAATTTATCTATTGTAGAAAGGCAATGTTTTACATCTGTACACAGAGATGCATCTATTAGAGTTATGAAGATGGACAAATGGGGGCTATGGTTGTAGTCAACACAACTGATTATGTTTCCATCATGAAACTGTTATTACACGATTAAGTTTATTTTATAAAAAAGTAATGAAAAGTGAAGTTTCAAAAGCATATAGACATGTTGATGCATGGTTGTATGAATGTTTAAATGAAGGTGTTATTTCCAGTTCCATGTATAATTTTTTCATGTTTCCAAACCAGGATAAGTTGTTTGTTTGGCATACCGAAGGTACATAAAGATGAAAAAAATCCACCATATAGATCAATTGTTTCAGCTCCAGCATCCAAGTTGGAGCCACTTTCAAAATGTGTAGATAGGGCACTGTTAATGATGGTTCAACAAAGTGATTCATTTATTAAAGATTCGTATGATTTGTTTTTAACAAAAATTAAGAACAAGGAAGTTGAAAAAGATGATTTGTTGGTGACTGTAGATGTGAAGCGTTTATACACTTCCATTCCCCATGATGTGGGGATGGAGTGGGTGGGTCCCATGTTAATCAACAGTAAGGAATTTGAAGTGGTGAATGTAAATTTCTGTTAAAAAGTATTGAGCAAGGTTTAACAATTTTTGGGGGGTTTGGAGGGGAATACTTTTTACAAAAAAGGGGTGTGGCCATGGGAATCAGGATAGGTCCTAATTATGCAAAGTTAGTACTGGCATACTGGGAGAGGTACATTTTTTCTATTTTGGAATATAGGGAACCGAGTTTTTTTCTATCATCATTTTACTGATGATTTATTTTTTGTTTGGAAAGGAACTGAAAGAGGGCTGAACAGGTTTCTGGATAGTATGAACAGCAGTATCTCTTTTTTAAAAGTTTCTTATGCTTGGGACAGTTGTAGCATCTCTTTTTCGGATATGGAAGTTCTTAAAAATAACAACAATAACACTTTGGGTTCTGTGATTATTTACAAAAATGTGGCCAGTAACACACTTCTTCAATATTCAAGCATGCACTCCACCTATGTAAAACACAATATTGTGAAATGACAAGTAGTTAGGTTGAAGAGATTGGCAACAGATTTAACAGTTTGGGATGGGTATGCGGTGAATTAAATGAGAGATTTAGAAAAAGAGGTTACCCTATGGCCATTACCGAAGGTATAACACAAAGGGACATTGTTCAAAGTAACCACAACCTTAACAATCACAACCAACAAGATTGGTCTATTTCTATGCCCTTGGCTTTTACAGTGGATAGCAGTGAGATAAAAAACATTATTAAAAGCAATTGGAGAATTTTAGAGTTGAACAATGATGTAAGGTCACTGGTAGGATCATCCCCATTGTTTATTAATGAGAGGAAGGAATTTTAAAGATTTGTAAGAAAGAGAACATAGTCATGAGGAAGGGGGATGAAGGGAACTTACAAAAAATGCCGTTATAACTTTTGAAATTACATAGGAGAGGGTCGTTTTTTGAAGTCAACACAAGTAATAAGGTATGGCAGGTTCCGGGGAAATTTACTTGTTAATCTGTTTATGTTGTATATTTGGCTAACTGTTCATCCTGTTTCTTATTTTATATAGGAAAAACTAGTAGGCAACTTAAGAGGAGGATATATGAACATTTACATGCCATAAAAATGGGAAACATGGACAATGCTTTGGCAAAACATGCTTCAGTATGTAAAAACTACAAGAAGTATTTTTACAGTTACTGACTTTGTGCCTAATGATTTCAATGGGGACAGGGAGAGTGAGTTAGATTTTAAGGAATTTTACTGGCAAATACTTTTTAATGCCTACAACACACCTGGGTTGAACAACAATGTTAACTATAAAGTAGTATTAAATAGAAAGTATAATCTAGACAAGTGTAAACAAATGAATACTTTTATTAGGAATGTTTTCAGTATGTTTTGAATTTGTATGTTACTTTAATTTTCACAAGGATTATTGTTAATTGGATTTTTATTGCATAATTATATGGGTGTTTCATATTATATATAGGCTTTCTTTTTTGTAATAGGCGTTCTGATGAAGACCTTTGTTTTATGGTTGAAAGCGCTTAACTGTATGTGGAAATGTGTGTGGTTTTGTAGATAAAGTATGCTAACTTTGGTGTGGTGATTCTCTGTTCTACACTGTGGTTTTGCAGCTTTAGCGAAGTTTCTAGACTGGTTAACATGTGGAATATATTTCATCTGGTTTATGCCAAAAAACTAGAGTTGATAAAGTCTTGTATACTTGTAACGTTAGGATATATTGGTAGAATATATTGATTCCAAATTAGGCTTGTAAAAGGAATAGATGGAAATGGTTTGTAGAACAATATGGGGTCAAAACTAAATTCCATAAATATAAATGGCATATTTTATAGTAAAATATTTTTAGTTGTTCTTGTACGTGATAAAGTTATTAAAATAAACAGATTTTTTTTTATCTCTTCTACCCCTTCTCTTTTTTTCCTCTTTTTGGTAAAAAGAAATGTAGGCATTGCAGTGAAAAATGAGAAGAAAAGCTGGACAGAAACAAAAATAGGCTGTGATTTTGAGTTGGTGAGGTGGGAGATAGTGTGTAAAAGTACACAGATTATAGTATATGTAGAGCTGATATGTTTTCTCTTACCTTTGCAAAGGTGAGTGTCTGGATTAAGATCCTTGGTTTAATGCATTCAATTTTAAGTGGAAACAAGTCAATATGAGAGCACCAAATATAATGAAAAGTTTTCCTTTAGCAATAAATGTTTCAGTTTGTCTTTCAGGCTGTAGCAGAGAACTACATTTTTCTTCCTTCCCTCATGTTTTCATGCATATAAGCATATTAATAGGGTAATAAAAGATAGAACACTGGATTCATCAAGTCTAAAAGTTAATGATTTCTGAAAGCATGCAAGTTGTTTTAACATGGGGAAGTAAAGATAAAAAAGGGTAGGCACCCATTAGTGTAAGTAGAAGCACAGGCAATAACATGCAACTTAGCATAAATAACCTCAATCTCAGATTAATTATGACCCATGTGTTAGCAGCTGTCTATTTGGCACAAATGGTTCTATAAGCAATGTTGCACTTCATTACTTGAAGATGTACATACTTGTGTGTGTTTGTATTAAGTTAACAGGTTGGGGGATGTTCTGGTGGCGTTTGATTTTTTTTTTTTTGTTTGAGGGTTTTTAATAAAACAGAAGGTTTTGTAAAACTTGACATAGGTTCAAATGCTGAGGAAAAGAAAAAATGTATAAAGGATTAATCTGCCAAACACTAATGGGTTCATGTATCACAAAAGCTGGAAATAAACATTTAAAAAAGCTGTTATATATAATAGATGGGAATGAAGACTTCTTACAGTAATGCTGATATTTTCCATATTATCTTGGAATATGAATGCCCTCACAGGTATAGACAAAAAGGGAAGAATACTTAATTATATCAAAAAATGCTGAGTGCTAATAGCAATGCTATAAAAGATGAACTGGAAAATAGCTCGGTATGTGAATTTGATAAAGGTTTTCAGGATGGATATTCTGCAGAATATCAGGGACAAAAGACAAGAGGAGCACTTATATTCACTGCTAGAGGAGCTCAGTAGTGATAGAAGAGGGGAAAAAGATAATAAGGGAAGATTTGTAGTAGTTAGGGGCTACTGCCAACGGATGAGGATTAAGCTGGCATGTACTTATATTCCACCTTAACTGCTATTATGAAGCTTAAAAATTTGGAGGAAAAATAATCATCTTTCAACAGGGAATATTACTTATAGGTGGGGACTGGAATTTGATTTGCAACAATGAGAATACATCTGGGAGGCCTAGAAGGGAAAATATACCAAAATGTTACATTTCTGAAGAAATATTTGAACATATTTGGTATGAAAGACATGAATTTAGCAGTAGGAACATGGAAAGAATTTACATATTACTCTCCAAGGTACAATAACTGGGCTAGACTAGACAGAAATTATATTTTACAGGAACATGTGCATTTAATTGAGAACTTTGATACATATCCAATAACCGTTTCAGACATTACACCAATAATTACGAAGATAAAAATGCATGGTAATGTAGTAAAGATTTGAGACTGGTGTTTCTCCACCTATGTGTTAAAAAGAAAGGAATTTAAGGAATGAGTAGTGGAAATTATCTGGAAGTTTTTAGGGAAGACAGAAAGTACTCCAGAAGTTATAGCTAGTGATTGGAATAAAATGAAAGTAGAGTTAAAAATAGGGTAGAAATGAAAAAAAAAGGGATCTGGTTAAGAAGTAATAAGAATTATTTAGAGGGGCTGAAAAATGTTAAAGTATTACAATATTAAGGGGATCTCACAGAATAAGAAGCACAGCTGCAGAGTGCTAAGGAGAAAATAAGGGAGTACCTGGATAATAGGCATGAGCTTAGAAAGATTACTGTTATGCAACTGCTTTTCATAATAATTCCAGAGCATAAAAACATTTGAGCAATGACTTAGGTAACAGAAAGGAGTCCATATCAAGAAAAATAACTAGTGATCCTGTAAAGGTAATGGAGATATTTGAGAAATTTTATGAAAATTTGTATAAAGCAGAGAAGTGGAGGAATCAATAAAAAGCATAAATGAAATTATTTATAGAAAACTTAAATATGCCAAGTCTAGAGGTAGATGAGGCTCAACAGCTAACAGTTAAGATAGGAGGAGATGAGATAAAAAAGGGGACATATAGTCAATCTGCAGAAGAATCTGTAGGAATAGATGGTATTTTGGTGGACATTTGGAAGCTAAGAGTAAACAAATTGATAAAGATCTAGAAGGTTTTGTTTAGTAGTATTTTAAAAGGAGGGGAGGCACCAACATCCTGGAAAAAAGTTGTGGTGTCTGCAATACCTAAAGATGATAAAACCCCATCTGATTCAGCTTCATTTTGGCACATTTCAATTTTAAACCATGATTATAAAGTACTTATCCTAAAATGGCTAAAAGAATGGCAAACTAATGCCAAAGGTAATATATGGACCAATGTGATTTTATGTAGGGGAAGCAAACAACTGACAACATTAGTAGCGCAATGATTATCCAGAGGGAAACAGAATATAAGAAGTACTACTGTTAGTGGTGGGTCTTGCTGCAGAGAAAGCATTTGACAGAGTAATCTGGGAGTTTTAAGTAGGGCAATGGAAGCATTTGCATTTCTTGTTACAATAATAAGGTTGCTTAGATAGACATATGAGGGTTGGAGGTAAAGATCAAAGTGGGAGGGTTACTTTCTGATGCATTGTACCTGAAGAGAGGAACCAGGCAGAGCTGTCTTATTTCCCCTTTGTTGTTTGTGTTATATTTTGAACCATTTGCAAAGAAAATAAGGGGGTCAGAAATTCAAGGATATCTGCTGTATTGTGTTCAAGAAAAGTTGGCTTTGTTTGCAGATATTATTATTTTGTACCTGACAGAACCAGAAAAGGACATCTCAGTGTTGTGGAACATTATGAGACAGTTCCATTTTTTTCAGGATATAAAATTAAAGAAGATAAAATGAAGGCTATAACTATAAACTATGTACCCACACATGTATTGGTTCAGCAATGACCATATTTAGGGAACATGATAAAATGAAATATTTAGGAGTATGGATTAAAAAGGATTCTGTTATGCCAGTTAAGGATACATGGGAAGAAAGTAAACCAAAGATAAAACAAAAACTGACAAAATGGAAGCTCTTGCCTATGCATATGTATAACAAGCTACAAGCGCTAAAACAATTTTTAATCCCTTAGGTTTATACACAGGTCAGGCATACTTTTATTAACCAGAGGAGAAGATGTGGATAATGATTAATAAAGAGTTGAATGATTTTATTTGGGAGGGGTAGAGAGCAAGAGTCAAGTGGGATAAGCTGATCCTCTGAATAGAACAAGGAGGTTTAGGATTATCTGATTTGAAGAGATATTTTGGAGATACATATTTAAGGCTCTTATACATAACAAAAGCAGAAAGTTACAGTTCAAAGTGGAAGGGATGATGATGAAGCAGGAGTAATTCAAGAAGTAAGGAAAGAATGGGATTTTGGATAGAGATCCTCAAGGAGAATAACAACAGTCATACATAACAGTTTATTCATAAAGTAACAGAAAATATACTACATACTAAGCCAACATGGGAATGGAGAAAGGAGACTCTTCTGATAGGGATGACTGCAATGAGGGGTACAGAGAATAGATAAGAGGAGGCTGGAAATTACTGCAGGAAGTAGGCAAAGGAATCAAGATATTGGAAAAGAATAAGTAGAGAGGGAAAGGTAATAGAATGAGAAGAGGCCGAGAAGGCATCTGAGTTGCAGGCTACTGACTGCCTTCCCTATTAGGGAATGATAGAGTAAAGACAAAGAGAAAGGGTTAGAGTTATCCTAAATAAAAGGCCTCTACTAGTTGAGTTTTTAACTGAATCTAAAACAGAAGCTGCTGTTAAAAAAGGGATAATTAGTAAGGCACATTAAATATTGCACAGTAACTATAGGAATCAGTCAGAAAAGGTTGGGAAGAGAAATTAGATCTGCAATTCACAAAAAAAAAAAAAAACAATGGGAGGACATATGTGCATCTCCCAAATATGCAACAAAAATCTAGAGGATTTAGGATTTTTGACTGGAAGTGTTTGTATACATATTATTATATCCTTTTTAGAAGGGGTACAGGGTTTTTTGAAGACTATAGAGGTAGCAAATAAGTGGACTGGAAATGTACACTTAAAAATTAGGATATAGAAAATACAGCTTAGCAATATAAATGCAAACAAAAAAAATGTTAGGAGGTACAATGGAGCAATTTTACATTAAAGTATGGAATGAATATGATGGCAAAATAAAAAGATGTTAAGAAGAGACAGGAAAGATGTAAAATGGACAAGGAATTATAAAAATTTTTGGAGAGGCTTTTTTTAGGAAATTATGAGTTGAATCTCAAACAAAATATTAACAGATAAAAATATGCAGCTTATATCAAGTGGAAGGAAAATATTGAACAAGCTTTGTTAGAATGTTATATAATTAAAGTGAATTGGAATAAAATTAGTGTAGAATTTAGATACAATTGTTTTCAAAATGTGACTATTCAAATAAGTTACTGGTTTGTAGATTAATAGGTAAGGACAAGGCTAGATGCCCTTGCAGGCCAATTTCCCTTTTGGAGCTTAATTTTACCTATCCTATCTGGAGTAAGATAGGCCTTACCCATCCCTTGGTTGAAAATTATATATTATCCCTAAGTAGAATAACTGGAATCATACCACTGATAATTTGAGGGGACTCGTGCATGGGATAAAGCATTTAAGAGCTGCCTTTGTCCATTAGTAGTACAGGCGCCTTGCTGGGGTAATTTGTCTGTTTATCATCCATAGATCCAAGTTGCACTTGAGTATGGACAAGGATGAGCTTTGTTTTAAATAGATGAGGTTTGTATCTGGAGGCTATGTCACAACAGACATATAAGATGAACAATATATCAGTGAGTGCTGTTTGGGTTATATAGACCAACAGGTATGAAGAATTATTTGATAAATTGTGGAACTGTAATGGGATTATACAAAAAATGATGATCTGTTAATGGACAAAAGGGTATGGAGAGTAATGCACATGTTTGTTTTGTGTATGTACATTTTATATTTAAGTAAATGTAATATAACTGATCTTATGGTATTAGTATAACAATCTGTGCATAACAACCAGTTGTGTTATTTAACTAAAACCCTACTCTTTTTGAAAAGTGCTTTGAGATCCTTTAAATACAGCTATGCTACCACAATCTCAGAGAGATGAGGCCTCAGTTTAACATCTCCTTTGAGGGATGGTGCCCTCAGGGGTGCAGCACCCTTCACCCCATGCTGCATAGTGTCAGCAATGGAAAAATAATGTCACTGTCCGCAAAAATCTTTGAGCTAAGGAAAACAAAAAAAATGCTACTGCCTCCTCCACTTCTTAATATATTTGCAAAAAGAAAAAAATGATAGTATTAAATTACATAATATTATTAATATTTTTATTGTGATCTACTTTTACCTTCACCAATGGGATCAACTCCTCATTTCTTTCACGAAAGATTATCATTCTGCATATCTCAGGCTGTTAACATTTCTTCTGGTGATTTAGATTCTAACATCTGATTCAGATAACACAGTATTTTGTACAATATGTTCAGCATGCTAATGAAATAAATTGAGCCTTGTCACACTTCTCCCCAATCTCAACCCATTCAGCTTTTTCCATATTCAACTTGAACTGTTGCTTTTTGTTCTGTAGCCAGATCCCTCAAAAGACAGTTAAAGCAATCCAGTAACCTAATTTATCTAAGAGCTTGCCACAGAGATTGGTATGGTCTAGAAAGTCAAAGGCTTTAGAGTAGTCAAAAAAAAAAAAAAAAACAGAAGCATTTTTTGGGAGTTTCCTTGCTTTCTCTACTGTCTAGTTGACGCTGACAATTTGATCTCTGGTACCTCTGCCCGTCATCAAGCCAGCTCATACATCTAGCAATTCTCATGCCAAGTATTACTTAAATCTTGCTTGCAAGATCTTAAGACTTACATTTTAGCATGTGATGAGTACAGCTGCATGATACTTTGAGCATTCTTTAGTACTGCCATTTTGGGGGACGGGAGTGTAAAAATTGATCTTTTCTAGTCTAACAGCCATTCTTGTGTTTTCAAATTATGGGCAACACTGTAACACCACCATTGTATTCTGAAAGACTTTATTCAACTTAGATGGTATTTCAGGTTTACTATCATTATTATTAAAGTCAAAACTATTTTGAACTAAATAGTCCACTGTAATGAACGAAAAATCTATATGTCGAAGAATAAAATGTTAAAAATGATTCAGCAATGTCAAAAAATGTCACAGTCGACATCTGATTCAGATAACACAGTATTTTGTACAATATGTTCAGCATGCTAATGAAATAAATTGAGCCTTGTCACACTTCTCCCCAATCTCTGCAGTCCAACAGCAAACAGAAATCTACTGAAGACCGTTATTTGCGCAAACCACATTAAATCCTTTCACCAACACCATGTGTATGATGCATAGACCACCAATAAAGTAAGAAATATCCTTCATTGTGCCTGAATACATGTCCATAACAGTGCATAAATAATACATACTGCATACATATGGTGCACTAAGTTGAAAATCAGCAGTAATAACATAAAATAAAGCCATCACCAACATAAATCCAGCATGTTGTTGTTCTTTCGGCTTTTCCCGGTTAGGGGTCGACACAGCGGAAATCTGGTCCGCTAATGATTGGCAGTAGATTTTTATGGTGCCGAGGTGCCAGCTCAATGCCCAACCTTCAACGAAGGCACGCCCATTTACGCATGTCTTTCGAACGCAACTCAACCGCGGGGAGGACATGCAGACTCCACACAGAAGGCGCTCCAGCCGAGAATCGAATGGGAGAACCTCTTGCTGTGACGCGACAACACTACCGCTGCACCACCGCGGCTTCCGATATGAAATAATACATATAAATAAAATTAAGATCAAAACTGGCAGTTATGAGCTACCAATTGAACAAATCCTAGTGCAGAAAATTGATCAAGTTTACACAGTAGCTTTCAAACATAGCCTCTTTCTCCACAAGTCTGAATTTCTTAGGTGAAAAAGGAGCACAACAAAACAGTCTACTTTTTATATCCTCTAGATGATTTTGCTCCAAACTTATAACTTGCAATACATCCATTATATACAGTGTTTTTTTACCCAATAAACTTCATAACCAGCTATGCCAACCCTCAGCCGCATTTTGGCTTCTAGGGTGTCCCTGGGTACAACTATCAGAATGGTTCCAAAAGGATATGACAAACAATGGTGGCTGCCTTTGTGAGGTACAACCGCGAATGCCATAGTGATGAGGTCTTCCTAAAATATAATTATTTAAAAAAAAAAATCACAAAGCAACGCCATTTTCTCATAGTGCATGCTCAATAGATGTAAATGTTGATAGCACTTCATCTTTATGTATGAAAGCCAAAGCTGGAATCTGTTTACACAATAAGGCAACCTGAGTGTCATTACCATACAGTGTAGTTAAATTCAGTTTTTGAATCTGGCACCAAAAAATTTGACAGAAATGAAATGAACATCCCTTAACACTATCAGGAAGATGTTTCATAATGCTGTTCATTGCACCCTTCTCAAAATCACTTAATACCATTTTAGGTTTTAATATTAAATTAAACTCATTACATAAGCATATCAATGTCCACCAAAACTGGCCATAACACTCCTCACATTTAGATGGTAATATCCCATACACAACTGGCACAACATTACTGCGACCACTTCCTTCTAGACTACAGTGCATTTGGTACACCTGCTTACATTCGCTGGTACCCAAGAGGAAAAGTACCATCAACTAAGACAAACTTAGATGCACAAAGCAGTTGTACATTTCCTTCCATAGTTAGAATAACTACATCAGATGCATGTCTTCTCATTGAACTATGTTTAACAATAAAGTGGCCCTGTTTTAAAGGCAGCATATCCGGTGTCAAGTCTTTTAATGATGTCAGCTGTACATTAGTTATACCACGTTTATTCCTCTTTAGCTTACAAATAGACTGCTTTAAAGCATCTGTGTTTGACAATGTTGTCACTACATGTATGGAAGTGGCAGCAAGCACTTCTGACACAATTTTACAAGGTTCTTCCATAGTCTGCTCTGCTCTCCTTTTAATTCTTTCATGAACCCTCAAATGCTCTACTTTAACAACATCCAGACAGTGGAAATGTTCTGTACTTTTTCTTTTTTTTTTAAAACTTCACCATTATCCGTTGACTCTGTTATACAATGGCCCCTACATTTACCTGTACTTTTGATAGTACAGCACCAATAACGTCTGCAACCATTAGTCTTCTCCATACAATATTGGTAACCATCTACACAAAGCATACTATGGCCTTTTTGAGACTTTATAGTTGTGTAAGTATTCCCAATTATACCAGGACACCTGCTTGAACTGCTGTTTGCCATTCTGTATACACCAGATCCTAGAAATACAAATTAAACATTAAATAGTACACAGAGTAAAAATCCTGAATGGCGGCTGCAAATTATATCCCCACGTTATTTCAGAATACAGAAATTACAAATAAAGGGTATGAATGAGCTGCAATTAAATGTGGATATAGCCTATGTTTCTTTCAAACACTCAGCGTACTTAAGATCTCAAAAGGAATGTAAGCTCGCACATCCCATGTCTTCAACGCACATAACTACAAAATCATTACTGCGACATCTGAAATACCGATCACACTGCATATTCGCACAACAGATGTTTGAAAACTGCATAATGCATACATATTTTATTTATTTTTATTTTATTTTACATTTGTTGACTGGGATAGTGCAACTGGATACATGTCCATTTTCAGCAGAGGCCCGGGGAGAAAAGTTCCAAGGTAAGCAGTTTAGATTAAAAATAAAGTATTTACAGTAGTTAACATACCTAAACAACCAGTTAAGTTTAATATGAGCTTCGTAATAGGGATTTTCCACATTTATACCAATGCAAAGGTAAGCATCGGTATTATCATAGTAAACCAGCATTTCATTACCTCCTACATCCTCATTAAGAAGGCTTTTGAAGGCCCGTTTAACTTAACTGTCCATTGTATGTATCAATGATGTTAAGGGCCTTACTACAGAGTTCTTCTTTATATTCCTGCCACCTCTCCTTAATATTTTTGTTAGGTCCCTCTCATATTTGTTTTTTTACCATACCCAATTTTACCTTGAAGATTCCCCTTAATATCGCTGATCTTCTTGAATGACATTTAATCTTTCCATTCTTATTATGTTTTTGTAGTTCCTTTGCATTAACCATTTAAATTTGTTTTACCTTTTGCTTGCCTTCCTCCAGGACCACTTTTAAACTCTCTTCAGAGAGTTACTTTGCATTCTTAATTGTCTTTCATTTGGAATATTTTTTATGTCCTCCTCTTGGGCAATATAATGAATACCTGCCTACTGTTTTTCAAGTATCTTACCCCTAGGTCTAATTGCTTAAGATTTGTTCTTCACCTCTACCACATGTTCACACACAATATTTCTGAGCTCATATCTAGCTAACCTGGAGGCATTTCTTGCATTACTTTTCAATTTGATTCTAAAATTTGCAATAAAGTACCAACGGGTCAAGCTGTAGTCATGTCCAGGTCTTGTTTTTGTTGAATGCATAAAGAGATTCCATTTTTGACCGCAAAGTGCATAGTCAATCTGATTTCAGTACTGACATCTGATGATATCCCTATGCAGAGCCATTTGTTAGGCTGCAGAAGGATATTTTGTGGTGCAGGTATCTATTATTGCTTGTTTTAATTTGTTAACTGGGTGAGCTCGCTGGAAACAAGTGTCACTTTTTGGAAGCATTTTAAGAGCACTGTCTGGTTAACAGACTTGCTCGGAGTCACACTTAAGGTAAACAGTGGATGAAGGAATCAAACCCTAGACAGTGTGAAGCAGCCTGATAACATCATCTTATTACTTTGAATTAGTTGGTAGAACTTTAAATATAACATAGACCATATTCATTGCAATAAGTAAACCCAGTGACTTCAAACATGTCCTATACATATGGATGATAAATTAAATGTAAAAATACAATTCTGCTTCATCTCTATCTGGTTACTGAACCAAATGTCCCCAAAATTAATAGGAATCAGTCATGTAACATTTGTATTTCTATAGTTACGTGAATCTTTTTACCTTCAGTTCATTATCCTGCCTCCACATATACATTTGTAATATAATAATGCTATTATTCGACATTCTCAATCAAACAAGACCTCATAATTAATGTACCACAGCATTAAAAGCTGAAAAATATTTTAAAAGGTAACAGTTAGTCTGCAAATCATTTTACTTGCATCATTTTGCAGACTGCGGTAGAGATATCAGATGAAAAGGAATACAGGACTGTTATTCACTGGCAAGAAAAAAAAGATCATTCTGGAAAACAGATTTGATAAAGTGCCTTGAAATAAACCATAAATCATTGAATGGGCATTCTGTCATTTTATCAGCATGCATTTTTAAAGTGCAGTCTCCACATTTCAGTAGACGAAAAAGAAAATCATATCTACTACTACTACAGCAATTTTGTTCTTTATTATACGATAAGCTACATTTGATACCTCAGACTACAAAATATACTTCTATATTTTAAAATCAAATAAATATATCAGAAGTTCAGACATATGGTCATAAATACACATTAAGGATGCAAGAAACCAAGCATGCGTGTTGTCCTTCTGGAAAAGTAGTAGTAAAGTAAAATATATTTAGAAAATTCCACTTAGCTACTTCTGTTTCTATGGTAATTAAGCAGCATTGTCTGTATAAGAAGTAAAGAGCAATTTTTTTATGAAATTAAGCAGTATTTGTCTATACTCAAGCACGTATGTACAGAACTTACTTAAAAATGATAACAGTTTGTGTCATCTGTGGTCAGCTAATAATTACCCTTATAAAAATCATAAATGAAGAGCACCCAAAAGAATGTGATATACAATTTTCTTCCATTGACCTTCTGGGTTTATTATGCCTATTTAGAAATTATCAAAAAAGACAGACTTTTAAAATATGTTTTGTTAACATCAAAAACATATGCACTTTCCTTTACTGAAGCATTAAGTCAAAATGCAAATGGGAGAGAACATGACGCAACTTTGAATTCATAGCAGGTAATTGCATGGTAGGAGATAAGGTACTCCATCATCGAAATAAATGCTCTCAGCAAAAGAGGAAATGTAACATCATGTCATTTTTTCAAAGTATCTTTCTTTGAACTTTAATTAACTATATACAGTAACAGACACGGTATGATATGAAGGGGGTATAAGGAGACACAGAGAAGAATGGCACTGTACAACTCTCATTGACAGAAAAGTCTGCCAATTCAGAAACACTGCAATACTGCAATGTAAGCAAAATGCATTTTTCTCTCTGTTCTGTACAATCATGCAAAATACAAACCTTAATTCCTCTAAGAACCTCAAAACTTGATTAAAGTTTGCTATCAGGGATAAATGAGCACTTCTTCTCACAGATGGCATTATGCATTTGACCATTAAAACACATACCTTGATATCTCTGCCGCATCTGCTTTTTTTGTTTGCTGTTAAGTAAAACTCTACCAAATGTTGTACAGCTACCAGGGTAAATAACTGTAAAATGGATGTTCAACACAAGTCACATTTCTACCAGAAATGTCCAGTGTGTCTTAAGATCATTCACAGAACACAGTCTGAAGTGGGGTAGACAAAAGGTTAGTATATAGATACGACATCCCAAACACGTTTCAGGCATGCCTGGTAACAGGCATTTTCCTCGATTGCCTAGTGCAACATCTAAAATTATATAAACCTATGAGGCAGACTCATAGGTTCATATGTATGTACTAGGCTAAAGGGTCTATAAGGATCTTAAAAAGTCCAGCCTTATATTCCCCATGGTAATTTTTTAGCCTTTATATTTTCCTTATGAATAACCAAGGTGGGACATTTTCTTGTTGCCCCTATCATTGAGAGATATGGGTGCTTAACCAGAGGTGAATTTGCAGTTTCCCATCCATTCATCCAATCTGCATTTGAATAGATTAAGATAAGTAACTTTGCTTTATGTGGACTGGAAGACAGTTCCATAGTAAAGGCGTTAGCTGTGATCCATACTTGTCCCTCCAACATGTTCTATTTACCAGTGGACTTGAGAATATGGAAATAGGTCTGACAGGATTTGGTCCGTTAAGGCTCAACACATGAGGCACATGTCACCTCTTAGTAGCTTTTATGATACTGAGCAGAGGGACAAGGTTTTGGGATAGTCAGCATAGTTTTGAGTTTTTGTGATTTAGGCCCTAGTTTTATAACTGAGAAGGTGGTATGCTTGCTCCAAGTGTAGCTAGTGTTTGCTACAGTACACATAGAATGGGACATTATATTCAATGATCAGCCTAAGGAGAGCTGAGTCCAATGGAATGATTATACCCCTGAAACTGGATGCCATACCTTTAGATATAACCTGTGCAATAAAAGAAGAACTTCATTACGATAGTGGATACATGGTAATCAAAGGAAAGTTCATTGTCGTCATAGGTTCCCAGATCCCTGATTGTGGGATCAACTTTCAGGGGTGTGTTGCCAATTTGATAGCTGCAAGGGAAGTCAAGCTTGCCCAGGGATACGATTATACAGTTCTTGTCATTTAGTTTTACTCCATGGTTTAACACTTGCTACTGTTTTGGGAAAGACTCTCTCTTGGAGGAGTTTGGTGTCCTCTGGGAGGTTTATGATGATGCCAAGTTTACAGATATCTGCAAACATAGTCAGCATTAGACCCTTAACATTTGTTTTGACCTCTGAGAAGTAAATGCCAAAGAAGAGTGTCCCAAGGACTGAAGCTAGTGTATACCACTAGTGACAAGTCTTTTGGAGGAGGTAAAGCTGCCCACCCTAATTTAAGTTCTGTTTGTGAGCTAATTTGCTATTAAATGAGTTACATATGGATTTACCTTTTCTGGTAGATTTTACCTATAATATTTGAGTGTGGAATGGTGTTGAATGCATTTGAGAGGTCTACGTATGCCATGTGTACTGATTTGTTCTCATCTGTTGCTTCAAAAATCTTCCTAATGAAGTCAGCCAAGTAGGTAGGCACTGCTCTTTATGATTCTGAACTGTCTTGGGTAAAACATTTGTAGGTTACCTATGTCCTTATTAATTAGTTTCATAGATTCATAGGTAGATACTAGGCTATCTGCCCTAAGGCATTTATAAGCCTAGCCAGAGTGTATTTGGCTTCCGCCTCCCTATTAGATTAGCCTACTGTGCCTCTGTAAAGTAGGTCACAGAAGGTACCCTTTTAAGATTAGTTTACTGTGCCTCTGTCTACCAGGGACACAGAAGAGATCCCAGGGGTGAATTTGTGATTTCCCATCCACGCGTCGAGATTTCGCTTGAAGAGGGTGAGCGAGGGGCTATGTCTAACATGAACTGGGATTCTACTCCAGAGTGAGTGGAGCCTCTGGGAAATTAATCTGTCCCTCCAGCATGTCCAATTTATTTTGTGCTGAGGTTTAGGTCCCTGGAGCGTGTAGCTCTAAGGGACTTGGATTTTTTGAGGTGGAGCATGTCTATTAATTCTGGGTTTGACATGGCTTTGTACGTCAGGCATAGATCGCCTCTGAGTAGGCGGTAAGCAACTGAGTAGAGCTGGAGTTTCTTTAGTCGAGCTGCATAGGACATCGTTTGTAGCCTGTGATTCTCTTGGTGTGGTACTTTTGGGGTCTCTCCAGTTGCTGCAGGTGTCGGGTAAGGTACATCCCAAAAGGGGCATTGTATTCAATTATGGGCCTGATAAGTGACGAGTAGAGGGGCACAATGACCTCTCTTGATCTCGATGCGAACCCTTTCGTGATAAGGTGGGCTATATAGAAGGTCTTTCTAACCACTTTGGCAACGTGATTATCAAAGGAGAGATTACTATCTACGTTGGTCCCCAAATCTCTAATTACGTCTTCTGTACTTAATGGATTACCACCTATGTGGTAATTTGTGGGCACCTTGTTTTTCCCAAAGGGGATGACTATGAACTTTTTAGCATTTAGCTTGAGGCCGTGGCTCTGGCACCAAGCATCCGTCTCTGTGAGACCCTTTTGGAGGATGCTTGTGTCAGCTGGAGATTCGATTATGGCCCCCAGTTTGCAGTCATCTGCGAACTTTGTTAGCCTGAACCTCAGAGAAGTATATACCGAACAAGAGAGGTCCCAGAACTGAGCCCTGTGGGACTCCACTTGTAACTGATTTGGATTCGGACATGGCACCTGCGATTCTGACCATGTGGGTTCTATCTCTGAGCCAGTTTGCAACCCATCTTGTGATATAGCGGTTGATATTTAAGCTGGTAAGCTTATTTATGATGCCCGAGTGGAGTATTGTGTCGAAGGCTTTTGCGAGGTCCAGGTAGGCTTTCTGGACTATCTTGCCCTCATCTATGGCTTTGGTAACTGTTTCAAAGAAATCAACTAGGTTTAAGAGGCAAGATCTGCCCTTAACAAAGCTGAATTGGGTAGGGTCTACTGTCTGGAGGCTCCCAATGTCTTTGTTTATGAGTTCCATGATAATACACTCCATGGCTTTACAGACCAGACTAATCAGGCTTACGGGGCGATAGTTTCCAGGGTCTGTTGTGGCACCACCTTTGTGGAGTGGGACCACTGTAGCAGAACACCATTCTTTGGGTACATATCCTGTAGTAAGGCTAAGTTTGAACAGTGACAATGTGAGGGTTCAGTTCTTCTTGGAGCTCATGTAAGACACAGCCTGGGACACCGTCCGGTCCCATAGATGCTGTGTTTTTTGCTTTGGAGAGGGCAGCTTTCACCTGTGCATCTGTGATGTCAGGGAGGTTACATTCAGTTGGGATAGGCATTTGCTCCTTTGGGGGGGAAGGGGGGGAGAAGTTTGCAGTGAATCTGTCCGTCAGGATGTTGGCTATGTCTGTAGGTTCGGTATATTTTGTACCATTATGCAACAATTCAGAGCATATCTGGGAGTTTCCGTCCATGTTCCTGACATAACTAAAGAAGGCCTTGTGACTATCTTTAGTGTATAGGGCAATTTTTCTTTCAAAACTGGCCTTTGATGATTTTATGAGGGATCAAAGTTTCTTGCTAATACTGATCAGAGATGGCTTCCCTTTTTGGGATTTTACTCTGTCATGTAGTAGCTTCCTCCTTCTGTTGTATAGCTTATTTATGGCTGGGGTCCACCAGACTGGTCTCCTGTTTTTGGAGGAGTGAGTCTTGGTTTTATTTGGGATAGAACGATCCATGCATTCCTGCAGGTGCTCATAGAATGCATTTGTAAAGGATTCTGCGGATTTGGCTGTATTATCCTCTGGCCCAGGGGCTTTGAAGGATTCCACCTCAGTCTTGAGAAGTGCAAAGTCGGCTTTTGAGAAATTCTTTACAGTGATTTCCTTGGCTGGGGGTGGGGACGGGATATGGATGTCCAGGGAAATTTGTTTATGGTCTAAAATTACCAATGAGGAGTTTACCTCTGGTTTGGAACATAGAGTCCCCATGTTGGTGATGACCAGGTCCAATATGTTTCACCCTCTTATGGGAGTGGTGACCAGTTGTTCCATTGTGTTAGAGTTTATAAATTCAAGGAACCGTTGGGTGAGGGTGTTTGGGCTTGAGTAGTTTTCCCAGTCAATGTTTGGGTAGTTGAAGTCACCCAATAACATAGTGTTTGGAGAGACCTTCATATTCTCCAGTGTACTCAGGAATGCCAAGTGGGGTTCCTGTAATAGGGAGGGTGTTCTGTAGCAGGCTACAAAATGAAAGGCAGTTTTGCCCACTGTTAGTTGCACATGGATGGTTTCCGATGCTTCGTGCAGTGCCTGGAGGTGTAGGTATCTTTGATGAATATAGATACTCCCCCTCCTTTTGTGCTTCGGTCCAAGTTTTGGGGCCGAAACGCATGGTGTGAGTTATAACCCGGTAGTGCCGGGGTGCTCTCAGGAGCCTTGAACCAGGTTTCTGTTACTGCACAGACATTGATTTTCTCCATACTGAGGAGAGCCTCAAGTGCGTGCATCTTGATGTTTAGACTTCTGGCATTGAGTAGCATTACCTTTAGTTTTTTTATCCTTGGGTTGTCTATGGAGGTGGGTTTGTCCTTTGAGCCTTGCCTAAAAAAGGCACTACGGGGGTGGCAAGAGCCTTGGCCAGTATACGAAAGCCTAAGGGTGACAGGTGCAAGCCATCCCTAGCAAAGCAACGTGGCTTGTCAAGCATGTCATCCCAGGCTAACAGACACTGGATCCCCTTTGAATGACACCAATACTTTAGCCAATTGTTGAAACTGATCATTTTGTCTTTATACTGTAGCATCATTCTTGGTGAGGGCAAGATGCTACTCAAGGTCAGGGTCATACCAGCCTGGGCTACATGGTCAGAGAGCTCCTCTATGTCTCTTTTCATGTAGTCCAGGGAGGTACGTCTCAGGTCATTCACACCAACATGGACAATGACGGAGTCATACTTGTACTTGCTTTGGAGTGACCTGAGTGCTTGCGTTATGTGGCAGATCCTGGCACCCGACAGGCAGCTTACAGTGACCTTCTCCTTGTTCAGTCTGGTGAGCGGGACATCAGTGTGCCGGACAATAGAGTCCCCTATAACAAGTGTATTTGGTGTGTTGTTTGGCCTTAAGGGCTGTGACTGTGAGGCACACTGATTTTGTGAGATATGTGATTTGTGGGTATTGTTGAGGGGTGGCTGTTGCTTGGATATCTGCTTAGGAGGTCTTTGCTGTTTAGGCAGATTTTTATTTAGAGCCTCGAGTATGTTTTGTGTGTTTATGTGTTGGGTATGCAGATGCAATAGGTCTATGTGAGACTGGATTTGTGGTGTGGGTGGTTACCTTTTCCTCCTGACTGACTGTGCCAGTCTTGGGTTGAGAGAGCTCTGCCTCCAGTTTTGCTGTGTAACTGCATCTCTCACATGTATTAGAGTTTGTTGGAAGGAGGAGAGGGTTGTCTGTGTACATAAGGCAATTGTAACATTGCCTAAAAATTCCCAGATTCACCAGCTGGACTGGAGAGTAACCTTGAAACTGACCCATGGACATACCAGATTAGTATAGGGAACTGTTGTTTTACTGATCAGATTAGGGAAGGGAACTGATTTTTCACTTGATCAGGAAGGACCAATCGAGAGCCTAGTACTTATGAGAAATCAAGGAGGGTGTAGTGCTTTAGTCAGTTAGTGTTTCCTTATAAGAGCTGAGCAAGTGCAGGGCTTTAGAAAGAGAATAGAGTGATTACTTTGAGAGTTTGAACAGTACTAAGGGAAAAAGTGAAGAGTAGACTTTGTGGAGCCTGGAATAGTTTAAACCTGTTTAGGCGACGCTGCTCAGTGCACAAAACCGTGCAAAAAGAGAGTTGTAGGGTTTTAAGAGAGAGAGAGAGAGATCAAGGAGTTTAGAATTGACCCAAAATGGCCAATAAAACTACAGCTTCTAGGTAGTAACCACTCCTCCAGGGACAGGCAGGTTGTTCAGTGTTAACCACTCCCACTGGTGAACACAGAGACTTCCCTTTAGCCCAAGTAAGCACTGGCCTTCTAGAAACTTCCAAACAGTTCAGAACAGCAAACCTGTAACTGAACCTTCTTAACTT
This sequence comes from Protopterus annectens, assembly GCF_019279795.1. Taxonomy (NCBI): domain Eukaryota; kingdom Metazoa; phylum Chordata; order Ceratodontiformes; family Protopteridae; genus Protopterus; species Protopterus annectens. The sequence continues at coordinate 186,600,215 of NC_056743.1, forward strand.
TCAGAAAGTGGGAAAAAAGCAAGATGTTTTTTGTTTTTTTTTCTTTTTGTTGTAGTTTAAAGGTAGCAGAGATACACAAGCAGCAAAATAATCACAACAGTGCAATAAATGGCCCCACACTTGAGTGCTAGGCCAAAATCAGGTAAAATGCAGTTTTTAGAGAAAAAAAAGATTTTAAATTAAGTGCAACGCAGGAAATGCAGTAAACAGGCTCTAGATGTGTTCCAAGTACTGTTACTGTTACAGATATAAACTTTAGCAAGCCAGAAAATGCCAAAAAGTAGGCGGCAAAGCAGTAAAACTTAACAAAAAAATCAGAAGAAAATACTTAAAATCACAAAAGTGGCTCCTTTTCTTCTCTCGGCGTTTTCTCCCCTTGGTAGGTGATTCAGCAACAACTAGCAAGCCTGAAAAGATGCCAAAATCATGAGGCAGTCGGGTTTTAAGAGAGGCAGATCAAGGAGTTTAGAATTGACCCAAAATGGCCAATAAAACTACAGCTTCTAGGTAGTAACCACTCCTCCAGGGATAGGTAGGCTGTTCAGTGTTAACCACTCCCACTGGTGAACACAGAGACTTCCCTTTAGCCCAAGTAAGCACTGGCCTTCTAGAAACTTCCAAACAGTTCAGAACAGCAAATCTGTAACTGAACTTTCTTAACTTTCAGAAAGTGGGAAAAAAGCAATATTTTTTTGTTTTTTCTTTTTGTTGTAGTTTAAAGGTAGCAGAGATACACAAGCAGCAAAATAATCACAACAGTGCAATAAATGACCCCACACTTGAGTGCTAGGCCAAAATCAGGTAAAATGCAGTTTTTAGTGAAAACAATGATTTTAAATTAAGAGCAACACTGGAAATGCAGTAAACAGGCTCTAGATGTGTTCCAAGTACTGTTACTGTTACAGATATAAACTTTAGCAAGCCAGAAAATGTCAAAAAGTAGGCGGCAAAGCAGTAAAACTTAACAAAAAATCAGAAGAAAATACTTAAAATCACAAAAGTGGCTCCTTTTCTTCTCTCAGCGTTTTCTTCCCTTGGTAGGTGCTTCAGCAACAACTAGCAAGCCTGAAATGTTCCATACTGATCCTTTCCATAACCTTACAAGATGAGGTTGGGCAGGATTATGGGTCTATAATTTCCTGGGTACATTTATTTTCCATCTTTGTGCAAGGGGATGTCTGTTGCTGTCCTCTAGTTATCTAGAATGAAGCATATTTGGAGGCTGATGTTGAATTACCTCTGTAGGAGGTCTGACAATTCATGTCTAAGTCTAACCAGATGACAGCCTGGTACGTAATCTGGTCCAACAGAAGTAATGTTCTTGGCCATGGAGAACACCTTGTGGACTTGTTTCTTGGGAGATTTGAGAGGAGGTGTAGCTACAGGTATATGTTCTGGGAATATAAGTAGGGTGTTGTAAAGTTTATATTAAATTTGTCTGCTAGTTTATTATTTGAATTAAATTTATCTGGTAGTTTATTGACTGTCCAATGTCCCAAGTATGTGATATCCTTTACTATTGGCTCTGCCTAATGTTGGGCATTGTTTCTGAGATTTCTAACATAGTTAAAGAAGGCTTTGTGGTTATCTTTCAACTGAGTGGCTGTTTTGAGCTCATATCTGGCTTTGATTGATTTGGTCAGCATGCAATGAGCTATTTTCTTTTATTATAGAGTCTATTTATAAGCTCCAGCCACAGGGATTTATTTTTTTAAAACTGGCATTGTGTTTACTTCCAAGGGGAACAAATTCATCTATGTAGCTATTTACATATGCATAGAATTTGGCAGTAAAGGATTCCATGCAACTAGGAGTGTTATCAAGATGGAAAGGGCTTTTGAATTTAGACAGGCCATCACTACGTTTTAGTAGATTAGTCTTTGCATAATCTCTAAATACTGAGGTATTGGCAGATGCTTCCAGCTTCAGTCTTAGGGTGCATGCGACTGACTTGTGGTTTGACTTAACCAGGGAGAAAGCTACAATTGGTGGAGAGAAAAGCTACCCCATATTGATAAGGACCAAGTCCAGGATTTTATCACCCCTGGTTTGCATATGCATTTCATGGTCCAGAGAGTTTATAATGATGAACTCCAGAAATTTCTGGACATTCATGTTTGAGGATGTACAAGCCTTCCAGCTAATGGAGGGGTAGTTGAAGTCTCATAGAAAAATGGTGTATGGCTTAATGCATATTCACATGCCCTCTTCCATATCTCTGACAAACACCAAAAGAAGTTCCTTATATAATGAGGCAATAACATTTGCTCTTGCATCCAGCTCTTGGTCAACCATTAATCTGTAGATAATACCCAATATCCTCAGGATTTTATCCAATCATATATTATAACTATAGCAAAAACCTGGAGGCATCCATGAAGGCAAATCCTTTTGGACTATCCACTTCCCTAATGCTGGTGACCTTTGTAGCTCAGCATTGTTCAGCCTCATTCTATTTTCATAATAAATGGATCTCTTTTATAACTTACCAAACCATTATTTTGTTCAGTTTATTTATTTGTTTATTTATTTTACATATGTTGACCGGGCTAGTCTAGCTGGATTCATGTCCATTTTCAGTAGAGGCCTGGGGAGAAAAGCTCCACAATCAAAGAAAAAAAGACAAGAAACTTGTACCAAATAATAAGCACTTCAAAAAACAATGGTAGTAGGAGAACCAACACAAAATACATCAGGTGGACAAATTATAAACAAAGGAATACAGAGTTATAAAACATTTGGAGTCCTGATATCACAAGACATAACATGTTGAAAGTATTACAAAGAGGATTATCATTGAATATAAAAATATATTTTTTTTTTTTTTTTTAGTAGTTCAGTGGTATTGTTGAAGTTAAAGTAGTCAGCTAGTACTATAGTAATGTAGAGTAAAGCAGTTGAGGTCAAAACAACAGGCGAGAGGCTGGAGGCAATAAAAGTTTCAGTCAGGGTTAGTACAAGGGCAGAACCATTGGGATTTAATGAAGATTTTTAGATGCTTTTTGAAAGTGGGTGTAGAGGTAAGTGTTATAAGTTCACTTGGAAGCTTGTTCCAAATAGGTCCAATTGAGTTGGAGAACAAACAGTCCCCAGCTTTGTTGTGGGATTTATGGTAGGCTGCTAGGAACTTTGTGGCTGAGCGCAATGAAGAGAGGTTTTTATAAGGGCTAATAAGAGTGCAAAGTATTGTAGTATTAGAAGGGTGAAAGAAGATTTTGTGGGTGATGCTAAGTTGCTGTAGCAGTAGTCGATTATGTAATTCTAGCCAACCAAGTTGTTTAAGATTTATACAATGGTGGGTATGAAATGGGGCTCCTGTGGCAAATCTGGCAATGTTGTTGTATGATGTTGCTAGTTTATTGAGATTAGATTTAGATAAGTTTGTAAAAATAGGTGAGGCATAGAGAAGGGTAGATAGCAGGTGTGTTTGAGCGATGGTAGCTCTCGCTGGGGCAGTGAGGAAGGGTTTAAGCCTATATAGAGATCCAAGGTTTCTATTGACTGACTTGATGGTTAAGTTAATATGAGAATCGAAGTTCAGATTATGATCTAATGTGACACCTAGTAGTTTGGTAGTAGGCCCAGAGGATATTATTGTGCCATTATTAGATGTTATATTGAAGTCAAAAGTAGAGGATTTCTGTGTAGGTGTAAATAGTAATAATTTAGTTTTTTGGGATTAAGTAGGAGACAATGTTGATAGAACCAATTTTCAGCAGTTGTAAAAACTTTTTGGGTAGTAGTCTGAAGCTCAGCTGGGGAAGATTCTGAGCATATCAATGTCGAGTCATCTGCATATTGAATGCAGGTGGCTTGTGGAAGGGACTTATTGAGATCATTAATAAAGATAGAAAAAAGGAGTGGTCCAAGAATGGAACCTTGTGGGACTCCGATTTTGATGGGAAGCAGAGAAGATATGTGATTGTCCCAAAGAACTGCTTGCTGCCTATTTTCTAAATAGGAATTAAACCACTGGATTAACTGGCAGTCTAATGCCAGAGATTCAAGGATGTTTAGTAAGAGTTTATAGTTAACCATATCAAAGGCCTTAGAGAGGTCTAAAAAGAGAGCTGAGGACAGCAAGTTGTTATTACGATTTTTATTAATGTGGTCTGTGAAAGATAAGAGTGCAGTAGTTGTACTGTGATAAGGTCTAAAACGGTGTTGGCAGTCTGCTAGAAGATTATTTCAGAGAAAATGGTCAAGCAATTGCCGATGGACAAATCTTTTCATGATTTTAGCTAAAGGAGAAAGTAGAGTTATGGGACGGAAGTTGGAGAGTTCGTTAGTGTTGCCCCCCTTATGAAGAGGAATGATATGAGAGACTTTCCAGAGGGATGGGATAAGGCCTTCAATTTAGGATCAATTTATTAAAATGGAGACAGGATAGGTAAGTACTCCCACTGCAATTTGTAGATACTCTGATGGGAGGAGGTCAGCTGAGGGAGAACATGGTTTAAGTTTCCTAAGCAGGGTGTGGATGAGATCTGTAGAGACTGGTTGTAATTTGAAAGGGGGGGGGGTTTGTTCAGGAGGTAAGGTTCCTGGGTGGATCTAGGTGGCAAGGTCTTGGCTAGGGATGTAACAGTCTCAGAGAAAAATTTGTTGAAAGTGTCAGCAATTTGGTTGCATGTACTTTGAGTGAGGTTAGAAGGAGTGGGAGTTTTAGAGTTACCTGGATGTAGTAATTTGTTGATACCTGACCAGAATTTCTGAGAGTTTTGGTATTGAGTGTGTTGGAATTTCAAGTAATAATTTTTCTTGTCTAGGAGTATTTATTTCTTGGTTTCATTTCTAAGTTGTTTAAAGGTTTGGTGGTCAATCATGTTTTTAGAGCTACGCCATTTGGCCCAAGTTCTATTTCTCTGTAACATTTTGTGTTTGGTCTCTTTGGTTAGCCAAGGAGCAGGCTTTGCTCTGGTTTTAATTGATTGAGTGGGGGCATGTTGGTTGAGAATTTGAAGGAATTTGTTGTTGATGTAGGAAGCTGCCTCATCAAGAGGTAAGTATTTTAGGGGAGACCAATTGCAAGCTTTGAGCTCTATTTGGAAGTTTGTTTGGTTGAAATATTTCTTGTTCCTGGTTGTTCTGAAAATTGTATGCTTGGGGATAGGGGTTATTTATCTGGTAATATAAGTGAGTAGGTGGTTGCTGATATCATCAGGTAGAATGTCTGTAGTATAAGCCAGGGGGTTACTATTGACTAGAATCCAGTCAAGGGTGCTCTGTTTAGAGCTAGATTTATTTATTCTAGTAGGGACGGTAATGGGTAATGGTTTGATTGAAGCCATAAAGGTGTATGTTGGGAAGTAGGCTTTTGGGAAATGCAACAATTCCAATCAATGTTAAAGTCTCCTAGGAGAATAGTTTCCTGAGGTAAGGAGGTGGAGAGCCAGCTCAGTATATTTTCAAGGGTATTAGTATTACTGCCTGGGGGGATGTAACAGCAAATTATGTAAATGGATTTATTTTTATTAAGCTGTAGTTTGGTGATTAGGATTTTACTATTACTTGGAGAGGGTGGTTTGGTTTCTAGTTAAGTAACCAGTAATTCAGTTTTGTAGAGTATTGCTACACCACCACCATTTTTGATTGGACGGTCAAGTCTAAGGATGTTATAACCAGGTGGGATTATATCATTATCCTTAGTTTCTGATTTAAGCCAGGTTTCAGTTAGGCATAAGATATCAAAGGAATGGAGATCAAGTAGGGCATGCAGTTGGGTAATTTTATTATTTAGGCTGCGAATATTCAGGTGGGCTATATGAAGAGAGTTGGGTTTGGTCGTAGGATTTAAAGAATTAGTTTGTTTACATGGAGGGATATTAGGGACGTAGTTGTTTGGGCCTGGGTTAGGGTGAATGTCACCATCGAGGAGACATAGCTGCTGGTGACTGTGTAAGTATTTGGAAAGTTTGGAAGAGGTTGGGAAAATTTTCTTGTTTTGGAAAAACTTGATATGTGTAGTTCTATGGAAATGAGATATGAGGTAGGAAGATGAAGATGTTATATTGTTGTGTGTTTGTGGGGTGTAAACATAGTTTGTTTTACTGTTAGCTGGGATTCAGTTAGTTTTTTGTTTTCATAGAGAGTGAGGGTGTAAAAAATAAGAATGTTTAGTAGTAAGAAAGAGGAGAATAGGAGGCGATATTTAAGAATGCTTGATTTATACATAGCAAGTGGAAGTGTTGTCCTTGAGGTAGGAGATAGTTAAGATAGGAAGGTAGGGGTTAATAGGTGGAGTAGTTTTACTAGAGGAAGGGATTGTAATGTTAACGAGTAGGCAGTATTGTTAATTGTGTAATTAGGTGAAAAGGGCTATTGGTGGATGTAGTAGTGGGTTGGGTTACTGTGCTATAAGGCTAGGACCCCGGGGTGGGTGGGAATTGGGGGGTAGGGTAGGGGAGAGGAGTGAGTCCACTGGGCAAACGGAGCGGGATGAGCAAAGGAGAAGGACAGCCAGAAAAAAATAATCAGTCAGGTCATTTGGGATTACTCCTAGGGTCAGGCAAGCTATCCCAGAGAGAGGAGAAAATGATATATGAGGTGGAGGGTATTTAATCAGTTCAGGAAAGGACTTAACTTTAGGGGCCTCCTACAAACTACCAGGAGTACATGGGACATGGTTGGGAAGGCAGGAATTATATTTAAATAACTATTTCAGGATGTAGGATAAGACTACTACGTCAGCTATAATATTAGGGATAAAGGTTTCTATTCTTGTTATTTCTTTTCTTATTTGTTTTCCTTTTTTGTGTTAAGTAGGTGTAGGATGCAGAGATAGGGAGAAATCCACTGGGAGGGAAAGGTAACACTGCAAGGCGTACTTAACAGAAAATTAGTTAAAACTGTTTCGGAGTTCTAGGGATTCCCATAGAGGGAAAGAGATTTGAAGTTTAATATTGCCACCTAGTGGCCATAATAAGAAAATACTTCCCAAAATTTCTAGAGGTAAAAGAAATTCGGGCAAGGGAGAGAAGGTAAGCGACGGTAAAAATAAGGAATTCTAGATGGTGGCAAGCTGCTGGCAGACACAAGGCAGAGCCCTATCTTAGGACAGATATGTCACCAAACAAATGTTCAAAAAGGTAAATAGGAATATCCTTGCAAAACAGAAGGCTGGCACAAGAGGGTGATGCCATAAGGATGGCCACATACATTTGTAGCTTTGGTGCAGTGCAGCAAATTTTGAAAATGTAAGTTATAACGATGGTGCAGAAAGTTTTCAAAACATTGTGCTGTCTTCATTGTGTTGTAGTAAAACGTGCAGAGAGGGAAGTGTAGGCATAATTCCCTGCTGGCTGATACTTAATGCCATAAGCAGGAATAAGGAGGGGCTCCATGCATTTCAAAGAACTGGATGCACGCTGCTTTTCTGAGTGGAAAGCTAAGACTGAGAATATATGTATTAATCAGAAGTAACATTAACCAACCTAGCAGTGCTAGTGCAACTGATTCTTCAAGATTGGGCTGAAGTCAGAAAGAGAACAGAAATGCAAGAATTCTGCTTCACGGGTCATAGGTTAGTACTAGGCTAACTGCCCTTGTGAGCCATTTTAAGCCTAGCCAGTTATCCCTTATGAGATTCAAACCCTGTACCTTGTGTTTGTAAGGTAAACACCTTAGGCCACCCTCCCAAACCATGCATTTCTCAATGCAGTCTTTGCAAACTCAGCTATTAAGCAAGTATGACACAGCAACATAATGGAGTAATGTAACCTTGTGTAAACAACTTGTGTATTACCAGAGCAGTGGAGGTGGTGAAAGGAGCAGTCACATTTATGCTCTAGGGTAAACTCATTTGTACTTTGTAGAATAATGCTGCTCCTGCTGCACTGTGCACCTGGAATGAACACAGTATTGTAAGGTTTCATGGAAAACTGCTGCCTGTGTGACCTCTGCTATAGAACGGGAGCCTTTGGCAGCCTTTAAACATTCTTTGCATTCATACTGAAAAGGACTGTGTTCCACAATTTTGCTACCAGTTATGTGTTACTATCCTTATATGTGACAGAAAAGTGTCAACAGGCTACCCCAACCAACCTGCTTAACAAATGGCATATAAATAAACTGCATAATAATAATCACCGGTGTGTCTTAGTGCACACAGACAAAGATTTAATATACAGGCTATTAATTTTCAAATAGATAATTTACATTCCTGCAGAGGTAGATATCAACAGTTCTAGAGGTTTTTTTTTAGAAACACTCTAATCATATATCTTAGCACCTCTTTCTTATCACTCTCAATATCAAGGAAAACTAACAGTAAATGTTCTCTACTGCCTTTTTTCAGAGTATTTGTTATTAAGTTCTATTAAAAAATATTATGTGGACTCAAACAGGTATAGCATTTCTGATCCATCACTGCTTTAGCAGTTCCAAAAGTCAAACTTCAAATTCTCTCTCTCCTTTCTCTGTCTTCTTTTTCTTCCCATAGGTTTTCCAGTTTATCCAACAAACAATTACCAATAATAATAATAATAGTAATAAAATAATAAAAAATAATAATCCCAGGGCATCCCAATACTCAAAGACTGTGCATTTCTTCAGGTCACTTGTACAGATCTTATGGTTTCCTGCATTGTCTAACCCAGATCCTGAATTATCTGCTTCTGATACAGAACAGACCATAACAGCATAGGTCTCTTGCTATTAACTAGAAAATACTTATAATCATCTAAATATATATCTTTCTCACGTTTCTACAACATCACAATAATTTTCCCTTTTCCTGTGCTTATAAAACAATTTCTCTTAAGAGATGTTGATAAAATTCAATTTAATTTCTTCACGGAAACTCCCATTTATATGGAGAAATGGAATCATCCAATGAGAGTGGTCAAACTTTACTTTCAGTTTTCAAAAATAAGATTTGGGTAGGAAACTAACCAGCAGGCAGTTTTAATTCTTTCTTAGGTGTCTGGAAGCTAAAACTATCACCACAATGAGGTTATGCTTGCTCACTTCTCCTATGGGAGGAGAGTGAGTATGTATTTGTGGGGCACATAACTCAACATCAGTTTCCTTAACAGGTCATTTGTTGTACTCTGGACATTTACTGGTTTCCTGGAACTGAATTTGCACTTTTTACATTGCAGATTTATTTGCCTCAGAATCAATCTGCAGCAGCTACTCATTTATTCTGGTAACATATACCAACCCAAAGGAAAGTGAATTTGGCCAAAGAATGTGTGTGCATACATATATATGCTTACAGTTTTTGTAAGACTGAACACTTTTTCATTGTTTTTCAGCCTGCTGTCTGCTTTATGTGTGAGATTGCAGTATAGCAGGATCTGTGAATTTTCCCTTTCCCCACTACTGTATGACAACAAAATTAGCAAGGGGTTGTGTGGGTTTGTCCCCTGTAATTTTTTTTCTTCAGTCTTTGTATTCACTCTTTGGAGTGTTCAATGTTTGATAAGACAATAATTCATACGTGTGTGTGTGTGTGTGTGTGTGTGTGTGTGTGTGTGCGCGTGCGCAAATACCTCTCAACCTGCTGATGTTGAATATAGGTACAAAGGCCTTTGAAAAGTAGATGCATCTAGCCAAAAACCTGGACATCTAATTAACATAAAAATTAAATACTAAATAGCACATAACTCTTCCCACTTGCAGTAAGAATGTGGGATACTACTCAGAAACACTTTTAAAAATCATAGTGAAAAAATGATGGAAATATATAAGCACATTATCAAAGAAACAGTGCAAAAATCTGTAGACTTTAATGAACTACATCACAAAATTCTACCATACATTGTCATTTCTCTTTGCTTCTGTAAAAAGGGAAATGCAAGTTGTGTGCCCTCCCTCTTTAAATTACTAGTCCCACAAGTACATTGGCCATGTAATTACTAGTCCCACAAGTACATTGGTTATGTAATTACTAGTCCCACAAGTACATTGGTTATATAATTACTAGTCCCACAAGTACATTGGTCATGTAGTGTGGGTTCCTGTGCACTAGACTGATGAGGAGAGGATTCAGAAAATGTTGTGATGGGGTAAATCAAGCCTGAAAATAGGGACATACCTCCAAAAACAGTACATCATATGCAGCAGTAAATTAGGTCTAAAAATGTTTCTCCAAAATATGGACATTTGAGTGGTCTGCACTAATGTGAAGTGGAATTGCTGGACAGAAAGTAGAAGTGCATGATTGAAACTATGAATAAGGAGCTATGGATTGGAATGTACTTTAGATAAAGCATTTTTGATATTGTGACATACTAGGAAATGTTTGTTCTTTGGTGAACTAACAGCAGCTTGGCCTTTTAGAAGGTGGTACAGTGGCACTTGAACCATGAATCTGTTTATTTTAATTTACACTACTAACAGAAGGAAAACAGTCATCGTGAGATTAGTGGAAGATTATTTTCTAGGGTGACAAACATGATTCCCAAAGTAAGTGTTGTCCCAGGTCCTGTAGTCAAGAAATGTTTGATTTAGTTACATATTTGTAATAAGCATTTTACATTCTTAACCATTTTCTACAGATACAGTAGATAGTCGATTATCCGAATTAATTGGGACATAGGATAGTTTGGATAATCACACTATTCAGATAAACATATAACTGAACTGGATAAAAAAATTTCTAAAAATTTTTTTGATGGGCATTAAGCAAGAAAAATAAAATACATTTACTGCAGTTACAAAATGGTACAGTGTATTATTGTAGTGCAAGCTCAAACACGCACAAGCGAATATGTATAACATTTACATATCCAGACTTTATGATTTTTTTCCTACCCAGAAGTTTGGAAGGCTGCCTTCAGATAACTGACGTTTGGATAATTTACTCTCTACTATAAATAGGAAATGCTAACTGAAGACTGGGAAGATGTGGCATACAGATTTAGAGAGTCCTCATAGTGCTGGAGAAGCTGCCCACATGCTAGTGGTAGCAGAGAAAATGCCTGACTATACGAAAGGCCATAACTTCAGTTTTCTTTTAGTTTAAGGATCCTCTAAGTGCATTAAGCCATGTATTGATTACAGTGAAGGAGCTGGATAGTGTGCCCTTGCCATAGTCTTCAATCTTCATTGGTGTTTGATGAAATAATCACATCATGTGCATACAAATTTATGTGAATAAAGTTCATGGATAGATAGTTACAAGGGTTGTGGTCCAGGAGACCACTGAGACACCCCGTTTAAATCCCCTGCTGCCCAAGAGCCACGTCTTCACAGTTACACAGCAGGCAAATGCAGAGTGAGAGAATAAAAGCAGGGACTACAGGAATGGGCTTGTTATCAGCTAATAGCTTTAATCCCATGTGGTAATTTCCAGACCAAAAGGCATTCCTGCCAAGACCGAGGATTCAAGCAGGGACCTTTCTCTCCCAACTGACTTATTTTGACTTTGCATGATTACTGATTTTTGCACTAGTGTAGCCTAAAAAGAAATTACTCCAATAAGCTACCAAATGTGTTGATGCCCTCATCAGTGATGGGTTATAAACATGGCTTAAGCATGGCACACAACAATTTACATTTCATTAGAGGGCAGACGATGTCTGAACAGGAAGAAATCAAAAATAAAATTCCATCAGTAGTACAGGTGGATAATGTGGTTACCTTATTTTAGATCAGTTCAGCACAACAAAAATACAAAAAAAACAGAAGTCATGGTTTCTTTCTGCCATCTAATTAGCTGCTTTTTATTTTCTAAATTATATTAATTAGGCAGCTGGACAGGAATTAAAAAGCACAGAAGTGCAATGCTAAATGTACATTATCAGGATGAGAAGTGTGTTCATTCAGAGTATACACAACCTAAACATTTTCTCTCTCCAAGTGCCTAAGTATAGGGAATAGCACACATTGTCATAAATGAAACAAGTTTTGCTGCCATGCACCAGTTTTGTGATAAAACTGAACAGATTATGTTCTGTAGCTTTTTAATAATAGACTTCATTGACTTTAGGGCGTCGGGATTGTAATCAAAACGTGATTTTAGTTTTATATATATTTTTTTGCATCGTTTTAAACTTGCCCTATCACATCCCACACATTTCATTGCTGTTGTGTATCATATTCAGGCTTTATTGTTTTCTTACATTGTATTCCCATGAGACTGTGAAGAGAATAATAGTACATGCAAACACTGTCCCAAGATTAAAATCACAGCAGCTCAATATTAAATGATAAATAAAATTCTCTCTTCAGCTATCTGATAACTGCATTTAGCCTTTTGGCATAATGATTCAGTTGGTTGCTTTATGGCCACATCTCAGTTTCTGCATCCGAATTATTATATCCCATGAAAGCTTTTTTATGAATATACTTAAAATATGTTTTATGTGGACTCTTTTGTATTTCCAAAGCTAAGGGAACAAAGAAGAATTTTGAATGTACACCCTCTTGAAATGAAAAACTAGGAAAGCTGTGAAAGCTCTCTGAATGTTATAGTGAATGTATTCATTAAAAAGGCACAGTGTCTCATCCAAAATTGCACAGAGGCATCATTCTCATTTAAGAACTGTGTAACTGCAGAATAGTAGGTCAGTGCTTGACAACAATTAAATAAAATGAAGGAGAACATTAAATTACATTTTCCTTAAAGGAATCTTCTATTGAGAGTATTTTTAAATGCTACATCAGCCATTCATTTTTATGCATAAAAAGTAATTTGCATAATATTCAGACCATCCAGTTATGAATTTAAAGCTTGAAACTTGCATGTAAAGTTCCAAATAAAATAAAATACTCTATCTACTACAATGTAGTTGCAATACAGTACTCAGTTGTCGATGCTGTCCTTGTGTGTGTGTGTGTGTGTGTGTGTGTGTGTGAGGGGGGGTTGTGTGTGTACTGTAACTTGACAGCTCAGTTCATCTTCACCACTTAAGTAAGTGAAGCAACAACCATGGGTGGGATTTAGTGTCAGTATCCTCACTTCAGACAGTGATATGCTTGCTGAGCTAAGACGAGTGTGAATCATAAAAAAGGATCACACTTCTGACATCTGGCACATAATACACTTAAATAGGAGGTAAGTGGTATACAGCACTTGTACTGTTCCTTTTTATGGTACAGTGAGTGCTTGTGTCACTGTCCCTACAGTACTGAAGTGAAATGGTATTGCTGCACTGCACAGTAGCATGTCACTTGGTGCCTGGTAATGAAACAGCTCTCTGGTGACCCAGTTTTTAAAACATGGAATGCATTGCAGAATGTCTGCCCTTGGGGACAGCAGTGCTAGTAGCACATGGTTGTGAAGAAGGGGGCATAGAAATTGCTGTAAGCATGTCACTGCAGCCTGTTTGCTGTAACTGACTATAGTGTTTCAACTGCTTTGTGGGTACAGCAGATGCTGAGGTGAGCATAGAGAACGGCAGCCTATTTGGCCAGGTTTGGAAAAAAATAGCAAATGCAATCACTCAATCAATCATTCAATCAGTAACAGTTCCATAAAGTATAAATCCATCTATAACCATTTTCAAATAAATCGTTGCAAGAGCATACATGCCAAACAAGAAATGCACAGTTGATGTAACTGTGTACGGAATGTCAGTCGAAGACAATGAAAAATGAAGAATACTTTATTAAACATGCTCCAAACACGATAAGGTTGTTTAACTTAAGTAACCGACTACATATAACCTAAACCCTCTTTTTGAAAAAGTACTTTTGGAGAGCAATGAAATAGTCACTCCTTACAACCTTCTGTGTGTGTGCACCTTCCTTCCCCTTCTGTACTTCCTGTTTATAATGACCCCTCATATCTCCTTCACATGATTTTGTATAACAATATCACATCCTTGCCCACCTCTTCTTGTCTCAAGTGACAAAACCTGTAGCATCTCTAGCCTTAGGACATATTTATTCCCCTCCATCCCACTGATCTTTCTGGTAGTTTTTGCATAAATTCATTTAAGCAACCTGATTTCCATTTCCTTATAGTGCCTCTAGATCTGCAATCAGTACTAAAGGAGTGGTCTGACCAAGGTCCTGCAGAGCTTAAGAATTACCTCAGTGTGCTTGGCTGTGAGGGATATGATTGTAACTGGAGCCTGCATCAGCAAATTATGTTTTCAAGCAGGGAAAATCTCTAATGTATTATGGATATTTGCATTTGAATGGTAGCTGCTATGCTTGATATGTGGGACTACCTAAGCTGAATACATGGGAATTTCCAAAATCTGTGCTGGTTACTTGCTTCTGGGGGGAAGTAACCCTCGCAAGCTATTTTATTCCTACATCTGTGAGAGAAGCTGGCATAGGGGACCAGTAGCCATCAAACAAGAATATGACTTATTTCTTGTGCCATAACAAAAACTACTCGAGTTGAGTATATCAATTTGAAGATGGATATTTGATTTTTGAATGGTGCCAGTGTAGTGTTCAAGAAACGTCTGTAACGACATATGCATTTTAAGGACTGAATAGAAAAACATTAAACTGTATAGGTGACATACTTAAAAAGACCCAGACAAATTAGCTGTAGGTGCAGAACTTTTAATTAATGTCACACTAGGGTTTTCTGTCTTGAAGTTTTGCCCCTTAGTAGTGAGTTAAGTATAGCATGCCTGAGTTGTATATACTTCCAGAAGTCCATCCTGTAACAGTGATATGTTTCCCAGAGGTAATCAGAGGAAGCCAAGGTAGTGACACCATTTCTAGTATTGCATGAGATCTCCTGTGATTTTTAGATCACTTTTATCCTATTTGGTCAAGTAATTTGGGCAAATGTCACAATATAACTTAGGGTGATTCAAAAGTGGTATATTGAGCCCCCAGATCTTAGTAAGCCCAGTGACATTCCTCAGCTGAGTTACCACTTTATCTGTGAAGTAAAGTGTTACCCATTCTCTGCAGGGCTTTAGCACATGAGAGGTATACAGAAGAGCTACATGGTGACAGGTGTTTCCTAATATTTTAATTTTCAGTCTATCCTTAAAATCTGGATCATCAGCAAAAAAGAAAATGCAAAGGTAATTAGCAAATGTGTATTAATAGTTGTGCCAAGCTGCAGAACACCCACTTTCCTTACATGGAGAAATGCTAGATGGCCTTTAAACTTTTTATCTTCTGCTTTTCTGTATAAACTGACAAACAAGATTTAATCTTTTTAACCAAAGTGGTAGAGAAGAGAGTTCGTAGAAGTCTGCCAGACAGAAAAATATGGATAGAATATCAATGTTTTGAACCAGAACAGATAGGATAACACAACGCTACTATCAGACGTTAGCATTTAGTTAATGTCTAAGAGGTATGTGTTAGATTAGGGACTTCCATTTTAAAGTCATTATTATAGACTAAAAAAGGTAAAATAGGCCTAGAAATATAGTGGCAGAACTGTGTTTCATTTATGCATACATTTTAGAAAAGACAGTTAAGCAGAAAAGTACAGTTGTGTACCTAACATAAATGTAGATGTTCGAGTGAATTCACTGTTGCAGTCATTACACTTGGGTTATCCTGATGGCAGGCTACCTGCAGTCGGCCTGAATTCCAAAGACCTGGTCTGGCATCGGTTGCTGTCACCTCTTCCCTGACGTCAGTGTGCCAGGGGTATAAAAGATGCAGCCGATGCGATTTTCTTGAGTTTTTTTTTGCCCCAGATGTCAGGTGCCCCCAAAAGGGTAGGCTAAAAATTCTGCTCATAAAAAAGCATGCACTAACATAAACATTACCTTCATCTACAAGCAAATACACCACATAGGTAGTATAGAATAAAGAAGTACAGATAAGTCCCAGCAATGAGAGGGGGATGGAGGGAGGGTAACCTGGACTGCAACAGTGAATACACTCGAACATCTACATTTCTGGTAGGTACACAACTGTACTATGTTCATCGTGTTTCACTGTTGCAGTCATTAGACTTGGGTTGAATCCCAAAGCTGAGGTTGGGTGGCTGGGCCTAGATAGAATTATGAGTGGCTATGAGGCCCTGCAGAACTGCAGTGGCGAAGCCTGCTCTGGATTTAGAGTAAAGAGATAAGTGGTAGTGCTTTGTAAAAGTGTGCACTGAAGTCCAAGTTGCAGCCTCCAAAATGTCCTTGGTTGGTACTCCTCTGAGGAAGGCTGCTGAAGTGGCTGCTGCTCTGGTTGAATGTAGCCTAATGCCCTTAGGCACTGACTTGCCATGTTGTGAATAGCAGAAACGAATGCAGTGGCCTATCCATTTTGAAATAGTCTGCTTTGAAATAGCTTTTCCTTGCGATCCTGCAGCATATGCCACTAATAGTTGCTCAGTCTTTCTGAAGGCTTTAGTTTTGTCCAAGTAGAAGCATAGCTGTCTGTGTATGTCCAAAGAATGCAGAAGTCTCTCCCCCTTATTCTGTGGGTTTGGATAAAAGGTAGGCAAATGAATGGTTTGGTTAAGAGCCACACTGGACACTACCTTAGGCATAAATCTTGGATTTGTCCTTTGAGAAACCCTGCCCGGATGGAAAATAATAAAAGGTTCCCCAGCCATTAGTGCCTGTAACTCTGAGACTCTTCTTGCTGAGGTTATTGCTAGGAGCAGAGCAGTTTTCCATGATAAGTATTTTATCTCAGCTGTACTGGCTGGCTCAAAAGGAGGCAGTGTGAGCTTTTCCAAGGCAAAATTGAGGTCCCATGCAGGTGTTGGAGTTCTCTTTGAAGGTCTTGTGTTTTTGCCCCCTCTGAGGTACTGTCTTAGCAGTGGATGTGAAAAAATAGGTGGATCCATATTGTAATGAGCTGAAATGGCAGAGGCATGGATCTTAATTGATGAGAAGGATAGGCCTTTGTCCAGCATCTCAGTTAAGTATTGTAAAATCTGAGGAATATTTGGTACAAGCATGTCCGCTCCTTGTGCCTGGTTCCAAGCACAGAATCTCTTCCATTTTTCTGTATAAGATTTTCTGGTGCTGGGCCTCTTGACCTCCAGAATACCATCCATAACTGCTTTAGAGAGAGGTGTGTTCTGAATGGTTACATTATCAACCATGCAGCCAGATTTAGGGTTCTGAGTTGGCTGTGCAGGATATGATTGTTTTGTTGGGTCAGCAAATGAGGAATTTGGGGTAATGTACAGGCTGGGCCTTGAGACAAGCTCTTTAGGATTGGGTACCAGTGCTGGCATGGCCAGTCTGGGGCAATCAGTATCATTTTTGGCTTCTCTTGACTGACCTTTAGGAGTACCTTGGGGGGGAGAGGCAGTGGAGGAAAGGCATATATTGTAAGGGTTTTCCAGCTGAATGACAGGGCATCCACTTTCCATGCTTGTTTGTGATAAGTCCTTGTGCAGAATCTCTGCAGTTGGCAATTGTGTGAGGAGGCAAATAGATCTATGTCTGGGCATCCCCATTTCCTTGTTATCATGCTGAAGACTTTTGGATCTAGTTTCCACTCGTGAGGATCTTTGAGATTTCTGCTTAGTTCGTCTGCCAGAGCATTTGTCTTTCCTGGCAGGAATTGTGCTTGCAGGTGTACTTGATAAGTCAATGCTGTGTTCCACAAAGTCATGGCTTGTCTGCAGAGGGGGTAGGAATGTGTGCCTCCCTGCTTATGTACCACATGACTGTAGTATTGTCCGTCTTTACCAGCAGTTGTTCCGGATGCAGCAGATCCTTGAAGGCTGTTAGGGCATTCTGAACAGCTAACATCTCTTTTTGATTGCTATGAAGATGCATTTGGCTTGCTGGCCATGCTCCCTGAATACATCTTCCTGCCATGTGGGCCCCCAGGCATAATCTGATGCATCTGTTGTTAGTGTCTGCCTGGCCGTGGGTAGAGTGAATGGCTGTCCCTTGTTGTGGTGACAGGCCTGTGCCCACCATCGAAACTCCTGTTGCAGGCAGGGAATGAGGGTAATTAATGTTTCCAGGCTGTGGCAATGTTGAGTCCAAACACTTTTTAGATACCATTGTAACTTCCTCATATGCAGTCTTGCATATGGAATTAGAAGAATGCAGGATGCCATGAAGCCCAAAGCCTGCAGAATTTTTCTTGCAGATAACTGGGTCTTTGCTGCCAACATTTCGAAGTAAGAAGTCAGTTGCCTTTGTTTGTCTGGCGTGAGATAAGCCATCTGGGCAGTTGTATTTAAGCTTGCACCCAGGAATATTATCTCTTGAGAGGGTACTAGTTTTGATTTATTTTCGTTTACCGTGTACCCTAGGCAAATTAGTAATCTTTTTACAAACGCCAGATGCCTCAGTAGAATGTCTTTGTTCTTTGCTTGAATAAGGCAATCGTCCAAGTAAGGGTATATTTGAATTCCCCTTTGTATGCAGAAAGCAATTACTAGTGCCAGGCATTTTGTGAAGACCCTGGGCGCAGTAGATAAGCTAATGGGCAGTGCAGAGAATTGGCAGTGCATTGATCCAGCTATGAATCTGACGTATCGTCTGCAAGATTGTCTGATTGGGACATGCAGGTATGCCTCTTTTAGGTCCAAAGTTACAAGCCAAGCCTTCTTGCCCAGCATTGGCTGAAGTTGCTGCAAAGTCAACATTTTGAATTTTGGAACATCCAGAAAAGTGTTTAGAATAGACAGGTCCAGTATTGATCTCTAGGCTTTATCCTTTCTGGGTACCAGGAATAGTCTTGAGTAAAATCCTTGTCCCTGCTCTTGCTGTGGTATTCGCTGAATGGCCCTCATGTCCATGAGGGATGTAACTGGCTTTTGTGCCTCTGCCCATTGATTTTGTGGCAGGTCTGGCATACCTTTTGCCTTTGGCAGGGTGTGAAAGTGGAACCTGTAACCCTGGGACACTATATTCAAGACCCATTTGTCTTGGATGATTATATGCCAGTTTTGTGAAAAAAGTGCTATTTTTCCCCCTAAGGGGGCTGCCAAAAGATAAGTGCTTGGTATTGGCAGAGGAAAGTCATTGGGACTGTTTTATATATGGCTGTGATTTGTCTTCTCCACTTTTGGAGGTAGAAGCACCCCATTGTTTAGGCCTGTATGAGCCTTGGGGCTGGGATCTGCCTCTAGGGCATCTGTATCTACCTCTTTGTGGCCTGTCTGACACTGGAAAGGGCCAGTTCCTGCTAAATCTGGGTGGCTGTACCTGTAAGAAATCCTTAACTGTCTGCATAGATTTCGCTTTATCCTCCATTTTCTTCAACACCTCTTCTGCCTTAACACAAAACAAAGTATCATGCTGTAAAGGAGCATCCAATAATTTTGCTTTAATATGATCAAGCAGATTTTGTTCCTTTAACCAAGCATGCCTTCTAATGACAGTACCCGTAACAGTGGCCCTGCAAGAGGCCTCCAGTGAATCAAAACCACATTGCAAAGTATGCTTTCCCACTTGTTCAGCTGCATGCAATAAATCCTGCATTTCCTTGTTATCTGGACATTCAGAATTTGTCAACATTTTCTGTTTTAGCAGTGACATTAAATATTGCTGATATTTAAGCACATGAAACTGACAATTTAAAGCCCTTACAGCCAAGGTAGCAGAAGTGTAAACTTTTTTCCCCATCTGTCCAGTGCCCTAGATTCCCTATCAGAGGGGAAAGGGTTTTCGCAGTGGAAGCCTTGACCCCTTTGGTACCCTGAAATATAGTTTCTGGGTCAGCAGCAGGGTTTTTATATAGAAATCTGTGGGAATCTGGAACCCTGTAATATCTGTCTGGCTTAACCAGTGCAGGGGGTAAAGAGTCAGGAGACAGGCTGGACTCTGAAAATATGTCTAGAACAGGTGGAATAGCAAAAGGTCTGTGCTGAGGTAGTAAAAGAAAGTCTCTGAGCCTTTTCTTAGATTCTGAGTAATCTTTGCTCTCCCAGTGAAAGTGCTCCCTCATGGTATGAAGGGTTTCCCCAAAAGAATAATCCTCAGGAGGAGAGGCTGAAGGAATAGACTCTTCAGCATCAGAATCCTCACAGGGAGGAAGGGAGTATCCCTGTTCAGAAGAGGAGTCAGAGGAAATGGAAACCTGATCTGAAGATTCATATTCTGTCTCTTGCCTAGGCCTCTTATCAGGAGGGGGAGGGGAACCCCTGATCAAAGTAATTAGGTCTTCGGCCATTTAAAGCATCTGTTTTTTAGGCATGGAAGTCTGTGCAGGAGAATGCTGTACTTGTTTCTTTGTCTTTAGAGCTGTTTTAGTCTTTGCCTTTGAAGCTCAGGTTGGCTTTACATATAACTGTGTAGGTCTGAAAACACCTTCAGAAGCCGATGCCTGCTCAGCGGCTCCGGACCCATCTGAGGGAATAGTTTCCGAGTGTCCAATACCTTGAGTATCCAGAGGCCTAGTCTGCTCCACGTGGGAGTCGGAAGTGGCCTGTGGCTCTGAGGTAGCGGGCATCAGGGGCTGCGAAAGCGCCTCACTGAGAACTGGCAAACCGGCGAATGGCCTCGTGGAAGTTCCGTCGTCGGTTTTGGACCTCGGATGCCTGTCCTTTTCCTTTTCCTTGCACTTTTTATAAACACCGGTCATCAGCTGTTCTGACGGCATTATATAATTAAATATTCGGCCAAAGTAATGAAAGGCAAAATCGTACCAATGCTTAATAGTGCATTGGTTAAATCTAGCACAAAACCGACAGCTAGCAACGTTGTGGTCAGGGCCTAGGCAAGGAATACAGTAAGAATGAAAATCCTTATGAGGTATTTGCTTCCCACAAGAAATATAATTGTTAACTTTTTCTGACATCGGTCTGGAGCAAGAAAAAAGTTTCCACAACAGGGTACTTAGCTTTAATGAAGACTTCGGATCTGAAATTCGTTTTGAAAATCTCAGGAGTCGGCCGACCGGCACTTGCAAACTGCTTTTGCTTCGGGCACCGCGCGGCAAGAAATACTGAAGAAAATGGTGTCGGCTGCATCTTTTATACCCCTGGCACAGTGACGTCAGGGAAGAGGTGACAGCAACCAACGCCAGACCAGGACTTTGGAATTCAGGCCGACTGCGGGTAGCCTGCCAGCAGGATAACCCAAGTGTAATGACTGCAACAGTAAAACACGATGAACATGGACTAACAGCCTTGCTGGTCAAGCATGAGCTATAACAGTTGTTATGGGATCCTTGCCTGGTTTACAATGCGGACAAATCAGTGAGTATTTCACACACAATGTTGGGTCACTGGAGTCAGCTCTGAAATCAACAAATCTGTCATTACTGGAGTCACAGAGGGTTGTAATACCTTGAAGAGTTCTGCAATGATACAAAGGCCTTCCATATATAATGAATATTTCACAGAGAGGCCTTCTGAACAGCTAGTCTGACTTCATCTTCTAAAATCATCATAATTAGGGTATACACAAGATCTCAGAGACTAGCTTAAAGAGGTTAAATCTTACAGAAGCATCACATCTAGGGCGTTGGCCCAAATGAGACAAGGATTCAGCATACAACTTCAACCCTGAATATTTTTCACCATGTAAATTGTGTACATTCAACCATACTTTTTTGGATATACTTATTTGCAGCATCAGTCAAAGTTAGAATTCTAATATTTTACAAAGCACCAGGCCCAGATGGCTTATCAGCCGAATTTTATAAAAGCTTTATTCAGAAAATCTCCAATATTCTTCTGCATCTTTTTAAACATATTACTCAAGCTGGTATTAGCGATCTCCACTTAAACGTTTTTAGAACTATTCTACTTCCTAAACATAACCAGGATATGAGAAATCCCCACAACTACAGGCCCATCTCTATTATTAATGTAGATATGAGAATCATGGCAACTATTTTAGCCACCAGACTTAGATCTGTTATCCCTAGAGCAATCTGGATTTATTAATCATAGACAAACAGTGGACCAGACACTTACTCTTGACGCAATGATAACATTATCCTCGCTTAAACAAACACCCATTTATGCATTAGCTATTGGTGCTTCTAAAGCATTTGACCGAATTAACAAGGAGTTCCTAATAGTTATCCTCAAAAAATTTAATATTCCTTCACTATTCATTCATCAAAACCCTTCACATGAAGGCGTATACCATGTTGCAAATAAACAAGCACAGCTCAACGAGGATAGATATTGATAATGGGGTAAGACAAGGTTGTCCCTTATCACCTCTCTTGTTTAATATATATATATAGAACCATTATTTCTTCTAATAAAACAAAAAACCTTCTACTGCATCCCGGAGTTATATGATACAAAAATAGCATTTTCTGCATATGTAGATGACTTAAACATATATTATTCCCTCCCTAGCACAGATTTTTGAAAATTATAAAATCAATAGATTTGTTCTCCAAATTTTCTAACTATAAAATTAATATGGATAAATCGATGATCTTCCCTTTAAATACATACTCGCAATATCCCAGGTTATTTATCCCACAAACAATTAAGATAAAAGACCAACTCCACTACCTAGGTATTTCATTCTTTCATGACCCGCATAAATACTATCATGAGACTGTAAGTAATTTGTGGTCAACTATACAAAAAGACCTAGATAGATGGTTACAAATTAAACTGCCGTTTTTATCCAGAATAGCTATTATAAAAATGAATGTACTCCCCAGAATGTTATTCCTACTCAATGCTTCCAACACTGATACAAAATAAATTCTTTAAGAATACACAAAAAGAGCTCTCGAATTTCTTATGGTACCCCAATCACACTAGAATAGGGTACCAGAAACTTATATACCCAAAAGATAAAGGGGGTCTTGGTCTCCCTGATCTGAAAACATACTATGAAATAATCACTAGTGGCAAGATAATTAATATAGCAGAATACGTGAGTGATTCTACTAAGTGGCACCCAACTTGGGTGAAGCTATACTATAACTATTTTAGATCACTTCAGTTTAACCCGAGGGCACTCCCCTTTTTGGATCAGGACAGTAGAAAGAAATATAAATTACATAGGGATGTAAATGAGAAAATCATAATTACACAGAAGCTATTCGTTTCCTTTAATCTATATTCGGCTTTTATGACACTTCAGCCAATTCATCTTAACCATAATATCAAGTTAAATAATAAGATGATTAACTTAGATATATTTCCACTATTGAAGGATAAGGTTATAGCTGACTTTCTCCCATTCAAACGCGATTCAGTAACTTCTACAAGGAACAGATTAAATCTTCAGCCCAAGTATGCAAGCATACTTAGGCAATTGAAGGAGCTCTGCTGTAAGTTCGGGGATGATCCTGCTGCCTCAGACACTAATATTGCTACTTGTAGAACCCTATGAGAGTTGTTTTGCCAGAAGAACAAATGATTTTGAATGTATATAAAGTTATTACTGCTATTAAATACAACAAAGAATGTATTCATTCTAACTATTGGTTGAAACAAGACCCATCGATTACAACCAGCAAAATCGCCCATGCTATAAAAAATTATTCCAAATTTATACCCCTTCAAAAGCTAAAGTATACACAACTCATGTTAGTTAACGCCTATTATACACCTAAGGCATTAAATAAAATGTATTACAACATGTCACCTTATTGCGAGTTTTGCCCGTCCCAGGTAGCAGATATCATTCATATTTTTTGGAGTTGCAAATGCTCGTACAAATTGTGGTGTGCTTTAAGGGTCAAGTTAGAAAAGATGGGGTACGAGAAAACAACTCTATCATGGAAATTTACTCTCTTGCATATACCTCCCCCAGGAATAAGCAAAGAACATTTACAGGTTTTGATTGCCCTTTTTATGTTAATGAAGTACTATATCACGTTGAATTGGAAAAATAGGTCGGTATTATCATGGGAAGGTTTTAAGCCTGTAGCTAGAAAACAAATACTGGCACATAAATACTTATGGTTTTCCATGAAGCAACAGCTAGTACAAAAGGAGATTTCGAAATTTCTATTGGACCATATTTTGAACTGATATTTCTTCTGAGATGATTAAGTTTTTTTTTAGGGTATTGATGAGAGTTGTAAATAGTTTGATAATGTTTTGTTTGTATATGTATTAGATTTTGTATTTAGTTTGTTGGTTTATGTGTTTTTTGAAAATACCTTTATACAATAAAAAGAGTTTTAAAAAAAAAGAATTCTAATATTTTAAAAAAATTATGGTTCTTATTGTCCATGTTTTTGAAGGTTTACAAGTGATCTGGTCAATAATAATTGTAACAGCTTCATGATTCAACAGAGGGTGCTTGGGAGAGAATTCCTGAGTGATGACCAGGATGCTGTATGATACCAAAACTCATCCAATTCTTCAAGGCATATGCAGATTTTTTAGAGGAGGAAAAAATGTAGCTAGGTGCATTAATGTTAGTTCTGCACACAAATAATCAATAAATCCTTATGACAACAATGTATTATTTTTTGTTTCATCTCTTGAATTCATTCTGTCAAATGTGGAATCAAGGAGATGTTAAAGACTCTACCTACAATCAGTGGGATATTACCAGGGCATCGTTTTCTTAAGGAATCAGAGAAGGGGAATAAGTGTTCTGCAGAACTGAGGTTAAGGACATAAAGAGTGCTTTGTATCAACACACAATTATGGGGATGCAGGTTTTGCAACTAATTATTCTACTAAAGTCATAAGGGACCAGCCTACCTTACTGTTTATGAATAATCGCTCCATTTTGGAGATCAAGCTATGCTGTTTAATTTGAAACTAGACCAATTGCTAAAATGATATCTGGCATCAATAGTAGCTGCATACTGCCATACACTCTGGTAAAAGCTAGTATCAGCATCAGGATGCAGTATAAGCTAACATCACCCTGATATATTGAAGGGCATACAATTAAGTGACAAGCATCAAGCAGTAGGTTCTTCCAAACATTACTGTAACAGAAAACAGACAATGATCAAACTGTAGTCAGGAATGAGTGCATAACAGGGGAAAGATTAAGTAGTAGGAAACAAACAATAGAGCTTTGACTTAACTAAGCAAGTTGCCATTGCCATAAATGTACTCCCCTCCGTCAGAATGGAATATTTTCTCCCTAAGACTGTACTACTCCCTTTTCACAATACTTCACTCATTCAATCAGCTGAGAATAAACTATTTTGATTCATACACCGTGGTAACAAATGCAAGCATCACTCCACTACTGTCAACTCAGTTTTTATTATTGCTCAATAAACTAATTTCCAAAATATTAATTGACAGCTACTGTCCACGGATATTAAGTGGGATGAAGTTTAGTAACCAATCCTACACTCTTAGAAATAATGACTTTGTAATACAGCCCCCGTTAACAGTGTGAAATACCTTTCTCAGTAGCAGTTGCTGATGCTTGAAGGAATCTCCCAAAGAATATTAGGAATACAGACCAACGACTGACTTTCAAGAAAATACTTGGAGACCATCTGTTCAAAGACAGTAAATGGTACGGGAAGCTGTTGTAGCTTGGGAAAGATGAAATCTGAGGCTAATGATCTGGATGATCAGTTTATTGTATGACAGATTACTGTCCATAAGCAGTTCTTCTGTTAAAAACTGGAATTTGCTGGAATGGGTCACTCGGAATAATTCCCAGGCAATTGCTTTCATTGAAGAAGGACATCTGCACTAGATGGGCTCTCAGGAGTAGGCAGGCTATGAGGCTGAATACTGGCTACATATTTGATGGGAACACTAGCATATTTGGATCAGCGTGGTTCTGTCCCACTGACAGATGTGTAAGATCTTGAAGAATTCATAGCACTGTCTACATTCAGGTTCACAAGGATGCATCCCAGGGAACCTAAAAGACAAACTATTTTTTTTTATTTAATGTACAGGAAATTAGACATTTTAAAGCATGTGCATTCTCTGTCCTGTAACTGGTCTCAAGAACAATGGTAATGCAGTACACCAAGCTGCAAAGTCTGCACAGAAGTCCTGATACATTCTGATTTTGTTTACAGAGATGAAGAATTTTACATCAGTATCTAATTATAGGAGGCTGAACTTACATGAGTGACTTAATAACAAGAATATCATCTATTACAGAGCTTTTGATTGGCCTGCTGGAGGTTTAAGCACCTATTGTGCTCTCTCTTTTACATTTGGTGATGGGGACAACTGGTGCACTTTGGAAAGATCTTTTAAAAAATGAAATCATGTCAGTACCTTCTACTTATACCAGCTTATTCAAATGTACAGTATTGCAGTACTGTTTATTTTCTGAGTTACCCACCTTTAACTGAATTTGGCTGTTGTAGTGCTGATATTCAGGAATGCGGACTTAGATGTTGTACAGCTGACAGATTTACATGGAGATAGATGATTCTAAAAAAATGCAGATTTTTTTCACTCAAAACTTTAAGTCCGCTTAACAAGACAGAGCTAGATTCTTAATTTTTCAAGTATCAGTCAGTTTCTGTGATACAAAGTATGTGAGATTATCCGGTTTTCATTTGAATGTCTATCCAAGTGGATGGGCGTCAGGCTGTGATAGACCAAATGTATGATCCAGAGTGTAATCCTTTAGATGAGAAATTCCTAACATTGTTTGTCTGCTTCTAAACCTCATGAAAGTGACCAAACATGGAGGATAAAATGCATTAAAGATCATGTAACTTAAAGGGGATACCTGGAAAATTAAGCAAATGGCTATTCTAAGGGTACAGAACAGGGACTGTAGCTTTGTGCATCTTGTAGGCCACATGTTTTTACAATGGAAACATTTTGTACCTTATTTCATATAAAAGTTTGCTCAATGCATACAAAAAAATGGTAAAAGAAAAAAAGTCAATGGGAAATACCTAGTATTATGATCACTGCTTTATCCTGGTAAGCAAAGTTAAATAAAAAAAAAGAAAGAAAGAAATATGTACATATATACATAGCGTACCTGACAAATCTTCGAAAGTTACATGGTCGAGACCAAACATTCGAAATTTTAAGTGTTCCAAGATTGACTTACAATGGCACCATATGGTGCAGATAGGGAGAATTTCCCTTTTCTGCACTGAAGTGTGGGGTCTCAGAGTTAGTATATATAAGTAGGGGGTGTGGGGGGTACAGCCCCTCCACGTGGTGGGCACAGGGGGACTTGCCTACACTTTTAAAGTGTTTTTTTTTTCTTCTTTTAGTTTTTTTTATTTGATGTTCGAACATCCAAATGCCGAACATTTGGTCTCGACTATGTAATGTTCGACATTTTGGATGTTTGAACATTTAACATAGACCCATATACATACATACATAAACAGCAAAAGTAATGAAGCTATGAAATAAAACCTAGATACAATGGAAAACCTCAAAACTTAATTGCAACCACCATGCTATACTTATAGTTTCATAACAGTTCAACTTAGCACAGAGGGAAATAAATCTTTCTACTTACACAAAAAAAAAAATATTAGGTAAACTGCCTCACAACCAAAACAATACTGGAAGATAATTAAATATGCCACTTACTTTGACATTCATCAGCTTCCCACAAAAGCTCCACCTTTATTGACCCTTTTCTACTTAAATAATTCAAAACATAAACTTCTTCTGTAAGTTCAACAAGTGTTCCGTCGCCCTGACCTGATACTATCATACCTTATCAGACTCCGTTCCCTGTAGCCAAAGTAGTACCTCAAAACCAATTGCATTTCCTGCTCTCTTCTACTTCCTGGCAATTTCCTCTAATACTACATTATGCTGAAAAAAAAAACAGGAAAAAAGGACCATCTCCATTCCTAGTCTCTCTTACCACTGGGACTGCCCCCTCCCCACCCCATTGCCCCACAAATTAAACATTCATTTATTACACCACCTTAAAAACATCTTTTCCGTCATCTCCTCAGGACTTCAAACCTATATGTATTCTAAGACCCACTACCAAAATCTTTGAAGTCCTATACAGTCAAACATTTCAGTATATAAGTAAGTGCAGACTAAAAAGCAACCTACAACAACAATTAAGAACAGTCTATAATACTCTGATAACTGTCACTAAAGTCACAGATAGGATTTACTTTTCTATGAAAAAAGGCTGGCTTACAACGAGCATCTCTGGAGACCTAAAGTACGCCTTCTACATTGTGAGTCAATCAACTGTAATCCATAACATTAAAATAAACATGTAACAAAGGACTTTCAAATTTCAAAACAGACACCTACTACACAGCATTCAGCATGTTTATGAAAGTCCTTCAAGGCCACATTCAAGAATCCCTATTCTTTGCTTATAAATTATATAATTACTACCATACCTCACTCTGCTGTTAAACTTTATGCAGATGACATCTTGATACAGTCCTAAGGCCTTAATCCTTCAGGCATTATAAACAGTTACAAATATATTTCAATATGATATATGAGTGAGTCACTACAAACCATCTAAAATAAATTTATTGAAAACATACTCAAAGCCTTTGGGACTACCAGAAGTCACATAGCTGTAATCCTCAAAGAATCAGAGATCTCAATAACAAGAAATTAGAGACAGGCCTAGAACTTAAATCCATGAGTCTCTTAATGGCTTCCCTAAACTTCGAGATGCACAATCAGGTGAAGCTACACAGAGTAACTAGGCAACTCAAAGCATATACTCCAGCCACTTTATACTACAGTCATGCACAGTGCGTGATAAAAGTATTAGTATGTCAAACACTGAATATGTCCTTACCTTAATCTTAATAAACCCCAATCAAAACTCCAAAATACTTCAAACAAAAATTATCAGAGTCACCGTTTGCCCTGTTAAACTGTAAATGGCCTTTTACTTAGATGTGCTGAGAACAACTGCAGTGCCTGCCACTCTTATTAAAATAAAATGAATTGATGCTTCAAATGCACTTTTTCAGGTCAATAAAATGAGCTCCGTTCAAAATACCTTGCTCCCATGGCTTCATAGATATGGCTTGTCACTATGTAGGTTGCAGTTAGGACATTAAATCCTTTTATGAAATCCTGCTGTTTGAAAAAGCAATGTTTTAAAATATGTTCAATTAATCATTTGTAAAGACATTTTTCCTAGCATTATCCTGGAGAACTTTACAACTGATGACAAATAAAAGTCTGGTGCACATCACAGTAATGAAACACTCCCAGTGGTATAGTTGGGTAGATATACAACTACATAGGCTTAAATGTTTATTCAGCTTTTGCGAAGCAGGTATCCCTACATTTCTCTGTGAGGGTTGCTGGTCTCAGCATTGCTATTTGGAAAATCTGGATGTAGCGGTTTAGCAGGAACCTACTCAACATTGATATAAATGGCTACAAAGTTAATGTCAAAGTGCTTAAAACTAAATGCATGTTTATTGCATGCATTAATGACTGAATCAATTACCTAACTTCCCAAGACACGTTATCTTAGTTACAAACTCAAAATCCAGCTCCAATGCTGAAAAGTATTAAAGCTGCAAGAACAAGCAGGTATTTGGCGTTGGTAGACTCTAAAGCTGAAGCAGGTACAATATGTACCAGAGGAAACACTTTCACTCTTTTCACCTAAACGGCTACAGACATAACATGATATTTATATGCCTCAGCATCAGCCCTGCTCTTCTTTAAACAAATTTTATTCTTGTTGCATACCAGTTTAATTTTAAAATGCACAATTTTTTCAAAAGAACAAGTTGGCATGAATTGATCCCAACAGTAGTATAGCACAGTTGTTGGATGAAAAGTTGCATTCTCTTTAAAGCCTTCATTTGGATCACTAATAATGTGTTTTCTTGCTTCTCTGGGGTGTCCATATACAATAACCAATCTGAGAAATCTGTAGTGAACATTCTACCATTAAAATTAAAGTCAGCCAGTCAATGGGCAAACGTTTTTCAGACAGTAACCTACTACTACACCTGCCTAATTAAAAACGATAAGTGCAGGGTAATTTCTTATGTCTACTCCTGTCTCATCCTTTATTTTGCTACCAACGGCCTTGGAGTTCTTTTGTGGCAGATATAACGCAGCATTGCTATGAATAAAGTAAACTTCATCATCCACAGCAATTTAGAATTTGAAGGGTGCATTATCACTAATAGCAGGCAAAAGTGAAATTTCAACAAAGTTTTTGTGTATACTAGTTTGACATTGTGGTATAACAAAAAAATATAATTCTTATTTTGTACAGTCTTGTAACATACAGTGAAACAGAACAATTATTAAACTAGGTCTGTCAGATTCTTTGGTTTATAATGCTTTTTCCACCTCCAGTTTTCATTCCCTAATTAATCTTTTCAAATGAACACATTGCCTCAATAAAGCTTGATCTTATTGGATCTTCTGTGCACAGCCATATCCTGGCCCTTGTGGTGATGGTGGTACCGAAAGAGCCCTCACAACATTCACAAACACATCTTTTAACACTGTTTCTACAGCCTCTCTAATGGTTCTGTTTTGCTATTTGAAATTCTTCCTGCATCCAGTATTCTAAATATTCTCCGTTTTAGCATTATACATGAAGCAGCATGAAATATACGCGTGCGTTATAATAGGCATTGCACTAAATATTCTCCGTTTTAGCATTATACATGAAGCAGCATGAAATCTACACGTGCGTTATAATAGTCATTGCACTAAATATTCTCCATTTTAGCATTATACATGAAGCAACATAAAATCTACACGTGTGTTATAATAGGCATTGCACTAAATATTCTCCATTTTAGCATTATACATGAAGTAGCATGAAATCTACACATGCGTTATAATAGGCATTGCACTAAATATTCTCCATTTTAGCATTATACATGAAGTAGCATGAAATATACGCGTGCGTTATAATAGGCTTTGCACTAAATATTCTCCATTTTAGCATTATACATGAAGCAGCATGAAATCTACGCGTGCGTTATAATAGGCTTTGCACTAAATATTCTCCATTTTAGCATTATACATGAAGCAGCATGAAATCTACGTGTGCGTTATAATAGGCTTTGCATAGGTTTGGATCCTCATAAAAAGATTTACATTATATACTTTTTAAAAAGACCTGTTCAATTATCACAGATGAAAGTTCACCACTATCTTAACAAAAAAATATATACTTTTTTAACCTTGACTTTTCTTTATCCTATAGAGGTCAGCATTACTTTCAAACACATTTCCGCATTTTAATGCAACTGCTCGTATCTACTCCCTGACTCTCTGGAGTTCTGTAATGCCTGCATATGCATTCATCATGCAGAGCCCATTATTCACGTCTGCACAGTCTATTCTACTATTCAGATTAACAAGCAGTACCTCCTGGAGGCAAACCCAGAATATTTACAAGATTGTATTTTGTGATGAATGCATGACTTTTTAACTTTATGAAATTTTATTTTTTTTTCATGGTCATTATCTTATCTCTAGAAAAGGGAATGTGTGCAAGGTGTACAGTGTTTATGATGGTGATAGTTAAATCATTAACACTGTTATGATAATCTCCAGAAGTTGTTAACTTACGCTTTAATTTACTTATCGGGTTGAAATTTGCTGTTTTCTGTGCAATTTTACCCCACATTCTAAAGATAGACTGTTTTTTGCAAGCCAGATTCCAAACCCCCTAATAAGTCGAGAAGCCTTGCTAGTTTAACAGCATATTCAGAACATGTATTTAGAAACATTTATAAATATGTTTTCCTGGATAGTGTTGAGCAAACCTTTTCTTACCTGCTGCTTCACTATCCACATTGTATGCCCTGCTACTACTAGAACATGACAGGGCATCCTTCCACTTTCCCACTTTTTACCTCTCTGAAATCTACTCAACTATTAAACCTAGACAGCTATTTCACTAGAACATTTGTTATTGCCTTTCTTTTGTTCTTCTTTCTTGAAATTATATATACATCCATATACATATGTTGTAAGGGTTTTTTTTGCAGTTTTTTTTCATAAAAGGTGCCTCTCATTTCATCCGCAGTCTAATAAGTTCATAGATAATCTGCTGACTGATAACCTAATATTTATTACAAGCTTAACAAATACCCAGAAGTGAGAATCAAACCGTGTAACTTGTATCTCAGAGGTAGAGACCTTAACATTTATGCCAGTCCTGCCCCTATTTTAATTTGTCTACCAACAGAGGTTTAGCTATAGATTTAGAAATATAAATATTCCATAAGGAAAGTGTAATCCATGCCTTTATTAAGTTATTATTCTTTTATTTTTAATTTGTGACATGCATACATAGCTTTTCCCTACTGGAAATTTAAATGGTTCCCCCTTTGCATTTAAGATCATGTAGAGTATTTTCCTGATATCAAGATAATTTGAATCAGTCATGTCAAGGACCTCATTTTGATGGCTTGGTGATGTCCTATTATAGATTCTTCTTAATATCTGCAATACGTAAGCGCTTTCACGGTTTAACAGACTGCTTCATCAGACAAAGAAAATCACATACATCATGGAATTTATATAATAAACATCAATTAAGGTTTTAAAATTCTCTCCAAAATATTTAAATGTATAGTGCTACTAAAAACAATCATTGGGCTATTTCTTGAGCCGTTTCAATTTTAAAACTGGTTTAATAGAGATGAATTAATTTAAACCATACTGCTTATGAGCAGCTAATCTAAAAATCCATTGTAATTCAATATTTTTAGTAACACCACAAAAACCACTCGTCTGTTTTGAAGAAGTCTAATATGACGACAGTGCTTAACTGTGTCCATTTTACCTTTGTGTGGATTAAAATATCACTTTTGAACCATAGTGTTTGGTTTCTGGCAACTGGACAAGTGGTTTTTGTGGTGTTATTGGTTTTGTTTTACCACTCTGCACTTTCTGTTTGTTCTTGGTAATGTCAATATTTTCAGTAAAACTAGTAATTGGCCCAAGTCTCCCTTGTTCATAAACAACATGCAATACTTGAAACAAAAAAGTGTGGTTTGGTCCATTTTCAATTGTGTGCTTAGCCAAGGCACTATAAATTAAGCATTTTTACATGCAGTACAAGTGGCCTCGTATTCATACTTTCAAGGACCTATTAGTCTTCCCCACGTAAAAATGAAAGCATACTGTACAATAAGCTATATAGATCAAATCTGTAGTGTTACAATCAGCTTTACATCTCAGTTCCTATAATATACCCGTAACTGGATGTTTAGAAAAACTGTGACTCATCAATGTATGCACACTAATTACATGATCCACATTTACGTGTTCCATTCACAATTAATAAATCAGTTCTTGGAATTTTAGGATAACATAACATTTGTTTTAAATTCTTCCTATTTCTATATACAAACCTGGGGCAAGGACCTACAACATCAGAAGTTTTGGAATCAGCCATCAGCATGTGCCAATTCTATACTATTTCTCTAACAAAATGAATGTCGTGTTTATATGAAAGAATCAATGGCAATCCATCCGTCTTTGCAAAGTAATCAGTGCATGGTAGTTCACTTCTTCAGAATAGTAAGGTTTACCTCTCTTATTTCATTCAACATATACCTTTTTAAAAGTTTTATTAATCTCATTATTATATTCTGAATAAAATACAGCTTTTGGCAATTTAGGGTATTATGCAGCTTTTGTTTTGGTGGCATTGACAGTACTCTGCACAATTACTTTTCAAAAGATTTACAATCTTTTTCTAGTCTGAACAATTCTTTGATACATTACCAAGAATTCTCATTGTGTACCACAGTACTCCTCATCAGAGCATCCCATGTCATCGTGTCATACAAGTACATGCAACATGAAGGACATCAGCTTCTTTTCAGTTCTAGGTTCCTTAATTATTTCTATGGCTGCACAGCATGACAGCTTCTTCAATATTTGCTAGTACTACAACACAGATTTGATCAAGCTTCTTTGAATGCCGAGTGATTAAACTACACTAAAACTGCTTAAACTATATTAAAATATACTACAATACATGTAAGTGTCTAGACTGTTGATTTAACAAGTAGTTTTATGCATCTAGGTCACAGATGCTTACACAGTTCTTGATATACATGTCCAGCAGCCTTTCTCTGGATTTTCTTATTAAGTTTTGCCTTCTCTGAGAGAGGGGGAGAGAGAGAGAGAGAGAGAGACTCGGCTCTATAACCTGTTGTGACATCAGTACTTTAGTAGCTGTATAAGAACACCTTTATCTACATTCATCATGATAATCCTTTCTGCTGGCACTATGTTAACCACTACAGATGTACAAGGGTTTGTTTCAAAGCATTTTGTTAACACTGCACATCTTCTTACTTCCTGAGTTCTTTATCATCATCAGATGGCTTACCTATATAGCAGACCAGCATTTAGTGATTATCAATTCACCTATTTCACAACATACTATTTAATCTGGTGAAGGACAAGGTGCTGGAGTACATTATTTGTTTCATGCTTATTTTATTCTGTAACACAATTACATGAGCAAAACATCATAAGCTAACCATTCAAACACCAAGCAGGCCCTATTTTTATAGGCTCTGGCTGAAAAAGATCATCTTCTGCTAAAAACATCACACAGCAACCAGTATGGTGTGACAGCAATGTAGTGCATGTGTCAGCCTTCAGTCTGGTGTGCATTACTAGTACTCCTGCCTGACATAGATTTCCTTAGACTTAATTACAGTACAATATTTTGTGACTGCAGCTGTCTCCCCATTTCTGTAGCATGCTGTCTGAAGGCCTGCAGTGTGATGATTATGCTAACGAGGTAATATAGTGAGAGGTTCTTGGTATAATACCAATAGTGCAATGTGTTAGCAATATTCTACATTAAGTGGTCCAATCTTCCTCTAGCATTTACACTGTGACCAGTTAAGGTGTATGTGGCTTTGCAGCTGAGCTGTTCTACTGTGTATTTACAGTGCAGTAATGGCCATGGGCTCTGCACTACCTAACTACACTATGTGTCTGTGGGGAGTGACCATACAGCTGTCAACCTGACATGGGCCACTGACCACATGTAGCATGCTGTCATAGACTGGCATCACACTACTATTCTGCCTACTCATGCATGTTATGTAGAGTGTGGGACATGTGGCATCGCACCACAGATATAATTTTTCCTCCTGGACTTCACCTGGCAAGTGGATATGGCCTCTGCAGGATCTGAGTGCAGTGCAGTACAACAGGCAGACTAATATCTTTCTCCATGTGATGTACATGTAGTGCAGGGTGTGGATGCTAGGGGATAGCTAACGAGAGTATGTAGTACAAGGTTGATGTCTCACACTCACTTGCAAGAGTGGTTAGTGAAGCCATGGGCATCAACCAGTCTGATGATCAGTGCTGGTACTAGTATAGTGATCTGAGGAGACGCTTTCCTGATCTTCTCAGGCAATACGAAGAACAGGTCAAGGAGAGACAACCAGTAGGCCCTAATGTACAGCTGTATTTTTTTTCTAATATCAATGGTTGGGTTATACACACAACTGTATTTCGGGGTTTTGCAGCACAAAAGGAGGTTGTAGAAAACTTGCCCACCAGAAGAGGTAGGCAAGACTTTCCAGACATCTGGGTAAGGATATTGTATTCCTGCCAAACCTGTATATTGGTGCTTCATTTGCTTACCACTGCACTGTCTAGTTTTATATTTCTCATCAAAGGCTAATCATTGCATATTTGATTACTGATTGTAGGATTGATACAAGCATTTCAATGCATTTGTAACTGAGCAATTTCCCTTACTTGTGTTATTTATTTATTTATTGATTGATTGATTGACATTTAATTTCCAAGAAAGTCCAAATGGGATGGTGCACATTTTTAGCAGAGGCCCATGGAAAAAAAGGTCCAAAGAATTGCAAAAACATTTTAAGAACAATAATTTTATAATCTTCAAAAATAATACAAAACATGCAGTTTAAATAATTATGCCAAATTAGACATAATGTCAAAACGCTGGTTAAGAATATGTTTAACTTATAAGACAATGATTTAATATTTAGAGAAATTTTAGAAAGTTTATAATGAAATTAAAATTAATTTAGTAGAACACAAACAGCAACTGCAATATGAAGTGAGAAAATAACAAGGTTATGGCATATTTAGAAAGTGAGTCAGGACAGAAAAATAATTGATGTAATGAAGTGCATGAAGAAGGGATAGTAAGGAGGTGTAAGGTATAAATAGGTACTTGTTCATATTTAGGGATATACTTTTTCCTGGGGTTGAGCAAGAAAAGATCCACATTTTGGGTAGGACATCTTTCACAATGGTTTTATGGACTGGATGGAGGGTATTTACCTGATGGATACAAGTAAGGTATACCTGGCCTTAACAACATGGTATGAATACAGACCATGCCCATCAGATCTGACATGTTTGTGGATAGAAAGAAGTTTTTGGTCACTAGATCATAATGATCGATTAGAAACACAGTCGTATAGAATGGTACTTAGTGCTGGACAAGCAGATGGATGCTGGATAATTTTATAGGTGGCAAGAAGTTGTGCACATGTTAGTTCCTGGGGTAGTTCTAACCAATTTAGTGCTTTTAGTCCTACACAGTGCTGGGTTCTGAAAAGGGTACTTGCTGCAAATTTATCAATTTTATCTTAACATTATTCAAGTTTTGATTTTTGTAATGCCTGGAGGTTAGTAAGAATGGGAGCATGCCTCTCAACTGACAAGATTTTTCAGAATGTCCAGATTTTTGTCTCATATTTATGATCTTTTACTCATAAAATTTTGGTTTTCTGGCAAATCATTGGCATGTCATTGTGGACTGAAGTCAGAAAATAATGACAGACATTTGAGTTTCAAACTTCATGCTCTTCAGAAAATTCGAGCTGATGTAAAACCTATTATTCTATCAACTTTTTCAGTTTGTAGAAGCAATATTAAAAATCTGTCTTATTTTTGGGCCTTTGCCCTCCCCCCCATTACTTCTGGCTTTATCTAAATTTCTTGCTCTAAGAGGTTAAGAGGTATGGATGGAAGCACCATAAAACAGTGAAGGGAGGAGGTACATAGATGGCAAGTGCAATATTATATACATTGGTGTGAACATTTTTGACTGTTTAAAGCAACCCAAGTACTTTTGAAGTTTTTTTAATGCAAATTTGTACATGTAGGTCAAATTTGAAATTGTCATTGTCTGTCAGCTCTTATAATTGGTTATGAAAAGTGATTTCAGTGGTTACATTATTAAGCGAGACAGTGGATTTGAATTTTTTTATATAAGAGAGGGACTTGAGGGGAAAAAAAGTAGCTTTTTTTTTTTAAGAGGATTATGAGTTACAAAGCTACATTTCAGTGGCTGTTAAAGCTTCCCAAGTAATTTTTGGAAATGTGCTACGTTGTTTGATGTGAGTATGAGTATGGAGTCATCAGCATATTGTATTAGGGATGCCTGTTGTGTGGATTTCTGGAGGATGTTAGTGATAATATTAAAGAGGAGGGGACCAAGGATAGAGCCTAGTGCTACACCGGTGGTGAGTGGGATGTATGGAGAGAAAGTGGAGTTCCATTTTACTAAGTGATACCTACTGGACAAGTAGGTTCATAGGTGTGTACTAGGCTAATGGCCCTGGAGCCTTTACAAGCCTAGCCCATAGGATTACCCTGGCATCGTGCCACCCGACCTTAGTTCCCAGTAGCTTTTGAACCATAGAAAAGTGGGATGAGCTGGATCTATTGAGGATATTTGAAGTAGAAATTTGCTGTGACAAACTGTGTTGAAGGCTTTACACATGTTTTAGACAACTCTATAAATACTGAGGAGACCATTTTCCCATTATCTCTAGTTATACCGAGAGTTTCTATAAAGGTTAGAAGTGCAGCATTAGTACTGTGTGTGGGATGGACACTGTGTTGTGCAGGGGATAGGAGATAGTTTGGCAATTGTTTTTGAATACATTTTTCAAGTATTTTGGAGAGGGTGGATAAATTGCTATAGGTTTAAAGGTAATTATGTCTGTTAAATTTCTTTTTTTGTGCAGAGGACAATGTGCGTTTTATTTTTCCCCAGAGAAAGGTAACATGGGATTCTTGGATTGGGCTATTTATAAGGATTGAGACAAGATAGGCAATGCTACTGGCTGCTTTTTTAATGTACAGACTTGAAAGCTCATCAGCTGAATTAGAGCACGGTTTGAGCTGGTTTAAAAGTAGATTTATATATATACGGGTGTGGACATGGGTTTGAAGGTGAAAGTGGATGCGGTGATATGTGCCTGTTGGGCAAGGTTAAGACTGAATGTTGAGGAATCCTTGGTCAGGGGCACTATACTATCCATGAAAAAAGTGTTGAATTCTATTGCAGTTTCCAGTGGTGACTTACTGGGAGAGGAATTAGGGTTGAATTTTTGGCCAGGACGCAAGATTTCTTTAATGGTTGACCAAAATATTTTAGGGTTGTGTTTACTGTTGTTCTGAAAGTTGTTATGCTATAGTTTTGTTTTCATTTAATTGTGTTTTAGTACGGTTGTGGAGCATTCTAATGTTTTTGAGATATTGTGGTGTTTTATGACGTGCCATCCTTCCCACACTTTTCTCTATCCTGCATTAGCATTCTACTCTTTCTGGGTAGCCAAACTGCATTATTTGTTTTTAGTCTCTTCCTTCTAGATGATGCAAGGATATTTAAGAAAGTTGTTCTGAATTAATTTACAGCATAATCTAAGGGTAGGATTCATATTACACGCACAGACACACACACACACACAGATGTAGCCACTTTATTAACTGTGTTCAGGCCAGATTTGTGGTGGTGATCAAATGAATGAATGAACACATTAATATTAACCACAGTAATTTATTTCATCTCATTACTTTACTCTTACAGAACTTTCTCAGATGCACATGCATATGTACATGCATGAATGCACACACACCGACACACATACACAGCTCCTAGCATGAGTTCAACA
Organism: Protopterus annectens; assembly: GCF_019279795.1. Lineage (NCBI taxonomy): Eukaryota > Metazoa > Chordata > Ceratodontiformes > Protopteridae > Protopterus > Protopterus annectens. The sequence goes on from NC_056743.1 coordinate 186,638,786, forward strand.
TTTTTGAAAGCATGAGAATTCAAACAGATCATGGAAAAATCAAGTTATCCACAATCCAATGGGCGAATTGAGTGCATGACTCAGACTGGAAAGAATAATCTAAAGAAATGTAATTCATCCCCTCAGAGTACCTGCTTATATGTCAAAGGAGTATGTCTCCTTCTCAAGCTCTGATGGAAAACAAAAGCCTTAATTCACAACATCTTTTTTCTTTGCTAATTTCAGAAAGAAGAAATAAAACAATAGGACATTTGCAAGAGATGTACCTAAAGCAGAAGTGATTTCATGACAGAGGTGCCAAAAACATACTGTTGCTAAAGGAAGGGAAAAGGGAGACTGGCACTGGATCAGAACTTGGATGAAAAGTTGTACTTCCAAATAACTGTTCTATTTCATGACTAAAGTCCAAAGTATTATATGGCACGGGGAGATGAGATGCAGTTGTATGGATACAACAGGAGATACTTAATGCAAATGCTAGGAAAAGTGTTCATGCCTGAAAGTCAGACAAAATGATCCAATAAGAAGATGCTAAAGACTGTAGTTCAACTCCCGGTAGACCCACTGACTTGGTCATCAGATACCATGAAAATTGCAGATAAAGGATATATGTGTAAGCTGTATTCCAAAGCATTGTCTTCGGCTTGTCATGACTCTACTAGACATAGTGGTGTCACAATGAACGGGAAAGATGCTACTATACTTGCATGAATCTATTTAGAAATGTGCATACTGTATAATCATAGAAGGACATCCTCACAGAAGTAATACGGGATACGAGTCATCTTTGTTTCAATCTCACATTTCCTAAGGCCTACGCACCTCAATCATGGGCATCTTTTTAACACCTCTATTATTACAGATCGGACACTGAACATTCCAAGAATCATCACCTTGTCAGAATAAGCACAGACTCCTCTTATGTATTCCAGTCGTTTAGCCATCCCTTAAGTGTAGCTTCATGAATAAAACACAGGTTCTGTAGTTTCTTCTCACTTGACTATTATCTGACAAAACATTGGTGCATATAGAATGTCTGTAGTTCATTTCACATAAGCATATTTCCCTAAAAACTAAACAATGGACACATTAGACTCAAATGCAGACATGAAATATTTGCTACATAATAATTTTACTGACACTGTGGAGGGAAGGCAAAGTATCAAGCCCTATAATGTCAACTCTTTAGAACAAATCACTGCAAGAAGAAACACTGTATACCCCTTTCCTCTTACCTTAACAACAAGATAATTATAATACAAAATGATTTTGTTTTCTCAGGCCCACGTACTTGTTATTCCCTTATTTAATACCTTGACCCTAAAGTTACAACTACTAATGTCAATGTTGCGAAACACCCACTGCCATGCACATTATAGGTTGCAGGGGGAGCTTGCCTCTGCAATAATCTTGTTATATAGCTGCTGCTTTGTAGATTTTGATGCAGGTTTAAAAAGCTAGTTTTTCAAGAAAATGTTTTAGGTAACAGCTGTTCTACAAAGTGCAGTAGGCAGTTAAGGAATCAAAAAAATTATATATAATAAATATGTGCAAACTGTTATATCTAAAATGAAATACATATCTAATGCACCCTGTGAAATTACTCCTGTCTTCAGTACCCATATATTCATACTGCTACAGTTGTGGACCAAAGATACAGATGCAGCGTATCTTATATTACTTTATTACTGTCAGCAAAATGTGTGTTGATGCCTCCAGCAAACATATTTCAGTCATTTGTGCACTTCATTCAAATATGTTTGACTAGTTAGGTTTCTGGGAAATGTATTTCAGTCAAAAAAAAATTTGTGTTTAAAATACTATTTTTGTAACTGGCTTCACTGGTTTAATGATGTTTCAGTTTATTAACCCTAATTGTATAGAATGAATAAATGATGTAACCTTAAGGTATCTCCCTTATGCATTGGTATTTTTAATGGCTTTCTATAACTATGTTATTTTTCTGGAGCTTTTCTCTCTGGGTCTCCGCTGAAAATGGGCTAATTGCCCAGTTGGACATTATCTGGTAAACAAATGTAAACAAATAAATAAAATAAACCTTGTAGACTTTATTACGACCAGTTGCCTACCTCCTTTGTGTGTTTTACTCCTTAACAAGGTAATGCTCTGCAGGTTTATTTTTCTGCTCCCCCTTTTTGTTTTTGCCTTAAACACAATGGAGCAGGCCTGTCATACACCCAGATAAGTTGTCCTTCCATGAGACTAAACTGAAGCTCTGACATATTCTTAGTGATAGTCAGGCACATAATTTCCTCTCCACAGTGCCCATCAACTCATTTTTTTCTTTCAGAGACTGCATTTTATTTTACTACATTCCTAATGGGAGACTGGCAAGGACTAAATATGTGTACCTGGATGTTTGACATACACATTTAGTTATGTTTCTTGCTTTAATAAATTAGACTTATTGGTACCCATTGTTATTTCGGTATAGCCCTGAACTGCTAAATGGAATCTTAAGTATTACAGGTACACTGCGTTCATTCTGGCAAGCTTTGTTTCAAAAGCCAAAGGAATCAGAATGCCTCTCTTCAGCTCAATAACCTTGTTTATGTTTCAAAAAGTTATTTAAACAAATCTGCCCTCTGACAAGTGATGCTGCTGTGTTGTCCTTAGCTTACCTTACCTTAATCTGAGCACAAAAGTATAAACTGATCACTTCCAGTCTGTTTACTGTGAGTATCTATTTATTTTTGCAATTTGTAGACTGTTTTCAGATATAACAAAGGCCAAAAAGAGCAAGGACAAGTATAAATATGATTTACAAATACATGGACAATTCATAGTAACCAGTCAAAAAGCACGTTTCCATGGAGGAAAGCAAACCCACACAGTCAAAACAGAGAATAAACTCTACAGGAGTACTGAGCAGAAATCAGGACTGAATCTTGAACTCTGTAGTTACGAGGCAGACATATTTGCACTGAGCCACAAAACTCAATTCGGTCTCTGCTAACAACCACACTTGTTTTATTCCAGGTCTGTGTAATGCAGGCCATAAGTAAATTCATAGGCTATGGGCCCGGCTGGTTCGAAGAGAACCCTTTCTGCATATAACTTTTGTTGATTAATTTATGTGTTTATGTGTCAGCATATGCCATTTAACATTGTCTTTGAAGATGTGTGTTATTCTCTTTGTGGAATAACTTACTCATGACATTTTCTTTCCATTCTTCTCACCGCCTATATTTTCAGTCCGCTCTACTCCTTTAGTTCTTTCAGTTCTGCCAGACAGTCTCATGTTAAGTTGTCTGGTCTAACCATTTACCACAGTGGTGCTGTGATACAACTGCATGTGCCATTCAAAGCCGTACTGTAATAGTTTTCTTCCCCTCTCACAATGACTGGCAAACCTCAAGTTCCCTGCAATCAATCACTACCCTACCACTTAGTGTATGATGGCAGACTGCAGGAATGATCATCCAAGCAACCGTGTGTGTGGGGGGGGTCTTTGATTTAGGCCTGTCAGATTCCCTCACATGCCTATAGCAACCAAGAGCTAGTGTGTAAAGGGCCTTGTTTTTATGTTCACAATATAATTGTGGTCCTGCATAAACAGCTCACTGATGTGACCAACATTTTCCACCAGTGGTTGCTACCAAGGGGCATGTGCTCAGATATGCATTCCCCAACCTTCACCTTGAGGAGAGGAGAGCGGGCTTAAGCTTCATCATTCCTTTCCTCCTCTACACCAAATTCAACAGTTCTGAAGGTGCTGGTCACACGTGGATCACCTGGGTCAGAATCAGCATTTTATCCCCCTGTACCAGAAGAGCTGGCTGCTGTAATGGACCAAGGAAGCATACAATGCCTTTTTCTGAAAAGGAAAGCTACCCTGGCTTGTGATACAGCCTGGAGTAACATTAACATGTCTCGTAGTTCGTGCAAAGGGTTAAAGCTGTGAGCTGTAATTCCTGTGGTAGAGAGTTTGATTCCTTCAGCTCTCATTTGCCTGCGTGACCTCGAGCAAGTTACTTAACCAGACAGTGCATGGGGGAAACTGAGAATATGGGCTAATCTTTTCAATGGTCATCTGGACTGCAAACCTAGTAACTTATGAAGCATTCTTTTGTGTGTACAATATAACCACATTTTTTAAATGTTTAAATGAAGAAAATTATAAATGTTTTCATTAAGATTTTGTCCTAGTAACACAATAGGATAGAAAGTGGTCTGCCAATTCATTTAATATATGATCATTATTACCAGTTTTAGTATAATTACTTAGAAATACAGTAGAATCGTTAGATTAGTATTGGGTGTGCCAATATACAACTCCAGTTAGGATTACTGAGCCATAAAACAAGACAATGCTTCAGATACTTACCTTTTCACACAGGCTACTGCATAAAAATATCTTTGCAGTTCAAACACTGTTAGACTGGTTCCAATTTACTAGATGTTACTGGTCTCCATCACGTAGAGGACAGACCACTGGGCACTTTCCCTTTTTTCATTCTACTGGAATAATCTTGAATTCAGAGTAAGACATGTAGCTAATTATCATGAGTTTAAAAAAGCCAGATAGCAGCAGTGTGCCAGAATAATGCCTTGGTAAAAGTGTAGAGTCATTTTACAACAGCATTTCTAAAATAGCACCCTGTGCACTTATAAAACAACAAGCTCTAGCTGTTATACTAATTCTCAGGAGTTGCCATTTCATAAAACTGTTGTCTATTCCATCCATCAGAATAAGCAAGGGTATAGTCAGAAATCACAGTGACTATGCGTTTCGAATGAATGTAGGTCCTGACTGAGCAACTTCACTGTTCACGTTTAACTGCAAACTGTTTACAGAATCAGCTAAACAGTTCATTGTGTAATTAAACACAGAACTCAGACGATGACAGCAATGCAACTAATCATCTTCATGGCCATACTTTGGGGAATACAGAGGAGCATGTGAACAGCTGGACTATACAGACTGGTGTACCCTTCCATGGCTGCACACAGGAATATTAAATTAACAGGTATGTACAATCGCACCTCACCAGTACTCATGTTCTGATATCTCTGGTTCACTTACATGTATATTTAAATATTTTCTTTTTGAATGATTCATTTTTCTTTTTTAACATTATGCAGTTGTCCAACAATTTATCATTCGGTTGTAATTTAATGTATCAGTTTATAGCTATGTTCATTAGAGCTAACCTGAAAAATAAAATATGAATGACTGAGTGATTTTTTTATCATTCAATAAATATATAAGAAAATAAAATTTAGCAAAAATTTGGGAGACACTGATGAGCTTCTTTATTATGATATGCAGGATAAGATTATTGGCAATAAAAGTTATATTCTATTAACAGTTATTTTTCACCATTTTTTTATTACTGACTTGTATTTTTACACTGTTGCTTGGACAACAGCTCCTTAACACTACATTTTTGCATGTTTATTGTACAATATTTCTGTAATACTTTGTGATGTCTTATTTAATATTGATTTTATTGGACTATTATATATATACCCTAGATATAGTCAAGATACTCATTCACTGCATAAATGAAATTGCTTAACTGTCACAGCTAAAAGTTATCACCTCTGGCTGTTATCAGCTCAAATGAAAATAACATCCTAAAATGGATTTTGACATGTTTACTTTATTAAGTCCTACAGCAAGTGAATTGACGTATCTCACTCTTGGGTTTCAGCAATGCAGAGATGCCACAACCTCATTTTTAAAGAAGCTTACATCGCCTAGAGGTTAGAGGATTGAGTCATAAAGGCCAACATGAAGCTGACTTCAGTGTAAATCCCAACAACTTAAATTGCCACATAACAATTCAATTATACTTACTGCACTTCTTGGCACTATATAAGAAATTACTTATCTCTTGTTTTTTTAACTAGAAAAGTTATTATATAAGTGTGTGCTTATCAGTCCAGCCTAAGAATATGTTGCACATATTTCAATCTGTATATAATTAACAGCTTATAACTTAAAGTAATAAGGAAGAATTAATAAATTTAGGTAGTCAGAGTTCTATCAAGTGCAGTGATTTTATTTATTTATTGGCATTTCTTTACCGGGATAGTCCACTGAGCTGAGCAAACACCATTTTCAGTGGAGGCCCAGGGAGAAAAGCTGCAAAAGAAACACATTTAGAATATACAAAACAAACAGGATAAACTTATTACAAAGTTATACTGTCCTGTTGTTATGGGCTTAGGGATATTTATTGTTTTATTTATTCCTATCTTCTCAAAATGTTCATACTCCAAACCATCACTCCCTGGCATGCTCATTTTATTCATATTCTTAAGAAATTCTGCTGATTACGATACTTGTTAAATGTCCCTCGTAACCTAGCTGGCTTTCTCTATTCACTATACTCACTAGGATACATTTGCCTATACTTGCTACACTCACTAGGATATAGCTACCTATATTCACTACACTCACTGGGATACTTTACCTATATTCACTACACTCACTAGGATACATTTACCTATACTCATAACACTCACTAGGATACAGCTACCTATACTCACTAGGATACATTTACCTATACTCACAACACTCACTAGGATACAGCTACCTATACCCACTAGGATACATTTACCTATACTCACTAGGATACAGCTACCTATACTCACTAGGATACATTTACCTATACTCACTAGGATACAGCTACCTATACTCACTAGGATACATTTACCTATACTCACTATACTCACTAGGATACAGCTACCAGTATGCCAGAGCCTTATCTACTTTCACATTTTGAAGACTGCACGGGAGAATGGAGTACCTGAAACAGTAACACACACATTAGTTACCTTTATTGTAGACTACGTGTGAATGTATGTTGTCAAGTCATTACTCTGCAAAACTAGCCGTTTTTAAATATTTTTGATTACCATTTATACTTGCATCAGTTAGAGTGCTAAACCTTATTGTTTTTGTGACAAGAGCCTGGCCAACCTACAAAATACAATTTAATTTTGCTTGATACTGTGCTTATTTACTTTCACCAGTAAATGCGTGCAGACTGACAAATTTCACTTACTGCTTTCATATATACTGCAGGTGTAGTTCAGTTTTAACTGAGATAAGTCTCTGGTCTGTGATCTTGCAAACTATTTTAAAGGGCCTTTTGTTATGTTTGCAAACCCATATCACAAATACTTTAGTAAGCTGTTCATAGGGTCTGCACAGCTTCTTAGTGATTCATGCATATGCTAAGAATGAAATGTTTTCTACTGGATGCATAAACAGTAAACTTCAGCGCTCTGAACATATATGCAGTGTTTTCTTGCTAACTACCTGTCTTACGCTCTGCTTGCTACAAGAACTTGATGGTATACTTAGTTGTTTAATGGAATCTAGCACATGCTTGCACTAAAACAGCCATTAGACTTGGAAAGGTATTACTCCTGTATATCTGCATTACATTAGAGATAAAACACTGTTTGCAAATACATACTACGCCTCAAAACTAATGTGTTTTACCTGTGTTCATTTATCCCGTATGCAATGCAGTAAAGCAATAACATTTCAATCACAAATGTGTTATTTAGTCAGTGCCATGGCATAGAGGGATAAAACATTTATTATGATCCACGTATCCCGGTTTTTATTACTGCCTCAGGTAACTGAGATGCTGGCATGGGAGGATAGTAGCAGCTGTCATGAGAGGGAAAGAGAGAGGGGCATATGCACAAGGCACACAACACCCTTAGATTTTCCAGGTGAAAGACTGCATATACAGACACTTGATTTGTTCATGAATGTAATCTGAATAGCTGTGAAGCTTGAGAAGGTACAATGTGCTACATTCCTGCATGTCACAGTAAGAAATTGATAAAGATGTACAATGAATTTGGGTTTACAAGCCCAAGAGAGAAACAAAGCAATACATTTGAATGTAAAAGCAAATACAGCAGTATTGGAAATGAATAAAAAATCTGATATATATCCACTAATTATTCTTCATGAAGGTACAATGGTTTGGAAATCACTGCTGTGCATTCTTCTCATTTAAAGAACCCAACCAACTATATTACATTGTTTGAGTTACAAAATTCATTAGCATGAGATGATAATGCTTGTGCTATTTGAAATAAAAAACATACTATTCTGAGAAGCAGAATGTGAAAGAAATTGATGGGTACAGAGACTGCAAACTTAGACTGAATTAAGTTAAACAGTTAATCCAACAGTTACAAACAGTAGCAAGACTATGAATCAGGAGAAGAATAAGAGGAATGTCCCTAAAAAGTTTTGCAAGTGGTATGATTACTAACATAAAGACTGGTGCTGCGGTAGCATTGTCGCCTTACAGTTAGATGTTGCCCGTTCGATTCTCAGAGCGTCTTCTGTGTGCCGACATGTGTGAATGGTGTTCCTTTGTTGAAGGTTGTGCATTAGGCCTGGCAAGCCAGCATGTAAAAATTTACTGCCAATCATTAGCGGACCGGAGTTCCGCTGTGGCGACCCCTAACTGGGAAAAGCCGAAAGACGCAAACAAAGATGATTACTAACATAAAGAGGAAAAAGGTTCTGCATTGGATCAGTTATACAAGTGTTATATGTACATAAGCTGTATAATAATAATAGTATGAGATATATGTAATAAGCAATACAAGTCACAAAAGTAATATGTACTGGGGATAATGTGTACTAATGAAATACTTTTTCTAAACTGGTAAAAATGTCAAAAGGACTGCATATAAAAATGATGTAACTAGTGGTAGAGGACCATAAGAATTATTTATTTTCTTATCTACAAAGTATAGAAACTGTGCAGGGTCGAATACTACAAAAATAATGATCAGGCAGAGTCTGGGAGGAAAAGCCTAAGAAAAATAAGTATTGTATGTTGATTAAATTTGAAATATGAATAAGGTGTAGTCTGATGTCTATGCTTTTTTTTTTTAAAAGTTCTTTGACAGAATTGCTTATTTGTGAAAATAACAATAAAGAACAAGAGACTCGGGCTCACAGAGTTCAGTAGAAGTTCCTTCAGTCCAGAATTCTGCTATGATGAAAAGAATTAATGATAGACATATAAAGAGTGATAATTTGCTTCATAAATATGAAGACGTATTTAAGGGTGTGGGATGTCTGTCAGGTTTGCCTCATAGACAGACTCTGTCCTATTACCAGTTAAACATGCGCAAACAACATTCTAGCAGAAAAGATTTGTTAAAATGATATGCAGCTTTATAGAATGATCATATTTCTATAAGGACACAATCAGGTCTATAAAATATATTCTTACTATGGCTAAACTAACAAGATTCCTCTTTCTGTAAATATGCAGGACCATCAACAGAAATGTTCAGTTGATATAAAGGTGCACAGAATGGAGAGCATGCTTTTATAATGAAACATTCAATCAACTTACCGCATAAAAAGTATGGCTACTGTTGCTAAGGTAGGAAAAAAGAAAAAAACGAATGGCAAAACGGAAGCAATCCACGGATACCAGTTTATTGTAAGCGCTTTCATGCACTTCTCCTTAGGGCACTTCTTCAGACAACACAGCATTTGAAATTACAAGGGCAAAACGGAAGCAATCCACGGATACCCCGCAAATGTATAATAAAAGAAATAATATAATGAAACATTTGTGACCATAATTGGAAATTTTTTATATATAAACAATAAAATACTTGATTTTTAACTTTCTAAAGCTTTTAGTTTAAGAAAACATTTAATAGAACAAACATTAATTCCTGGATAAACATGAGCATTAGTTTTTAACTGCCAAAGCAGTTCTTGTTCTTCTAATTTTAAATGCCAGGGTCCTCCTCTAGGGTTTCTGTGTACCTGCTGAACCACCACAAATTGGAAGCTGTGGGTGTTAAATTCCAAAATATGCCTTGCTAGGGCATTTGTTTTTTCTATTACTGTTGTTAAGGTCGCAAGATTCTTATTTATGTGTATATGCAAACCATGACAAATCAACAAAGATGAGACATTTTTAGCCTTGTGTTACATAAGACGTTATCATCAGCATGCCAAATGCAATGCATTTCCCTGTACTTGCTGCTAATCATGGGTTTTAGCAAATAAAGTCAGACAAAGAAAGATTAAAGCAATATACATATAACACATTTACAGGTTAAGTACAGATCACCTAGACTTCTGACTTCCATCTAGTATCTTGTCAGCACCTGCGGTGTTTCAGAAAACAGCTACAGAGATAACTGAAAGGTTTGAGTGTAGTTAACTCAGTGACAGAGGACAGCTGTAGGCCTTTGCATTCTAGTAAACAACATGGGTTACTTTATGTTGTAGGAGAACGTTTGGGAAGACGGTCCCCAAGGCTAATCTAAGATTGTGCATGGCCCTCCATTGAGATTGTACACAAATTATTTTGCATGATTAGTTTAATATTTTGGACTTTTGTTAAATTAATTTGACTGATGGACTGTTAATTTGCTGCAATTGTTTATTGCTGATTCTTGATCTGTTAGTCTGAAATCTATTTTTTTAAACTGCTGTCTTATATACCTGTGTGCTTTCTTTTCTCAAGAGTTTGTCTATTAACACAGAGTACATTGACCTGAAACATCATTTCACATCTGATGATATTTGATCTCTTGTCCATATAGTTTACACGTATGTACTATACTTTGAGTTTTATAAAGGGCACTTAGAAGATAAGCATTGAATTAAAACTGAAGTTGAATGAATGATGCTCTGTTTTGGTGTGACCAAAAAAGAATATGATAGAAGACCAATGAATGGATTCAGACAGTGTAATTCTAAGATCAACAAAAGTATGTGTACGATCAGAGTTACAGAGTTTAGATACGTAGGTCATGTTTTAGTTTCAGGATGTTTTATGCAATTAATGAAAAGAGCAGCGCTGATTAAAATTAGTACCATCACAGGATAAACAAGTTCTTATGAAATTCCTTGGCGTGGAATTCCAGGAAATATATTTTGAGAGAGAGAAGGAGCTGCTTGCAAATATTATGATTCTAAGAGGTTTACTCAGTGTGTTTATGAAAATGAGGTTCAAAAGTATACATCCCCCACTAGCATTGTAGAGTAATTTCATGACTTCATTGCATATGACACCATCAAGGTTGTATGGAATTCTATTACATTCAACTATGAATTTCATAACAAACATTTATAATATATTTACAGTTTTTATTCATCATATTTTATTATATTCATTAGGTGTAATTTTATGACAGAAGGAAATATTCTATTGTATAATATATGAAACTGTGAATTTTAGGTCATGGTATCAACTGTTTAAATCAATCAATTAATTAATCAAGTTGTAGGATACTTGGGTATGTATAAAATGAGTGAAGTTGATTGAGTGAGTATGACTCTGATGAAACCAGGTGGACTGGTGAAAGCGCTTAGTCTAGTCTTTCGTTTTGTTGAAGCAATAAATCGTGTTTGGTACATGTTCTAATAGCTGGCGCCTCATTTTGCCTGCATTGTGTTCGAGTGGTGGTGGTGAGATTCTAAGTTTGGACCCTGCATTGGTTCCTTTTTGTTGAGTCAATTCTATTACGTTTGCAGAAATAATTCTTGTGAATGGGAACAAAACTATCACGGAACGTAAAGTAAGGATCAAGCCCCCACACCCCATGTACCAACTCTGATGTCACACAACTGTATGCTCTGTAAAAGAAATCCCCAAACTTTAACCTATACACTAAAAGGATGTAGATAGGTTTCAATGAAGTAGTCATGAAAAGAAACAACCAGGGAGGGTCTGATGCAAAAAGCAAATATACTTAGCGATTCATACTTATATCTTCTCGGAGATGAAGATGAATTTAATTAACCTTTTTTTTCCTGACACGGATAATTGCTATAAATGCTTAAATAGCTTCACAGATGTACTGGGGAATGTAGAAATAAGAATGGAGCATTGGTTATAGCAAAAAAATGTCTTTCTTAAAGTTGTTCATCTTTTATTTTCATTTTAAGAAGAGATAATCTGCATAAAAGGTTTATTCTTCTAAGCTGAAAAACATTGTTATATATAAAACTGCCAACTGAAATTTTTTAACAAAAAAGTAAATAAGACTTATAATTCAGACTTCTACATATATTTCACACTGTGGGAGGATTCAAAAACTACAGCACAGTGTCTTATATTAAATAACATAGTTAATGGTGACATGCAGAGAGTCAGTGATTTAAAGACATATCTAGCATGCCACTGCTAACAGAAAAATCATGCGGTATGCACTACAAATAAATGACTGCCTAATGATGTACATATTTGTTGGCATGCTAATGACAGGCATCATATATGCAAATGCGAAAAATTAGTGTAGCATGGTTCAGAAATGAACAAAATTTGCATAATAAGCAACATGTTTATCTGAACACCACTGATTTTTGTCAAATAGGTATATTGCTCACACTAAGATGTTAGAAGTGGAATCTGTTTTAGCTGGTCAGTACGTGTTAGAGAATGCTGTAGGAACCAGTGTCTATGGCATTGTATAACACCACCCTCCATATCTCAGAAGTGTTCATCAATGATTAACAAACAATAACTTACATGAATGAGACATAGACAACCACTATATAAAAGGCAGACACATCATATGGAAACTGGTATACATTTGCCACCTTCATATGGAATTAAAGTGGATGCATGAAATGCCTGCCCCACTGGAAACAAAGGTTTGGGTAGCATTAACAATCCTTGTTATGGGGATCTTTCAATGTCTGACAGGTGACAGATAGGGAGTTTTGCAGGCTTCAGTTATATCTATCCAATACCATTTCCTTGACATAAGTCAAGGAAGTTCTGGTCTCATGAAAGTAGGAAACGAACCACCCATAATAGTATTTGCTGATTTGGATCCATGGCTGAAAAGTCATATTTGCATTGCTCAGACTGTGGTGGAGATGGTGTACAATACCATACTGTTGCAGACACATAACATCACTGAATATGTGTTAGGACTGTTGAAGGTCCCTTTTACTGCTCCAGTACAGCAAATGGTGCATAGCTGTATAATCTAGAATTATGCTGCAAGATGTTTGTGGTCCGAGTGCTACAACATAATATAATGCCATGAAAACTGCTACAGCAAGGGGGAAGCTATAGAGCTAGATGACACACATGAGACAGCAGTCTAGGAGGTAATGGATGAGGAGTTGTTAGAGGAAACTGCAACAGATGATTTTCATATAACTCAGTTATGTGCAATATGTCATGGCACTGGCAAAAAATTGGTGTCTGGTCCACAAGTGTAGGCTGTGACAAGACAAACACAGAATAAATGTGTAGCATGCCTTAAACCCACAATATGCAATACAGTGCACTTACTGACCGTGTCATGTAGCAGACATTAACATATCTTCATAAACCAAAGTGAGGGACAGGACAGAGCCATCAACATTTGTAGCAGCGGGTGGGAACAGCGAGAGGGGACAACAATGTTAACATATGTAGCTGGTTCAGGAGTGGCATCTACAGTAACCATACCCATCCATAGGGGGTTGAGAGGTATCAAAAGCATCATGTTATCCATTGATGGAGTGGGATGCTGGCTGAATGCACAAAGCGGTCTATCCCTACACATGGTAGCATGAGTTGCAGAATGCCCACAGTCTATGCAATAGTTGCAGGTCTCCACACAGACTGTACAGTACATGAAGCAGCTTGAACTGGTCTGACTAGTGTCTGTCTGTGCATGTTGAGTAAACCTCTACATCCAAGTGAAACTTGGACAATTGGATGGGATATCAGAAATTCATCCCTGGTTTGGCACCTATGTCTCTAATGGACACAGGTAACTTGTAATGGTTCATCTCCCAAACCCCTGCTTATACCAACCAAGGGTATCAGAACTTGTCAGAGATTTGGCTAGGCTTAAAAAAGGCCCTTGTGGCCATTAGCCTAGTAAACACCTATGAACATCCAATAACTGATGCCAAGGTTAAGACCCAAGCCAGGAAATGTTCTGGAGTCATGGCACTGATGGTCACCTGTACACCTCTCCTTAATGCCATATGTGCATACCACAGAAGCAGTGCAGCCCTCTAATGTTATCTATAGTGGTATTGTGTATTAGAAAAGTCAATAACATGGACAGAGGACCCACTCAACACAGGTGATGCCAGAGGTTCATCATGGCCCTCCACAGTCCCATCAGCTCTGGGCAATGTGAGTGTAGGTGCGGTGCGGCTTTCACTTCTTCCAATGCAGACAGTTCCACTGTGTCCTCCAATGTGAGTGTAGGTGTGACTTTCACTAGTACCATTGCTGACAGTTCCACTGTGTCCTCCAATGTGAATGTAGCTGTGGCTTTCACTAGTACCATTGCTGACAGTTCCACTGTGTCCTCCAGTGTGAGTGTAGGTGTGGCTTTCACTTCTTCCATTGCTGACAGTTCCACTGTATCCTCCAATGTGAGTGTAGGTGTGGCTTTTACTTCTTCCATTGCTGATAGTTCCACTGTGTCCTCCAATGAGAGTGTAGGTGTGGCTTTCACGTCTTCCACTGCTGACAGTTCCACTATGTCCTCCAATGTGTGTGTAGGTGTGGCTTTCACTATTTCCATTGCTGACAGTTCCACTGTGTCCTCCAATGTGAGAGTAGGTGTGGCTTTCTCTACTTCCACTGCTGACATTTTCACTGTGTCGCCAAACTGTTCTGAGTACATAGTGCCATCATATCAGCCTACAGAGACCCACCAAGATTAGTCAGGTGATGACTTCTTGTGCTGGACCCTCTTGAAAAGGAGTTTATAAATTAACTACTTGCAAAGTTTGTTGCCATTTATTATAATATATTTTGTTGGTCATTTGGGATAACAGAAATTTCTCTATATCTATGATACATCACTGTGCTGGAGGGTCCAACTTGCTGCTCAGCCTGTCCCTTACAGATTCCTGAGCCTTGATTTTGGCATGCATGAACATAAAAGTGATATTATGACACACCTTCTGCAGCTTCCAATTATGGCCTTCCACTGCAGTGATATCCTGCAAAAGAACCTAACACATGTGGTCCTGGAGGCCTTGTCTACTTTACCATTGTCAAGGATATACCTGCCTTATGTGTGCATTGCTTTCAGTAGTGAACTCCACCAGCTACTGCCATTCATTTGGCCTCATGACATGTAAAGTACACAAGTGAGTACACATCTGCATTAGAGTAGGTATGCATTGCAGTCAATGCCAGACAGCACCATTGTGACTGTCACAGCTCTATGTATTTCTGCCAGTTTAATTTTCCCAAGTTTTTTGGGTTTCTAGTACCATGATGGGAATGGATCCCATTCCCAAGTCAAAATATGATTGAAGTTCATGAAATTAGTATTGTTTCAATCTTTGATGTTATCCAAAAGTGCTCTTTGCAGCACCCGCAATGTGCCCAGAACTGACTCCTTCTGCAATTCATATGGAGTTACATGTATGGGTAACATATCTAAGTATGACTGTAAATTCTTTTTTAAGAGACCCATTGTTCCTACTACTGTTGGAGTATCCTTCTTCCACAGTGCCCTAATTTCTGCCTGCAAATCCTGGAATTTTATGACTTTGTGTCTCGTTGTACATAAAACACTGCAATCTCTGGATGTAGTGATTTCAATAATCAATGATACTTTTGACTTCTTTTCATGGACTATATATTTGGTTTTCTCACATCTGTTTTTTAAACTATTGGTAATGGGTGATCCCATGAAATATAAACTTCACTTTGTCATTTTCTATAATGCTTTATGGATCATGTTTCCAATGCTTCCCAGCTACCTCAATATTAAAATGTTTGCAAAATACCCAGTGCAACGGTCTTGCCACATTATTATGCCTTTCAGTATACAGGCCTTCTGCCATCAGTGTACCACAACCAGCAATGAGATGTATGACTGTTTCCAGTTCTGTTTTACAAAACCAACATATATGTCTGTTTCTCTGTCATGTTCAATGGAATTTGTAAACCGATGCATATGTAGTCAACTATCCTGGGCTGCCAATATTAGCCTTTCATCTTTTGGTTTAAATTCCCCTCTCCTTAACATTCCTGCATTAACTTCTATATTTTTTAATTTCTCCAAGTCTTTTAGGTTTCTAATACCATGATGGACATGGACCTCATTCTTAAGTCAAAGTAGATTAAAAGTTCATGAAATTAGTAGTTTCAGTCTTTGATGTCAGCCAGTAGTGCTCTTTGCAGCACCCGCAATGTGCCCAGTAATGACTCCGGCAATTCATATGAAGTTATGTGCATTGGTAACATATCTAAATATTTTTTATAAGACCTGTTGCTCCTACTACTATTGGAACTGTCTGGGTATTTTTCTTCCACATTGCTCTCATTTCTGCCTGCAGGATCCTGATATTTTATGACTTTGTCTCTCTCTGTACGCAAAACAGTATAGCCACTGGGTGTAGCAGTTTCAATGATCAATGCTCCTTTTGTCTTCTTTTCTTGGGCCACTATATCTGGTTTTCTAGCATCTATCTGTCGAACTGTTGGTAATGGATGATCCCATGTGATGTAAACTATTTCATTTTCTATGATACTTTGGGGCTCCTGTTTCCAGTGTTTTATGGCCACTTCAGTACTATAATGATTGCACAATCCATGGTGCAATAGTCTCGCCACATTATTATGCCTTTCAGTATACATTCCTTCTGCCATTAGTATGTCACAACCAGCAATGAGATGTGCAACTGTTTCCAATTCGGTTTTACAAATCCTACATCCGTCTGTTTCTCCCACATGTTCAATGGACTTTATCAACCATCGTGTACGCAGCCCACTATCTTGGGCTAACGATATTAACCTTTCATCTCTTGGTTTGACTTCACCTCTCCTTAACCATTCCTGTGTGTGTTCCTGATCAACATGAGGTTCTTCCAGAAGTTTTCTATACCTGCAACTATATTTATGCTTTTTCCACAATTCTTGCCTTCTCATCTGATCCTTCACCTTATATTCTTTCTTTTATTTTTGGCACATTCAGTTGCTGCCTGATTTTTATGTACTTCCGGTCTGATTTCCATTCCTGCTTGATGCTAATAAGCTTCTGCTAGATTAAGCAGAGAAATCATCAGATTTATTCTCTTCATGTTACAAAACTTTCACTATGTTTGGGTATTGTGAGGTCAGCAGATATGTGTGGAGTCCTACAACTGCAGATCTATACATATAATCAATTTCAAGGAGGCCCATCCCTCCTTCAGAAAAGGGAATATATAATCTTGGTATGCACTGATTTTTATAAAACATCTGGTGAGCATAAAGCATCTTTCTTTTTTTCCTATCTAATCTATCCAACACATTTTGGGGCCAGTCAATCACTCCAAAACTGTAAATTAAGACAGGAAGAGCAAATTGGTTTATAGCATGGATTTTGTTCATAGATTCATAGGTGTGTACTAGGCTAATGGCCCTCGAGCCTTTACAAGCCTAGCCCATACAGGTGACCTGGCATCGTGCTGCCCGATGTTAGTTCCCAGTGCCCCTATCAGGTAGAGCCACTGGAGTGATCCCAGGGGTGAACTTTCTATTAGCCAATCCACTCATTGAGATTTCTCTTGAAGAGGGACAGTGAGATGCTCTGCTTGACATGTATAGGAAGTCTATTCCAGAGCATGAGCAGTCTCTGGGTCAGGAATCTTTTGATTGTGGTAATGAGGTTGAGATCTTTGGAGCATACAGTGCAGAGGGATTGGGATTTCTTTAGATGTAGCATTTCTAACAGAGCTGGGTCAGACATGGCTTTGTAAGTCAGGCAAAGATTGCCTCTAAGTAGGTGATATGAGACACAGTATAGCTGGAGTATTTTGAGTCTGTCCGTGCAGGAATGCCTAGGATCCTCTTCGTGAGGTACTTCTGTGGCCTCTCCATCTGTTGCAGGTGTCTAGTGAGGCATATGCCAAATGGGGCATTATACTCAATGATTGGTCTAAAGAGGGAAGAGTAGAGAGAGATGATGATCTCTTTCTTCCTGGATGCAAAACCCTTCATAATGAGATGTGCCAGAGAGAAGGACTTTCTGACCAGAGTAGCAATGTGGTGGTCAAAGGAGAGATTGCTGTCAACCTGCATCCCCAGATCTCTTTAACGCCTTCAGTGTTCAGTGGGCTCCCATTGATGCGATAATTAATGGGAACTTAGTTTTCACCAAAGGGGATGATGACACATTTTTTGGCATTAAGCTTAAGGCCATGGTTTCGACACCGGTCATTGGTCTCAGTGAAGTCTTTCTGTAGGGTGTATGCATCACTTGGGGAGTTAATAATGGCTCCCAGCTTGCAGTCATCTGCAAACTTGGTCAGCCAGAGTCCCTTTGTGCTGGCCTGGACTTCTGAGAAGTAGATGTCGAACAGGGAGGACCCAGGACCGATCCCTGTGGGACTACATTTGTGACTGGTTGGCAGTCTGACTTGGAGTCTACTACCTTCACACTGTGTGTTCTATCTGTGAGCCAATTTGCAACCCACCTAGTGATATAGGGGTTGATGCCTAGTTTGATGAGTTTATCAATAATTCCCGAGTGAGGAATGGTATCAAAGGCCTTGACCAGAATGAGGTAGACTGTATGCACTGCCTTACCTTCATCCAGAGCCCTGGTGACTGACTCATAGAAGTCAAACAGGATGAGCAGGCATGATCTCCCCTTCACAAAGCCAAATTGCAGGGGGGTGTCTAGAGTTTGGATTTTTCCTATATCTTTGTTAATCAGGTCCATGATGATGTGCTACATAGCTTTACATATCAGACTTGCCAGGCTAATGGGGCAATAATTCCTAGGGTCTGTAGTTGCTCCCCCTATATGGAGAGAGATGACTGTAGCAGTGCACCATTCGGTATGGACAAAGCTTGAGGTGAGGCTGTGATTGAACAGGGCACACAGATGTGGTGCCAGTTCATTTTGTAGTTCATGTAGAACACAGCCAGGGATATTATTGGGTCCCATGGAAGCTGTATTCTTGGCCTTGGACAATGCAGCTGTAACTTCTGCTGCAGTAAAGCTGGCTGCCTTTCATTCTTTCGGTATTGTGATTGGTCCTTCGGGGGGGGGGGGGAGTGGTAAAAATGGCACTGAATCTGTCGGCCAGTATGTTGGCAATATCTGTTTGCTCAGTATAGGAGGTACCATTGTGCAGTAACTCAGAGCAAATATGGGTATTACCGTGGAGGTTCTTGATATAACTATAGAAGGCTTTGTGATTTTTAGTGTCTGCCACAACTCTGCCTTCATAGCTGGCTTTAGAGGATTTGATGAGGTATCTCAACTTTTTGTTGAGGCTAATAAGGGAGCTTTTCCAGTCTTGGGACTTCACCCTTTTCTGCAACAGTTTCTTCCTTCTGTTATAGCATTTATTAATGGCAGGGGACCACCAGATTGGCTTCCTTTTTCTGGATGAGAGCGTCTTGGTTCTGTTGGGTATGGCTAGTTCCATGCATTTATGTACCTGTTTGCACAGTGCATTGGTGTATGATTCGGCAGTCATGCAGCTATTTTCCATTGGCATGGGTTCCGTGAAGTTAGCCACCTCTGTTTTTAGGAGCCCAAAGTCAGCTTTGGAGAAATTTTTCAAGGTGATTACCTTTGCAGGGGGCGTGGGTGAGATGTGGATTTTCATGGTGATTAGTTTATGGTCGGATCTGACCAGGGAGGGATTGACTAATGGTGTAGAGCAACCGTCACCCATGTTAGTAATAACCAGGTCAAGGATGTTGCTTCCTCTAGTGTTGGTCAGAATGAGCTGGTCCAAGGCATTGTAATTGATGAATTCCAGGAAGCATTGGGCCAGTGTATTGGTGCTTGAGTAGTTTTCCCAGTTGATGGAGGGGTAGTTGAGGTCTCCTAGTATGAGAGTGTTGGATTGGACCTTGATAGATTCCAGGGTTCTTAGTAACATGGAGTGAGAGTCCAGGGACATGGTTGGGGACCTATAGCAGGCTATGACCTGGAACGCCATCTTAGCCAATGTTAGTAGTACCTGAAGTATCTCAGATGCGTTATACTGGGCTAGATGTCAGTTCTGTTTTTAGGATTAATTTAAGTCTTCTGAAGTATTCCTTTCTAAGTTGTATTCACATTCGCTCATGTTTTATTGCGGCTCCTTCATCAATTCCCAAATGTTTATACACTCATCCTTGCTCAGGTTCTTTTATATCACAGTCTTGTCTCAAACTGATGTTTTCCTGGTGTTGCAGTTTTCCTGCTTTAAAGGTTGCTTTTGCACTTTATCAAGACCAAATGACATTCTTATATCATCTGAAAATGTTTTGACAACTTGCAGTTGTGCTTTCAGTTCCTCATTTGATGAACTATACAGTTTTAAACCATCGACAAAGAGAAGGTGAAAAGTCTTTACACTTTGTTGTTTTCTAGGAGCCAGATTATAGCCATGGCCTAAGCTGTTGAGTAAACAGCTTAATGGATTAGGGGCAAGGCAGAATAGTAACAGTGAAAGAGAGTTGTCGCCTCACAGTAAGACGCTGTCCAGTTCGATTCTCAGTTAGAGCATCTTCTGCATGGAGACATGAAGGTTGTGCATCAGGGCTGGTAACTCGGCACGTAAAAATCAACTACCAATCATTAGCAGACCGGAGTTCCGCTGTGGCGACCCCTAGCCAGGAAAAGCCGAAAGACACAAACAAACAGAGAGTCACCCTGGAATATCCCCCTTTGAATTTTTATCCCTGGGATAACAATTTGTCTTTCATCATGGCTTAATTGCAAAATAGTCTGCCACTGTTTCATGGTCACTGTACTGTAGTCTGTAATATGCCTCCTCCATTTATACCAACTTGTCTCAAAACAATCTTAAGAAACTAGCTAGATCATATAATAACATTGCCAGGTTTGCCACTAACTCACCATATAGGACTCATCACTGTCAGAACCTTAAACAACTAGGTTGGCTAGAGTTACCTCACCTTTTACAATTCAACCAACTTATTATTGCCCATAAAGTCCTTCATCAACCCAATAACACCCCAATTCTCTCCACATTCATAACACCATATTCTAACCTAAAAAAATTACGCTCTACTAATAAAATGCAGATGCAAATGACTTTATCTTATAACTCTGCAGGAGACTCTCTCTTTTCTAACTTTGTTGGGAAAATATGGAACCACTTACCTACTGACCTTACAGCTATTACATCTCTCCCTCTATTCAAATCTAACCTTAAACATTTCCTCTCCAACCACTGGTTATGTTCTTGTAATAACCCTGACTAATCTCTCCTCTCTTGCTTTTCCTAAGTACTACCCTGTTTTCCTTCAAAATCTCTTATTTAAACTTATTACTTAGAACTGCTTTACTCACTGACCTTTTTACTCTCTAGCTTCTCAACCTAATCCACCTACCGAACTATCCTTTCAAGTGTTGTCTTATCCTGAAGATGTCTCTACTATCCTTTATTTCCCTACCTCTTCACTAATATTTTCCTTCTTATCATTTGAATATAACTAAGTCCCATTATGCTATGTACCAATCTTATTTTTCCTAATGTATTGTGATACATTATTGTACTGTTGATATAAATAACTTGTGATATTAAATGTTTTGTGTACTTGGAGCTTTTCTCCTCGGGCCTCCACTGAAAAAGGGCATGTATCCAGTTGGACTAGCCCGGTCAACAAATGTAAAATAAATAAATAAAAAATAGTCAATCAGTGTGGGATATACCTTATATATTTTTAAGCACTCTTTTATCCATGAATGAGGGATACTATCAAATGCTTTTTTGTAGTTAATCCATGACATACTTAGATTCTTCCCCTTTTTACAGTTCTCCACTATGACTTTATTTAACAACAAATGATCCTTTCTTCCATATGTCTTTCTTTTATTGCCCTTTTGTTCTACTGCCATATTTGAGTTTTCTTCTAAATGACTATAAACTCTGTCACCATCAATTCCCATGTAGAGTTTATACATCATCGGAAGACAAGTTATTGTTCTATAAGTTTTAGGGTAGCTTGTAGGTTCACTCTTAAGTAGGAGCATTGTTTTTCCTGTTGTTAGCCAAGTTGATGTCTGTTCTGGGTGAGCATATTAATCGTTCTTACTCATGGTTAAATCTTCGTACAAAGATGTTAGTACTTTTAACCAGAAGTTAGGTACTGCATTTGAGCCTGGGGTTTTCCAGTTAGAGCCTTTTCTTATCTTTGTTTCAATCACTCTAGCTGTTACTTCATCCCATTTTATATCATGTACCTTTAAACTTATTCTTTCTTTTACTTCTTCTATCCATTTAACATCTTTGCTATGTTCCACAGGATCTTCATAGATACATTTACAAAATGTATCTATTTCTTCTTTTTTTGGAGGTCTTTCAATTCCTTTTACCTTATTTCCCAGTTCTCTATAAAATCGTTTTTGGGTCATCAATAAATGGCTTACTTTGCAGTTTTCCTTTACATTTATCTTCATATCTTCTAAGTTTTTCCACCTGTGCTGAAATTTTTAGTTTATTTGCAATAGTGCATGATTGATCCTGGTCTGTTCTAATATTGTGCATTGCTTTTATCACATCTATTTTTCTTAGTATTTTTGTTGATCTATTCCTTCTTCTGTAGTCTAATATATATATAACTATAACTAACTAAAACTATATTCTATAGTGCTCTGCAGTATAACCATTCTGATATTGGGCCAGAGTACGTCAGCTGTGAGCTTATGAGCTATATGTGCTAACTCTTGTGCCTGTACCAACAGCATGGACTCGTTCTGGTACAGTGGAGGCCCAGTGCTCCCTGTAGGGCTATCTTGTTGTCTCTGTGTGCATACATAGCACAGTGTATAGACACCCATATGGTAGGAGTACAACCTAGCCTGTTAGTTTTTCCAACGTCCTGGCTGGAAGAACCCCCCCCACACACACACAGGACTGTAACCTCTCCTTCCTATTCCATGTGTCAGACTTGATATAACTCCCCTTAGGATGGTAGTCTGTCCTATCGGTTCCATATACTTCATCAGGTTGAATGCCAACTCCCGGCCCGCAATCCCAGTCTTGGTCATTGCAGTACTATCACATACACTGAACTGCTGTGTAACAGTGTATGTGGTTGTTGTGTCCCCCTGAATGGTGACTACAGTCCTGGAGTCCATTACATGTTATCCTGTTTGCTGTCATTTTCTCTATAGGAGGCACACACTGATTTACAATTTCTTCAGATTCTCTATGGTGCTCTCAGTAAAATGTTCTCCCACAAAATGGCAACTACAGCTTATAAAGCAAATATGAGATCAGAGCATGGCTGTTATGCTAATGTGGTGACTAAACATAATCAACTCTGAATCTCAGAAATATCTTGATGAGTTGTCATCCCTGTTCTGCACTATGGGGTCTAGTCTTGCTTGTGTAAAGGCTTTGAGGTCATATATATGTTGTACACAACTGAGAATCCTGGCCATGAACACTACAGTTTGTGTAGCACTAATGACCATCTTCATCATGCCACCATCCTGACAGTTATGCCCATATATGTGCACTGAGGCCATACATTTTGTGTGTCCCTGAGTATCACAGCAATGCTAATTACAGTTTTCATCATACTAATGATCACAATCATCATAATACCCAGCTGTTCATTGTGCCTGTGTATGGGCAATGAAGTTGTTTAAGCTGTATGAACTGTTTGATGTGCCCATTTTGCAGCTATGATATGCCTTGATGTAAGTATGAACTTTCATATTGTCAGGACTGCTCCTTGCATACTGGTGTCCTGGATTATTGTGACCACTCACAGCACAGTCCACTCAGTTGTGTGGTAACAATGCTTTATTATGTAGCCCTGTCCATGGCATGACAGTGCTGTTTCATCACTTATGCATACCTAAACCCCATCTGGCTTCATTTTGTTATCTTCACTGTAGTACGGTCTCATGCAATTCTTTCTGCATACCCACCTTCTGTTTCTTACACTGCTTCTTTCAAGATAAAAACACATAAAATCTACATATTAAATAATAAACAATTAAAATGTGACTGTTTGAGCCAAACTTTACATGGGACTAATATAACTATTAAAATAACTGATCATTACAACAATACATATTCAAATACCATTTTTCTTGTTGGTCTTATAAGATGTTTTATAAAAATCATATCCTTAATATCTGAAAATCTGCTTGGATTTAGTGTCTTGCCATTTAACCCCATCAATAATTTAGCATCACTATCTCCCAATATTTGGTACACACAAATAAAGTAACTGTAGAAGTTATGGTCATTACTATATTCAACAAAACAATTTGCCAGTCAGACATATTTTCAGATATGCTGTCACTAAACCTCTGTTTCTTCATCATAAAAGGTGCCTATACATATAGCAAAATAAACAAAAATGTTTTTACATGTAACCAAACAAGTGAATGTATATTTGTTTCATGCTATATGTAAAACAATAATTTTATTAATACACATACAAACCTTACATACTGCATGAGGATTGGTCCTTTTTAGCTTAATGTTACATTACTATCCATTTCATGTTAAAACATGGAGCCCAAGTAACAGTGACCGAATTAGCATTACAACAGCAGGAACAGTCCAGCCCTAAATAGAATACAAATGAATAAATCCTTCCATACTGTATGTCAATTTCCACAGTCTGATTTCACTAACAGCAGCTTTGTCAGTGGCAAAGTAAATATCCTTCTAAAAAACAAGCAGGGACCAATGTTAAAAGCATATATCAAATCTGGTCTCATTCAATATGTGTCAGTATTTCTTCTACATGTAACAAAGCAAGTTGATGTGTATTTATATTTCGTTATAGGTTATGTAAAACAATCAGCTTTATTAACATGTATTGCATTTTCCAAAAGGAAGAGTTCCATTTACATTAATATCACAGCTAACATTGCTATCCCTTTCATGCCTGGTGATGTAGGGCAGTATTTATGTAAACTGTGTATTGTGGAGCAGGTGTGGTACATCACAGAATGGCATACCAAAACCCATTATGATTCTTAAAATAAAGTACTCAGCAGGGTAAAAACTCTGTACAGTGTCTTTCCACATTGTAGAGACACCATAATCCATACATGGTGTACATATGAAAATGACTCCCCTTCCACAACTGTATACCACTCCTAAAATGAATGGCAGAAGTATACCGTCTGCTCAAAATAGGATAACCTAAAAAAATCCATGTGCTACCACTGTTAATGCATCCTGCAATGCACCGATCCCTCTACCCAGCTTAGAATTGTAGTATTACAATAAAAAAGTATTAGTGGTAGAAAAAAAATAGTTTCCTGTCGAGCAAGTAAGCTTGCTATCACAAATAGTCCTGTCTGTCCCCCGTCCCCCTTACTGAAGCTGTTAAGCTTCTGTCAGTGGGATTTTGCTGAGCACCAGATTGTGTCACTACCATCCTGTGATACTGAGCTACTGCCACCGTTATGACAACTGAATGTGAATTCTTCATGAATCTCAGACAGTTAAGATGATGGATGATAAGACATTATGATAAGGAAGAGTATGGTTTAACAGGATACCTTCACAAGTAGCAGCACACAGCTACATGATAAGGAATATTTTAAAACCTAAACTGCCTTGCCACAATATGCTGTGTGGTGCTGTCAGGCTACATATCCCTGCCATACATCTCAGTCAAAGGAGTGCCTCATATGCTTCCTGTGCTCCATTCAGGGCATAGGACAACGTATGTGCCCCTCTGTGAACCATTATGACCCATGCTCAAGAATAAGGGAAGTCCATGGTAGTGTACAGGGCATAGTGCAACTGATGCTTATACACATCACAGCAGTGGGTCTATGAATATCCAGAGCAATCATTTACAGCTCTGCCATATTAACACACAAAAAAAACATGGACTATAAGTCTAAAGAATGAGGCAAATCTGGTACCTTATGCAATATGTAGCAGTATGTTTGTAAAATCCTTCTCACTTCTTTAACATTAGTATTCTACAAATTGCTTTCCTTTATAGTCCTGTCCCTGCCTGATTGCACATTCCATAGCTGTCATAGCTACATCTTTTGAACAGGCTTGTTTTGCAAACCAGGGTGCCAAATCTCCTATAACTTATTTAAGTACTTCTTCAATGCTTGTACTTCTTATTAAACTGTCCTTATGAAATATTTTTTGTATGAGAAGGGAAACAACTGTTAAAGTGCAAAAGTGTTTTTCCTCCATTGACTTTTCATAATATTTATATTCTAATCTGTCATTAATAACACGTAACTGAATATCTAAATTATGACATAGACAGTGGACTACAGTGAAATGCAAATTAAACTCATTGTTATTCATATACTCAAAAACACCATTAATTTCAATGCTTTAATTTCATCAGGTCATGCCTAGTCAACCTGGTAGACTTCTTTAAGAATGTCACCAAAGCAATGGATGAGGGAAAAATGGTTCAAATTGCCTACCTTGACTTGGCCAAGGCATTTGATACAATCCCCCACTCAGACATTGTTGACAAACTTAAGAGGTTAGGTGCAAACCCTTATATCACTCAGTTGATAGCCAGCTGTCTCACAGACAGTACTCAGAAATTAGAAATGGGGAGTCCACCTATACAAAGAGGCCAGTCACAAGTGGAATCCCTCAGGGATCAGTCCTGGGACCGCTCCTTTTTAGCATTTACTTCTCTGAAGTCAAGACTAACATCAGTGGCCTCTGGCTGACTAAATTTGCAAATGATTGCAAATTAGGAGCTGTCACTGAATCACCCACTGACACAAATGTTCTCCAGGAAGGGCTGATACAGAAAAACTACTGATGGTAGAGCCATGGATTAAAACTAAATGCCAGAAAATGCATAATAATATCCTTTGGGAAGTCATCCACCCCTGGAATCTATCATATTGACAACACAACTCTTAACAGTTGACCCATTAGTCAAGGACTTGGGGACACACACAGTAATCTAGCCTTTGACCATCACTTGTACAGTAGTGAAGAAATCATTCTATGTTGTGCAACTTATAGACAAACATAGGGCATCTAGGACCAAAGCAGTCATTGTTCCACTGTATTCAACATTCATCAGACCTATCATTGAGTACAATACCCCATTTGGTATGTACCTAACCAGGCATATTCAACAATTGGAATGTCCACAGAGGTTGGTTCCTCACTAAAAGAATACAGGGCATAAGTAACATGTCCTATGCAGACCGCCTAAAGCCCGTATCCCTGTATTCTGTCTCCTACATGCTGTTGAGGGAGATCTATGTCTGGCATACAAGGCATTGTCAAATCTCACTCTGATGGACCTCCTGCATATCTGCAAACAGCACCAGAATTACCCATTCTATAGATGTAAAACTTGCCTGTGATATAAATAGGACCTGCTGGAGAGACAGGTATGTATCCCAGAGATTACCCCTTCTCTGGAACAGGTTCCCCATCCATGTGAGGCAGAGTACTTCCCTAACCCAATTCAAGTGTAACTTGGACAACTGGATGGGAAACATGAAATTCATCCCTGGTTTGGCACCTATGTCTCTAATGGGCACAGGCAGCCTGTAAATGTTTCATCTCTCAGGCCCCTGCTTGTAAATGTTTCACCTCCCAAGCCCCTGCTTACACTTATCAAGTGTACTTACCAGAACGTGTCAGAAATTTGGGATGCATGGCTATGCTTAAAAAGGCCCATGTGCATTAGCTTAGTACACACCTATGTACCTCACCATACAGAAATATCAATAAAATATATAAAGCAAACAAAAAAATGGGATGAATGATACTTACCATAACTAAAATATACTCATGCTCCCACTTAGAGACAAAAATGCAAGCATAACTAGGGATTAAAGTAGAACAGATATCTCTGTATCTTTCTCATGTGGGGTCTTGCTAGGGGTATCATGAGACTCATAGAGGCCGTGAGACCCAAAATCCAGAGGTATTCCCTCACAGTGACTGAAGTCTGACAGAAAAACCCTACAAATAGATCTAAATACAGACCTATTTTTTCCTTTGGAAGAAAAGTTCTTTAAACGATGGTACCTAGCACATATCCTAAAAACACAATCCTATCAGAAGGAGTCAAGAAAGACTTTTTAATGCTCTCTTAGAATTCCAGCTTGTGAAAGAGATCTCTCACTCAAGAGGGGGATTCCTGTCACTTTGAAAAAGACTCTGCAAAGATAAGCAAGTCATCTAAATATAAAAAAAATGTGGATACCCTGTAGCCTGCAAATGAGCAATAACTGGAGCTAGACATACTATGAACAATCTTGGTGCACTGGATAGTCTAAAGGGTAAGTCAGAGAATCAATAATGTGATGCAGACACGCACAACCTTAAGAAATGCCTGAAATCTGGACAAATGGGAATTTGATGATAAGGATCTTTTAAATCTAGTGTTACCAGGAAACTTGAATGGTGAAGAAGAGGTAACAAGTTGTGGTGACATCATTTTGTATTTTGGCACTGTCAAAAACAAGTTTAGGAAAGAAAGATCCAGAATTGGTGTTGAAGCATTTTCTTTCTTTGGCACTAAAACCATCCTTGAATAAAACCCCTTTCCTTCCTGGGAAGAAGGAACAGGTTCAATCACTCCATGGTACAGCATGTGATGGACAGTTGAAACAAAAGAGTCTGGTCTGGAGGATGAGGAATCACCCCGGAAAGGAAGAATTTCCTCCCACTGCAATCTGTAACCTTGACAAATGATCTTCAGAAACTACTTATGTGAAATTATTTTCTGCCAAAGAGAAAAGTGGAGATTCAGAACTTCTGGAAGAAAAAAGATGAGGCTGTGTGGGTGTGTGTGTGTGTGTGTGGGGGGGGGGGTCTCAAACAGTAATTTTGACTTACTGAACTCTCTCAGATTTGAGAGTTTCCAGAATTCTCCTTGTACCCCCTTGACATTTCTTCTTAAATGTCTATTTACCTACATTTTGTTGAGATTGTTTATTTTGTTTCTTACCAAAATTGGTGGAGTTAGAAAATCCCTTGGAAAATTTGTAAAAAAATCTTAGAGATTACATGTATCAGTTTACCACTTTCAACACGCTTTTTTGATCACCTTTGCAGAAGAATTTAAAATCTCATTTTTAACATTACCTGAGATGTTCTGAGAAAGCATCCATGCAAACGTCCTTAAAACAGTACCGGTGGCCATAGCCCTTGAAGAAGTATCAACATTGTACACAATGAGCAGTGACTTGAACAGTAGAAGAAATTAAATTATTTAAAGCAGATCTTTCCGCGCAAGATGAAATGGCAGACTAAACCTTTCTCATACTTTAACAATTATTCAGGGCAAACCTTAGCATATGAGCCTGACAGTTTAAAATTCTGAAAATCAAAGTTGTAGAAGCATACACTTGTTCCCATACTTATCAGAAATAGTAGGATTGGATTTAACTAAGTGTTTAGCAGTAGAACAATTAACTAAATTATAGCTGTTGAATCAGGTTTGGGAAGAGTGTTTAAAAATTTAAAACACTGAGGAACTTTATACATCCAATATTTCTTTTAGGTGCAGCTGACTGCTAGGAAAATTGCAGGCAGTAACACACATGTCCTCCAAAGCTGACAGAGGAATGGGTGCAGTTCTGGAAATTCCTTCTGAAATAGCGCTAGAGAATTATCTTAGGGACTGAGAAATGTCAATATTGTCCCACTGAAAACGCTGGCCCATTCTAGTTATAGTCTCAGAGAAGGAGACCCCACCACAGGCAGAGTCAGAAACTAAGCTCTTCTGAGTCTGAATTAGAAAACTGAGGAGAAAACCCTGCATCTGTCCTTTCATCCTGCTGTTCAGATTCAGAATCTTGAATCTCTTCAGAAAAGGAGGCATCCCTCTTTCTTCTACTTGAAAGTACTTTACAAAAAGCATCAATAGCATGAGTTAACCCCTGAGCCAAACCAGTAAATTACTCCTGTCTAAGAACATTTAAGGAAGAGTAAATATGTTTAGTTTTCTGGTTCTTCTGAACAGGAAAAATGGGACCAACCGTGCTATTAATGGCAGCAGCAGCTTCCCCAGGGATTGGCACACCATTCTGACAAAACAGGTAAGCCTTTCCTGTTCCCTTTCCGTGGACTGGCAAGAGTATCTCTCCCTTGTCCACTGAAGGGACTCCAACATACACAGGGGACATGGCTAAACCCCCTTTGTCCATAGCAGCTGTACTCCACCAGAGGTATCCAGTGTGAAAGATGAGTGGTCTGAGGTACAACAAATAACCACAGCAGAGTCGCTCACTAGCGGCTGAGGAAAAATTGCACACATAAATAATAACTTGTCTGAAAGACAATTACCACAGACAAGGATCACTAGACCTGGCTAATTGGATACACAAGCCACAACATGTTAACTAACAGTGGTAAATAATGTCAATCCTCTTTTCAGATAATACGTCACAATGATATAAATAATAAGGACCAGCCACAAGAGCTTAAAATGAATAAATAAACTTTACTTAAAGAATAAAGCAAACAGTGCAAATACAGAATACATATGTACAGGAATAAAAAGTGGAGAATGAATATCATAACAATAGTTAGTTACACACATAGGAATATTTAAAAAAAAATCTGCCTAAACTAGATAGATATATAAACTGCAAATTAACTTACAGGAAAGTAATCACCTCAATATCTTCAGCAAGACTATGTCCCTGGCTTCAGATTCATATAAATTTCCTTTATAATCCCAATCCATAAACTTCATTCATAAGATTTCATAATCTTACATTATATCAGCTTTCATTAACTTCCTTTAGAGGACCCGTAGTCTAGACTAAGAGTAAACATTTCTTAACTGTTTGCATAATATCACCATATCCTTACATTTCTGGAGAACTACTCTTAATGAAGTACAATTTACTCAAATTTCATGGTTTCCTGAAACAACCCTTGTGTGACCCATGCATACGTGCAAACAAGCCTTTCCAGACTTAAATTTTATATGTCATTACATTTGTCTTGTTTTGCCTACTTTTACATTTAGAGAGAAAGAGAAAGGTCATAAGGTTACACTGATTTTACAGATTACAACAGAACTTAAGTGCCAATAGTCTTTAATAAGAAAGAAAAAAATGCATCAGATTTTAAATCACTTTCCTTTAGCTTGGCACCCCCAGTACAAAACAAGCTACAGGTTTGTGCCAGCAACAACCTAGTCTCACTGCATATTTGAAATCCAGTATGTTTTACTTGGCTTGAGAATTCATAAACCATGCACCTATGCTAAATGAGGTTAGGGAACAAGCCAATTTATCATGGGACATCTTCGTTGTTCGAGGTGTAGGTGAGCAAGTGGGGGGTGGGCTGGGGTTGAAGAAGGGATTAAGCAGCAGGGGTTGTAAGTTTAGTATGACTTAAAACTGGGTAGGGAAAGGTTCATTTATTAGAAGAAGGAAGTGAGGTAGATGGTGGGTGGGGCATAGAGTAGTTTCATGTGTGGGTAGTTGTTTTAGGGAGCACATTTTGGTATGATCTTGTCAGTTCTAGCAAGCATTATGTCTGTGATGACTATAGGTACTTTGGTGAGCAGGTAAGCCTCAGGCCATTAATGGTTGCAAGGGAAGGTGTTAATATAACATTTTATATATATATATATATATATATATATATATATATATATATATATACACACACACACACACACACACATATATATATATATATATATATATATATATATATACACACACACATATATATATATATATATATATATACACACACACATATATATATATATATATACACACACACACACACACACACACACACACACACACACACACACACATAAATAAATATATGAGTCTACTTCATAAGATCCACAGACCATTTGATCGACATTCATTTGGTTGACAACCAGTATTCAAGGCAAAAACCTGGGATTTGCCCCCCTCCCCAATGTTGTGTGACCCTGGAGTTGATATATATATTATATAGCTAGGGGTGTGTGGGGGCTCAGCCCCCAACATTGGGGGTTGTGGGGGGCAAAGCCCCACACCTATTTTCATTTAAAATGTGTAGTTTTTGTTGTATTTTCATGTTTTAAACCCCACACCCCCCAACTATATATATAAACTCCAGGGTTGCATAACAGTGGGGATGGGGCAAATCCCTGTTAAGTGCCTTGAATACTGGCTGTCCACTAAATGAGCTATTGACCAAATGAATGTCGATCAAATGGTGTGTCGATCTTATGAAGCAGACCCATATATATATATATATATATATATATATATATATATATATATATATATATATATATATACACACACACACACACACACACATTTTTTGGGGGGATGTCACTTCAGGGGGCATGTGGGGTGTTCATCTTGAATGGTTGCTGTTTATGGCTACGGGTGTTCCTTGAGGGGGGGGGAGAGAGCTGGACATGATTCTCGTTGTCGTCATTCCCCCCTCTCTTTAGATTCAAGACATACATTGTAAGTGGTCGGGTCACATGGTTTTAAACCCTGTTGTCAGCAATGTTGGATTTGTTATGGTGGTGGGATGTTGCAGTGCTTTGCTGGTGTTATGGGGTGGGGATTTCGATGTGGTTGCCATTGGTGGTGGTGGTGGCAATACTTCTCGGTGGTGCAGATTTTCTTGGGATGGTATTGCCTTTGTCCTGCATCTATTTTGTTTGTCCAGACTTCTGGCTCTAAGAAATTGAGAGGTACTGGTGGTGAAGTGGCGGATGGGGGATACCTGCTGGACCAGAGTAGAGTGGATTTGGCAGGCTGTGAGGCACCCACAAGTAATGGATGTTCATTGTGCATGAACAGTGTGATGCAACTGTCATTAGGGTTTTAATTAAAAAAAAAAAAAAAGAGAGAGAGAGAGAGAAAGTGTTGTGTTTCACTTCGCCAGCATACCTCTCAACTGTACAGCTTTTTGCAAAATGTCCTGATTGTTGCATCACATTTTCTGTCCATTTTTCATAATATTGTGGTTTTCTGGTAAATTAGTGTCAAATCATTTAAGACTGAAGTTAGAAAATAACAGATTTTTCAGTTTTAGACTTCCTACCCTTCAGAAATTCATGCTAATTCAATACCTCAGTTTTAGACTTCCTATCCTTCAGAAATCCATGCTGGGGGCGTGGCTAGGATGCTGAACTGATAGCTGCATTTCATTTCAGCTCTCTTACCTCAATACAATTCCTGACAGGAATTTTACAAAATAATATTTAATTTGAAGAAATTTTTATTACTAACTTATTTCTAATAACTCTGAGCATCTATAAGAAAAATTTTATTGTCAGAACTTGAATAATTCCTGTCAAATTAATTACTGGAAAATCAGCACCAATATCAGCTTTACAGCATGAGTCATCCAAGGAATACAGCACAAGACTCTTCTCTCAAAAAGACCTGCAGTCTCTCATTACAAATATACAGGAACTTACAATAAAAATCGACAAGATGGACAATAAAATAGATACTTTTAAAGAAAAGTGCTCACAACAACTGGAACAGCTTCAAGAAATGTTTACACAACAGAAAGGACAGATATCACTTATTGAACAGTCATTAAGTGACATTGACACTAGAGTCCAAATAGAAGAACAACAAACTGAATTCTTACTTCAACAGAATACATATTTACTAGAAAAGCTTGATGATATGGAAAACCGAACAAGAAGAAATAATATTAGAATATATGGTCTACCAGAAAAATCTGAAGGGGACAATATGATAAACTTTCTTACCACCTGGATACCAGATGTAACAAAAATACCTGAAGCTCTTTCATATGGTATAGAACGGCATAGATCACTAGCAGCTTCTGGAAATGCTTCTTCTCCGGTAAGAACAAGCCGAGATCTATAATTGTGAGACTTTTTCTACACAAGATAAAGATCTTATATTAAGAAATGCTTGGGCAAATTCTCCCATCAAATACAATGATTCATTAATAAGATTTGACAATGATTATTCTACAAAGGTGGTTTCAAAAGAAAAGAATTTCTACCAATAAAAAACCTTGAAGAAAAAGCAACTGAAAGTCCATCTTTTATTTCCAGCAAGACTGAAAGTTTTTCTACCAAATGGAATAAAAATCTTTGAAACAGTAGATTCAGCAATAAAATACCTTACCAACAACAACATCCTAACACTTGAAGGATCTATGGACTGGACAATAAGTACAATCAAGAGAAATGCTGAAGTAGATAATTGGAAAACTGTTGAGCAAAAGAAAAAACTAAAGGACAAATAATCTTACATATGTTATATTCTGTAAAAATCTAAATAATAATACTAACAACAAAAGAAAAGTTCTTACTGTCTTCAAGTTACACCAAAACAGGTACTGTTTCCAATTATATTTTAAATGTCAAAATTAGCATAAATGTAAATACATTTATCTCAAATCACATCAATATACTAAGCATAATTTAAACATTACTCTATTTTTCATTATTATCCATCTATTATTTTCATATTCTTAATCAGAGTAATTAATGCATAATAATGTTACCAAATAGTTTATTTATTTATTTATTTTCTCTCTTTGTGTTTTGTTGTTTTTATTTTTCTCTTCTTATTAAATCTTCATTAACTTATAATACTTTAATCAGTATATGGTTATATTGCTTAATAGGTATAGTAATGGCTGCTATATAACTTATTATTAGTTACATCCCTGATAGTATTACTTTTTATAAGTTAAAAGTGTCCCTGTTTGGATAAACGCTAATGCTGGGCAGAAATGTGTTGCTTTTGAAGTGAAGTATTTCAGTTAGGATGTATCATAAGACTACTTTAAATAATCTTAAAAGACATTCTGCCTTTGACCCATATGCACATACTGATATAGTCCAGTGAAAAAATATGTTTTAAGTGATATTTTGAGGCTATAAGTCATGTGTGTTGTGGCTCCAGACATCCGGAGTTGAAAGATGCTTGTGACTAGCTTAGATATCCTGTTGTCTTTTCTTTTGTAGAGAAATAAGGCATAGCATGTTTAAAATGCAAAGTTTGACAGTTGTGAACACTACTCTGTAAACTAGAGTGCTTGCATGCCACTACATGAGTTTGTCACCAAATAAGAGGAGGGAAAAGAAAAAAGAAAAAACACATACCTTTTTCCCGCTTGGTTCTCGAGACAATTTAACAGCCACAAACATCACTAGAAACTTGAGTTACTTATTGCTTGTCACATTTACTTGTGTACGCCATCCCCTGACTCTTTCTAATTGACGTCTAGTCAGAAAATAAGGTAGGTTCACATTTAAAGATACAGAAACCTAAATTCCTTCTAAGGAAACATAAATAATATAAAAGGTTCATATAAATATACACAGATATTTATTTTTGAAGCACTTTCAGTTTATGGCTACTGATGTCTTCTAGCACCTTGATAGATAAGGACATATATCTGCTTATCTTTCTATCAGTTTAGATTTCCAGACATTTTAGCTATCCCTTACTATGTTTTATACAGCAGAGTTTAAAAAGCAGAAATTAATCATCAGCAAATAAAATCACTGCTGTTTTACAAATTCTCTAAAAGAAACTAGTAAATGTCAAGCAAATGACAGGTTTGTTTTGGGGAGGGTTGCCATTTCCCATGCTGGTGCTCCTGCAGAATACTACTGATGTCCTGCTGCCAAGGTATGCCCTCAGGTGGGCAGGTGGGATGCAACAAGAAGGTTGGTTGTGCATTTGGCAAATCAAACATTTAGATGGCGTTATGGTATACTAGATGGAGAAAGTGGAAGCAATGATTGTATAGGCAACTATAATGAGTAACATAACAACAGTGGATTTGACCCGGTGTGTCAATTATACAATGTTTATATCCCATGTGGCTTTGGGCTTTGTCGAAGCATCTGTGTTCTACACACATATTGTGTTGGATCTGATTTGAGTGGAAGGGGAGAGGCTTAGCCCACACCTAATGTGTTACTGGGTTGCCATGCATTATGGGCATGCATTGTGGCAGGTACTCAACGGGCTATCCATCCTTAGATGGCTCATGCTGTTCCCATTTTCTCATCTGAATGGTGACTGCGGCTGTGCTCTTCTTGTTATGTTGCCTGGCTGTGGCTTCACCCTTCTTATAATATTGTCTGGCTTTTTACATTATCAAGAATGACACAATACTAGTGTATGCGGGTATATCATGTTACTGTTAGTGTGGACAAGGATGCTTGACAATGCAACTATGATTCTTGGACCTTTCTGCAGACGGGTGTGTTGTCTGGCAGTTGAGAGCCTGGTTGTTCCTGATCAGCGGACATGTATTTTTGTGTTTCAATGTGACTGCATGAAAGGATGCCAGTATTGGTCTGCAAGTTTGGTGGGCAGTAGATTCGTTGGGGATTGATTTGAGGAGACACTTGTATTATGGCTGGGGCACTTGACATTTGATAAATGTATCCTCTCAATGATGCGTTCTGTCTGGTCATTGGCTGTAAAACAGCTTTTCTGAGAAATATTGTTGTGGTGCCAGTTAATGATTTGGATTAAATGTTTCTATATACAGTCGTGAAGCAATTGCCAGGATAAAATGGTACTATTGCAGTGCATGGATCATCGTGGCTGTCCTCCGATGCTGGAGGAAAAACAAGCTTCTTGGACACCTTTTTGACGTGGTAAAGGTGTTACCCCATGGTTTGAATACGTTTTGTCTCTTTGCTGCAAAATGGGTTGGGAATTTTGGCCTGTAATATTTTCGTACATGGTGGTTTGAATCTTGGCAGCTTCCATTGTTTTGATGTGTTCTCCAGTATACTTTTGTTCAGTCATAGGATTGAATTACTGGTGTTGAGTAGGTCAGGATTGTATCTCCAGCACTTGATGTCAGCAGATAGACTCACTGGTTGGGTGTCAGTCTAAGCTGTGGGAGTTGATGTGTGATATACATAGATGTTTGCTTTGAGGGTGTGGTCAAGTGCGCTGCAGTTTTACCTCTGTACTGTGTCAGTTTTCATTGTGCAGGGTCCCTCTGAGGGTTGATGGAAGTGTTGACAACAAGACACTCAATCAGGTAACAACATTATGAGTGGTCTCTTGGATAAGGGAGCTGTCTAAATTGTGATCTTGTTGTCTCCAGCCATGGGAATTGTCATTGAAAAGCTGAAAAATGCAATCAGAGGAACATATTTAATGTCTACTAAAGAAATATTAATATACTTATACATTGTATCGCATTTCAGTTTATGTTAAATATGAAATATGATGTGGTTTCAGAACTATTCATGTTTTTATTCCAATATGACTTTGCAAATATTAATTTAAACACTGGTTTCGGACTTGAGTAGTCTAAAACAATTGCACAACAATGGTACTGTATTATACAGTAATGTCAGTAAATAGTTTTCAACAGATGTATGAAATATACAGTTATAGATTTTAACATGATGTTTATTAATACCCTAAATTATTTTGAAATGACACTACCTTAATCTAAATATTTGTACCTTTTTGAAACCTGCTTAGAAGTAAGTATTATTGAATTACAATAAGATGAGTAAAGAATATATGTATATATTTTAGCTGATTAGATTATCTTAATATATTATTCAATTATCTTTATTTAAAACTAAGAGGATAAGAGAAACTGATCCAAATATTATTTGTGAGGGTAGAAAGTTTGTTTGGTTAGATTCACTAACCAAACAAAGAGGTATATTATCTCATAGCAATAGGGAATGGTTTTTAAGGTTAAGAATTACAAGTTTGGAAGTTCTTTGTTTTTTTTTTATTCTATCACTTTGGTGTCACTCAGAAACATGCAAAAATCATACAAGAAAAACTTTTGAATTCTGTATCCAAGATGGAACTAAGAATAAACAATATTTACATAAACTTACACATAAAACAAACTTAAAACTAGGAAATGAAATGTTTATCCATAAATGTTAATGGTCTAAATAATAGTAATAAAAGGAGAAGCCTATTCAAGTACATAAACTTACATAAACCACAAATAGTCTTTTTACAAGAGACACACTTATTAGATAGAGATATAAACAACTTAAATATTAATAATTACACAGTACTAATAAACTCTCAATACAAAACAAAAAAGAGGAGTAGCTATACTACTTCACAACTCAACTATAACACCTAAAATAATTACTACTCATCAAGATACATCAGGTATGTTTTGTCTAGTTTCAATAGAGTTAAATAAGAGAATCTATCGTTAGTAAATCTATATTGGATCCCAGGACTAGGATTAAAAACAGTTAAACAGCATTTTGAAGAGATAATTAATTTAACTAAGGGTAGCCTGATATTGGCAGGAGACTTCAACTGTATAATGAATGAAAAAGATACAGATTCTAAATCCAAAAGAAGAAAACAACCCATCTCTAAAGCACTATCAAAATTTATAGATACATTGTATTTAAAAGATATAAATGAATTTGCAGAACCAGACTCACTAATATTCACATTTTATTCTCATAGATATAAAACTAACTCTAGAATTGATAGAATATATGTTGCCAATGACCTAATAACAAAAATTGACAAAGTCAAAATCATAAATTGTCCTTTATCTGATCATAATGCCATAGTCTTTGAGATAGAGCTTACACCATTTTATTCAAATCCCATTACTAGGATGCCTTCCTATATCACAAAATTGAGAGATTTCAAAGAATTTTATGAAGAAACAATCAAAAACTTTCTAGAAATAAATCACACAGAAGATATTTCAGAAATATATGTCTGGGATTCATTAAAAGCAGTTACATATGGGAAGATATTATCCTGGTACATAAATAAAAGGAAGTTATGGAATAAAGATATGCTAGACTTACAAAACAAAGCAGATAAATTGAAACTGGAAATACAAAAGGGTAATGCTACTCAACTTCAAGAACTTACACAAATCAATAAGAAGTATACAGAATTGCTACACCATAAGATTATGATTAAGTTAGAAAAAATAAACTCATACTCTACTAATTCAGCACACCTGAGATACTTAACTAATAGAACAAAAAAAATAATTAAATCTAAGCAAATAAAAGAAATATTTATTCCCAATACTAACAAAAGAGTTACGGAACTAAATGATATTTTAGAAGCATTCAGACTCCAATTTAACATTGATAATTCCATAAATACTCAAGATACACCTACTAAGGATATAAAAAAATACTTAGAAAACAATATTCATATTAAATTAACACAAGAACAAATAGACATTATAAACAAACCAATCAATATGACAGAATTAAAATCACAAATTAAAAAGCTCAAGACAAATAAAGCACCTGGCCCAGACAATATGCTACCAGAAATGTATAAATTAATACCCAATCAAGCCATATCTTAATTATTAAAAGTATATGATATAGCCAATAAAGATTTGAATATACCACCCTCTTGGAAATATTCATTGATATCCCCAATTATCAAACCAGATAAAGATGAGAAACAGTGTTCCTCATATAGGCCAATATCATTACTCAATATAGACTACAAGATGTTTATGGCTATATACGCAGATAGGATCAAACACTTTCTTCCTTTCTTAATTCACAAAGATCAAACAGGTTTTATTAAAGGAAGAAATACTTCAGATAATATTAAAAGACTACTAACATTAATAGATTACAGCAAACATAAAGTCCTAAATTTAAATGTAATCTCATTAGATATTAATAAAGCTTTTGATTCAGTTAATTGGAACTTTCTTTCACTAGTTTTAAAAGAATATAACTTTCCTTCTAATTTTAATAATCTTATCCAAATACTATATGAAAAATCTACTGCATATGTTAAACTGGGATCATATAGATCAGGCCCTATAACAATAAAAAAGGGAACTAAACAAGGTTGCCCTTTATCACCATTGTTATTTGCATTACTCATAGAACCCTTTGCAAATCAAATCAGATCAAACAATAACATAAAGGGCATTTGTATTAATAAAATGTTAAACCTTAAAATCCAACTCTTTGCTGATGACATACTATTAACTCTCTCAGATGCAAATGAGTCTTTGAATGCTCTATTTAACTCCATGAATAAATTTCAAAATATTTCAGGCTTAAAATTTAATGAAAACAAAACTAAAATTATGCCCTGTAATTGTAAAAAAAAAATAATATAAACAAAATATTTTCCAAATATATAGTAACAGAAAGTAAATTATTATATCTGGGAATAAATCTACTCAATGAATTAACAGATTCTCTAATATTTAACTATAATAAAATACTAGACAAAATAGAACAAACAATTGGTTACTGGAATAAATATATCTTTTCAACAGCAGACAGATTATATCTTATTAAAATAATCATATTTCCCAAAATATTATACTTAATACAAAATTTTTCATTGCCACCTCCCAAATATATTATTCAAAGATACAATAAACTAATTTTAAATTTTCTATGGTTTCCAAATAAACCCGTATAGCCTTAAATAAACATTTGCCAGATTGGGAAGATGGTGGAATTAATTTACCGGATATTGATTTATATATTACCTCATCTGTTATTAAAAACATAACACTATGGTTAAATAATTCATACACACCTATATGGAAACAAGCCCATGAGCAGATTTACATAGAAATCAATTATAATCACATACAAGACAACTTAACAGTAATACCATCACCCCTTATATGGATGTTAAAAGATTATTTTTAGGAAAAGGAATAATATTAATAAATTGCCATCAAACGATGTAAGTTCTACACTTTCAGTGTTCAGAACATATATAAACAAAATACCAAATATTAATTATTGGATTTTTCTTATTTTCCCTATAGCTTTTACACCAAATATTCTAGATACATTCCAAATATCTAAAATAAATATACTTAAAGAAGAAACATTACTCTTTTGGCATCAACTTATAGAGAAAGGGAAAATTCTAACAAAGGAACAGATAATTTATAATTATAATATAAATAAAGACAATTGGCTGTTTTTACAAAATCTAAGGCATTTTCTTATAAATAAAATAGAACAAATGCAACCTTCAGTTAGACATGAAGCTCCAAAACTCATTGAATACCTTATTCTTATCACAAAACAGCCTTATCAGGGTACAGGTTATTTGTCTAATATCTATAAAATTGTTAAAAACAAAAACTATCATGAAAAATCATACTGGGATTATTATACTTTAATAAACAACCATCCTCCAGTTGAAGAAGAAAAAAGTAATATTCTAAAATCTTCCAAATTTTCTACATTATCAAAATACTGGCAATTATTCACTTGGAGATATCTACACAGAAGTTTCTATACACCACATAGGTTAGCCAAAATGTATTCTATTGAAGATCAATGTTGGAGATGCCATATTAAGATAAAAGCAGATTGGCAGCATGTTTTTTATGAATGTATATGTCTCAATATGTACTGGAAATCCATTAATTATTTTTTTTCAGACTGTTTATAATGATAATTTTCAATTAACAAAGTCTTTAATTTTATTCAACTCTCCTATTCCAAACTGTGTACCAAAAAAGACACTAAAATCCTATGGTCACTATTGGCAATTTCACGAAAATCATAACTATACACTGGAAAAATGAGGCTTCGCCACGTTCAAGGAATTTGAGACTTTAACAACAACAGTTGCTCACATGGAAATATTAACAGTGAAGAACAGAACTAAAAGATCTACTTCTTACTATTACTCTTGGATGAAAGTACTGGAAATACTTGAAAATATCGAAGAAGATATATCATCTTATGTTTCTAACTCTATATAATATAGAATTTCAATGTTATTTGCATAGACACCAATGTAAATAGTTATATAATGGTTTGAAGTTAGTAATGTTTTAGAATTGTAAATATGTTATTTATCTTTATTTCATGTAATGTTTAAGACATCTTAGTTGAAATAATAAAAAAAAATATTTAGTGAAGAAATCCATGCTAATTGTATCACCGAAGGGAGTTTGGCATGCTGGTTGGGATGTTGCGCTGCAGCATGGGGTGCAGGGTTTGATTCTCACATGGATTAATTGGCTAGGTATGGATTTATAACTTTCTGAGCTTGTGAGAGCAATATTTAAAAAGTCCCCCTATTTCTGGGCCTATGTCCCACTTTTGTTTACAGCTTTGACCAGATTTCTTGCTCTGAAGGGTTGAGAGGTCTGCTCACCAGAAGTGCA
This sequence comes from Protopterus annectens, assembly GCF_019279795.1. NCBI lineage: Eukaryota > Metazoa > Chordata > Ceratodontiformes > Protopteridae > Protopterus > Protopterus annectens. Next base: position 186,680,823 of record NC_056743.1, read on the forward strand.
TATATGTGGAGGAAAATGCCTGGGAAATGCCTGACAGAAACACGCTGCTTGATTCTTCTTCTGAAACACGAGCTTCCTAATCTGCTGGGATACCCTTTTTGGCATGATTGCCAGCAGAGAGGCCTGCCGGCTGGCGAACATGTGGTCCCCAATTACTGAGGTAGCAGAGGGAGTTTGGTATGGCAGTTAAGATGCTTGCCTTATAGACACAGGGTGCAGTGCTGATTCTCACATAATGGGCTAGGAAAGTGCATACTGAGTGCAATGAAGCGAGCATGTGTAGATAAATGCCATGACTTATTGGTTAAATTAGGCTATTGGTCAACCTGTTGTTCATTGTATCTAATAATTTTTTTCTCCTCCCTCTGATGCTGGTCAGAGTTGCAGCAGGGGGCCTTGATAGGAGGGAAGGGAGGGGGGGGTGTGAAAGGGAAAGAGAAGAGGAAAAAAAAAGGGAGGGTACATAGATGTGTATGTCTATTGGGGCTGATTATGTTTTCTTTTTGATTTATCATTGCAGGTTGTGTCAGTGACTGAGATGGCTTTGGGCAGATGGCAGAGGTTCAGATGTTGCTACAGAGATGGTCAGACATTATGGTGCAGGCAGCAGACTTGTTTCGTAAGCTGCCAAGCAGTGAGACTCTGGTGCCAGTAGAACATTGTGGAGGAGAAGGCAATCAGCGAAGGGCAAGCAGGCAGCCAGAGAGAAGATAATACTTCATTCACAGTTGAGGGAGGTAGTTGCAACCGAGGCTTTGGCTGTGGACACAGCGCATGTTGTTCCTGCAGGTAATGATATGTTGTTGAAAGGTTCTGTAGGCATGTCAGACGTGGGGTGAGGGGGACTCAGCCTGGGTGAATGTGGTGGAAGGTCAAGTCATGACATGGGGGACCTTGCAGGTAGTTTTGAGGGCGGGCAGAGTCTAGGTGGAGAGGGGCATTGTTTCAGGGAGCAGGTTTCTGTGTTGGACAGCCCAGACTTGTGGAGGTAGTTTGGCATTATCCACAGGAGGACAGACTCCCACTTGCAGGATGTAAGGTCGGATTTTGGGTTTTGGCTGGGTGATTGGTTGGCTACACAGGTGTTGGGGCAGAGGAGAGGAGCAGTATTGGGGAGTGGGGCAGAATTCTTAACCCCTCACATACTGTCCTCAGTCAAAGAAATTATCTGGAAGGGTTAGTATGTAGATATTTTTGATTTAATTGACATGGATGGGGTCAACCAGTTGCTGGAGGCAGAAACTACAAATGGCAAAGACCTTTTGGCAGCCTTACTGGTCCTGGGGTGAAGAAGGGTGGGCAAATTGCGACCAAGAACTTAAGAGAATTGGGTGATAGGGTTTGTTATATGGCAGTATGGTTGGAGAAGGACAGTACATTAGCCCTTCCAGTCTTGGCATATTTCCTGACGATGCGAGAGGTGGAAAGGTTGCAGCAAGCAATGCTTGGTTATGGTATGATCAGAGGTTTCATATGAGGAAAGTAGTCAATCAGTCCCTGGGTTGGGAAGTGAGGCACCCAGACATATAGCTGGCCACTATAACGGACAGCTTCAGTTCAGTTAGTGAGGGGGGGTAAGGTAAAAAGAGAAGGAGTTGGGGTGTGTTGGGCTTTTAATGCACGGAGATGTTGATGGGCAGCATGTTGGTTCTTGCACATTAGTTCAGAGTGTGCAGGCTTACAGCCAGCAGTGCAATGTGGCTGGTGAGATGATAGTACAGTCAGTCAGGCTTCATTTTTCCCTGCTCTGAGTGTATTAATGGCTGATTTTCAGGGATATCAATGTATTCATGGTAGTGGGAATTTTCGTGGGCAGAGACGTGGGGGTGTCTTTCAGGGATCAAGAGGAAGACTTGGGGACACATTCTACCATTAAGGTGCAGGTATTCTGGGTCGTGCTCCACCAATATCCAGATATAGCAGTGGTGGAGGAACTAAATGAGGGATTTTCTAGGGAATATTCTATTACATCAAAGGTGGCAGGGGATGGGACAATTAGTAAGAACCTGAGATCAGTGTGGGAGAGGGAAGATACTTCGGAAGCACTGGTTGAGATGGAGCGTTGAGGCAGGTAGGATACTGGGTCCTTCTGACAGCCTCCCATTGACAGTTTTAAGGTTTCACCATTGAGCATGGTGCCTAAGAAGAAGGCATGTGAATTTTGTATGATTCACCATTTGTCTTACCCAGAGGGGAACTCCGTAAATGATTTTATTTTGTTAGAAGAAGTTAAGGTGAGTTATGCTTCATTGGATGACATGGTGCAGGTCATTGGAAGATTAAAGATCTGTGGTTGGTGAAGGTGGATATCGAATTTGCTTTCTGACTTTTACCAGTATGGGAGGAGGATTGGCCGCTGTTGGGCATGGTGGTTTGAAGCACGTTTTATTTTGACAAGGCTATGCCAATGGGATGCTCTGTAGCCTGTACTACCTTTGGAAGTTTAGCATGGAATTACACTGGATTTGGGAGCAGAGGGTGGACACTCAAAGGGTGCTTCATTACTTGGATGATTGCCTCTTAGTAGGTGAAGGGTGTGAGGGAGCTCTGGTAGGTATGCGGCAGTTTGTGGGGATGAGTAAAGAACTGGGGGTCCCATTGGCTAGGCAGAAATTGGTAGGGTCAGCAAAGTTATTAGATTTTCTGGGGTGGTTAGTGGATGTGGAACATGGATTGTTTTGTCTACTGAAGGAGAAGATAACCCATTTGAAAGAGAAAGCCTAGGTGAAGGCTAGGGATAAAGTGCGGGTTAAGGATTACATGGAGCTTTTAGGGCTTTTGAACTTTGCATGTCGGGATGTTCACCTAGGTCGTACTTTTTGTAGGTCTGTGACCTTTCTGCTGAAAGGGGGGAAAAGCAAGCAACATTGGGTAAGACTCGGTAAGCTGACACGGGATGATGTAACTCTTTGGTTGTCATTTTTAGAGCAGTTTAATGGAGTTTCCTTTTGATAGTCGGAGTGGGTTGGTCAATGGGATTTGCAGTTATTTACAGATGTAGCAGAGGGTACTGATATGGGGTTTTTTTCAGGGTGAGTGGTTTGCAGTTCCCTGGCCGGCTGGGTGGAAGGGTGATTGGAAGAAGGAAGTTGCTTTCTTAGAGTTTACGCCGATTTGGGCTGCATTCATGATTTGGCAAGAGTCACTGAGGGGAAGGAGGGTTATATTTAGTGCACTGGTGCAGGTTTTACAGGTGAAGATGGCTAAATCTGAATACTTACTGTTAGTTTTAGTTAGTTAGTTTTAAAGAGTTTGCTGATTAACTTTTCTTTTACAGGTGTGTATGTGCCAGGTGATAGGAATATGATTGCTGACAGTTTCTCTCACTTTCAGTTTTCCAGGTTTCAGCAGTTAGCCCAGATGGCAGGGGAAGTACTGGAGGCAGTGCCAGACAAGTTGTGGAGGACTGGGTTGCAGTGACTAGTAGGATGGTGGAACAGTCCTGGGCAGTTTCTACAAGGAGGGCATACGGTAGGGCATTGTGTGGATTTAATACATTTATTTTACAGCTGCCTGAGGAAGAGGGAGTCTGGTTCGAACAACTCTTATTGTGATATTTAGCTCTGGCTCATGTACAGGGTAGAGCGGTGCAGTCAGTTAAGGTGGACTTGACAGCAATCACTGTATTTGCTCATGTGGCAAGGTTGCTTGATTTCACTAAATCCTGGACAGTTGGGCATATGTTGAAACGATGGGTAGAGTGGATGGCTTGAATAAGGATAATTGTTGGCCAGTGACAAGGCATGTTTTGAAGGTTTTATTACAGGGCTTAGCTTTGGTGAGTGGGGAATCAGTTGATTATGTTTTATGGGTGACACTGAGCTTATGGATGTATTTTGGGACTTTTAGAGTGTCTTGAGTTGTTGGGCTCATTGGTTTGGGAGGATGTCATGATACTGCCTGGGACAGTTCACATTTGCTTATGGAAATGTAAGACGGATCAGGTTGGGAGGGGTATGCAAATTGTTTTGGATGAAGATAGGTGCAAAGAGATGTAGCCAGTGGTTTGGACTAGGAAATTCATAGCATCCCATATGGGGAGTTCACATGATCTGGTTTTACGATCAAAGGGGGTAAGATGATAACAGGTGGTCAAATTGATAAATGTAATGAGAAGGGTGCTTCACTGTTTGGGTATTGTGAGTGAGAGGTTTTTCCACCCATTCCTTTCTGATGGGTAGAACTTCAGATTTAGCAAAAGTTAGCAATTGTGGTCATAAAGCATGTGGAGTGTGGTCTTTGAATGCAACTGACCATTAATAATTTTTTTTTTTTTTTTTTTTAGGTAACACGATTGTCATCCTAGGCCACTCATATGGTTATTGGGCAGCAAAGAGGGCTGCAGTTAGGATTAATAGTTCGGATTTGGGTTTGCATCGGTTTGGGTAGAGAATTAGATGGCATGGGATTAGAGGCCTCAGATGAAATTGGTTTATGCAAGAGTTTGCAGGTATACAATCTCAGGTGGGGCTTCTCCAAGTCTTGGTGGTACATTTGGCAGGAAATTATTTGGATTTAATTCCAAAGTGGCAATTGGTGTACCAGATAAGGGAGGATTTTGTTGCTTTGAAGAAGTTGTATCTGAGTATATGTACTGTGTGGTCTGAGATAATCCCCCCATCTGTTTTGGAGGCATGCTAATAGTTTTACAGCAGTAGAGCACGCACGGCGATTTGTTAACTTTAGGTTGGCGAGGCGGCTGCGGACAGTGGGCATGCAGAACATAGAGCACAAGGAGTTTGCTGACAGGGATCCAATGTGATTCAGAGAGGATAGGGTGCACCTGAACAAGTCTGGATTCGATCTGTTTAATTTGAATTAGGGTTTATTTTTGGAGGATCTGGTGAAAAGCTGGTATTAATTGAGAGGAAACAGCTTGAGTCAGGCTGGTGAGAAGAGAAGAGAGGCAGGCTTGTCCCTCCTCTGTTCCCCCTCTAATGTTTGGTCTGGTGTTAGGAAATTTGACGGTGAAAGTTAATGGTTGGACGCTGCTTTCACCTGTGGTGTTTGGGTGGATGTAAGGATTTTGGGTTGAAAGTAAGCGGTTGGATGCTGCTTGATGTTTAAGAATAATTGAGCAGAGGTGAGGATGCTGCTTTTTTGGGAAGGGTGAGCATAGGTACACTGGCCTGATGAATGGTTAAAGGATGTTTTCTTGTGATTAACAAATAAATTGAAATGATGCAAGAAAGAATAAAGTTATTATGCAACAAGTTGTTTATGAGTTCAATAAAAGGTCATCAAAGGTCCGTTTGGTGTGTTGTCTCTTTATTGAAGTGGAGTGTGACCAATATAAATCAGAATGAATTTGAGATAGAAATAGTGCATTCTTTTTGCCTCACTAAAAGTTATAGAATTAATAATTGAAGCTAATGTAGCAAAATATAAACACCATCACCAGACTAAAATGTTTTAATAAACAAAAATGAAAAATACCTATTTTAAGGAGTTTAATGTATGTTTCAAACATGATTTGTACAGATACTCAAGATTACCAAGATATTACTTTTTCAGCCAATAAATATGTAGCTGACAGACTGATATTTTACAAATGCTGTTCATAAAGAACTCTGATCGAATTTTTATTGAAATAAGAGATAAATTGTACAGCAAGCTTGTTTTCCAATGGTGTTATACTAAATTTATATTTTCTCTTTCCTGCTACTTTTCACTGCATCTTGATCATCATTTGAAACAATTCCTATCATAATTCTCCGGGTCTCCTGCCCACTGTAAGCCCACCCCACCACGGACCACCGGTCACCTGATATATCTGTCAGTGTGGAAAAGAGAAGCATGGAAGCAGCAGAAAAAATGCTCCACCTACAGCAGCATGTACGCTGGCCACAGCAGGGCATCTTTGCTATGCAGCCAAACCCCAGATAATAATAATAAGTAATCTAAGGTGAGCAGACATATTATAAGCATCAGGATGGGGTTGCTCCTGCATGAGTGGTGAAGCACTAATCACATATGAACAGAAAATGCTTTTTAGATTCTGTTAGTGCAGTCCATGAATATGAGATAATTGCAACATTGTCTCAGAATGCCCATTTCAACCAATCTGGCTGCAGAGACAGAAAGTGCAAGGCTACGCTTCCAGAGGAGTACAATGTGTCTGAAGGAGGAATAGCGCCTATGAGGTTTGGAGCTGAACTACTACAGAGCTATATGTCTAACAGAAAAATATATACATAAATCTAGAACAAAGAATATGCACCTCTTAGTGCAAACAGCCTGTTTTTGCAGTTATGATGGCAATTAATTTGACTTGTAGCTGAGATATTAGAGTTTTGCTATAAGTGTGGAAAGGGAAGATTTGATTTGAGCACAAACACCAGGTATGTGGTAATTAATTTGCCTAGATTGACTATGAGATCAGCTTTTGACATGGAGTGATGTACCACTACTTAACTCCACCATTTATACGGTTATAACTGGGAAGTGGAATTTATTAATGTTTCTAAGAAGTTACCTCACAGCAAGAGGTTCTCCCATTCGATTCTCGGCTTGGCTTGGGAGTGCCTTCTGTGTGGAGTCTGCATGTCCTCCTCGCAGTTGGGTATCATTTGAAAGACAAGCGTGCGTAAATGGGCATGCCTTCATTGAAGGTTGGGTGTCGAGCTGGCACCTCGGCATTTCGTAAAAAAATCTACTGCCAATCATTAGTAGACCAGAGTTCCGCTGTGGCGACCCCTTACCAGGAAAAGCCGAAAGACAAACAACAAGTGTGTCTGCATCTGTTGGATGTATGAAGTCCAGTCCAGCACCATTAAGCTGAGAAGCTAAATCAAAAGAACCTATAAGAAAGCCAGAACTCCAGCCAATGATGTCTAACCCTTAGAAACGGAAGTAAATGAATCCCCACCACTGATTATCACTACTGCATTCAACATGTTTACACTGACTAGAAAACCAACTTTAAAGTAAAAAGCAAATGCAGGAGTGGGGAAAGGGTGGGAAGCTACTGTTATATTATGGTGGTGCAATCTATTGAATTCTCAAGGGAAAAACATACAGAATAAAAAGACTGAGACTATTAAATACCAAGTAGCCAGGATAATAATGAATACACAGTGTAAGTGCTTTTAACTTAACTAAATAAACACTAAAATAAAAAAGGAGAAAAAACGTGCAAAATTCACAGGAAGAACACACGTAGCCTGAGACTTTAGTAAAACAAACAGTGAAAAAGTTGTAAAATTTGATAAAATAAGCAGGAAATACTGAAAAACACCAAAACAAATTTTGGTGCAGTAATATGATAATTTTTTTTTTCAGTTAAATATGTGGAATTTACATATGATAAATTCCAGAAAAATATAGATCTAAGCATGTGCTTAGCTAACACTCCGGAGACTTGGAGAAAAAAATCACTAAGAAAGCAGCTATATCTCCAGCTAGTAATGTCTACGTTTAGAAGGAGAAGTAAAATAATTTCTGCCACTGAATAATCATTGTTGCTCTGAACAAGTTTACGCTTTAACTAAAAAAAAATGTAACTCATTCATAGCAATTCATTGATCTAGGGGATACAGATTCGGATAAAGCATTTATCTAACCAAGTAATATGAGCATCTTTAGAAGAACTTTACATGTCTTCTGTTATTCTTTTTTCCAAAGCAATGTTTTAATTCAGAAATCCATTTTACTGCCCCCATTTTTATTTTTTTGAATTCCCCCTTTCCCATAGAATCAATACTGATGATCCCTTTCTTGTACCTAGACAGATCATAGATTCCATTGTCATGGGAGTGGGGACTTCTCAGGTGAGGTAGAGTCTTATGGCCTATTCATTTTTGCCTGTGAATCCTCTATGAGCTCACACGTTCATGGCTAGAGTTGGGTGATAAGGAGCTCACCCACTTGTGGCTAGAGTTGGGTGACAGGGTGCTCACACACTCATGGCTAAAGTTGAGTGGTAGAGAGCAAACCCATCTGTGGCTATAGTTGGGTGTCAGGGAGCTCATCCACTCATGGCTAGAGTTGCGAGATAAGGAGCTCACCCACTTGTGGCTAGAGTTGGGCGACAGGGTGCTCACACACTCATGGCTAGAGTTGAGTGGTAGAGAGCAAACCCATCTGTGGCTATAGTTGGGTGTCAGGGAGCTCATCCACTCATGGCTAGAGTTGCGAGATAAGGAGCTCACCCACTTGTGGCTAGAGTTGGGCGATAGGGTGCTTACACGTTCCTGGCTAGAGATGGGTGATAGGGAGCGCATCCATTCATGGCTAGAGTAGGGTGATAGGGAGCAGGCCAGCTTGCTAATTGTGCAGGTGTCCCAATGTCTCCCCAGTGGAGCCGTCACCCTGCCCTGTGGAAGCTATTCCAAGCTTCACTATAGCTGCCCTGCAAGGGGAAGCATGTCTCTGCACTCAGAATTCCCCTCAATTCACACTGTGACTTGCATTCAGCAACAGCATGAGCTTGACAGACAAGTTCACCGCTGGACAGACTCATAGTGCTGCCACTATGTGTCACTTGTAGTGAGCTACAGCCACTTCCCTCTCTCTAGAGTGGGGAAGCCAACAGTGGCCACTCACTCTGATCCTCCCCTCGCCAGCTCTTACACATGCCCAAGCCACTATTCAGATTTGGATAGCCTATGTCGTTTTCAGGGCCTTATTTCTCTACACCTATATAGCAGCCTATTTTAGTATTTGTCTTGAGAAAACTAAAACCTTAAAAGAGACTGGTGTGCTATCTAGTGCTGGCATTTCCCAATAGTACACTTGAACTAGAAATCAGCTTAGCCAAGTAAGCACCATTAATCAAGGCTCAAAACTCCAATGCACATGAGAAGTACTAAACGTTTGTCTTCTTTTAGCAAGATCTCAGGAAACTGAAGCAGTACAAGTAAAGTTGGAACCACTTTATTGTTTGTGATTACCTGCTGTAATTTTTATCACATGGGTAGCTTTACAGTATGTGCAAATATCACAGATGACAAAATGCATTCAGCAATCTTTAGTATTGCCAGTATGGCTGCCAGAATGTTGAAGAAGTGGTTACCCCAGTTCATATGATGTTGTATTCTTTGGTTCTAAATAAAGACCTAATCAGTAAAGTTCAGCAAAATCACATGGAAAGTAGATATCTGCTGATCATGTCTCACTTAAATACACAAATATGCCAGATGACATGTCCAAAATCAGCTGTAGGTATTAAAGAAGGACATTATTATGGAGATGTGGAAACTGAAAGGGTATGCTTGAGCAAAAACAAAATGCTTAAAAAAAGAGAAGCCTGGAATTTCTCTTCGACCATCTCTGGTATTCTCAGCAAAAGTTAATTTTTACAGTGGCATACCAGTTTTACAGTGTGCTTCATTGTTTGAAGAAATGAGCAACTCCCAGGCTTCTCTGAGCATGTTTCTAATTGCCACAAGTGTTGTGGTAGCTTCTTCCCTTGGGAAAATAATACATAAAATAAGAATAAAAATGTAACCTTTTAAGAACCTATGATACTAGTTTTGGACTTGTCAGACATTTTTGCTGAAGTTAATAAGCTGTCTAGGGAGAATGTTGCGTTTCAGACAAATACATTAGGTGGAGCAGCCAAGATAATATCCAAGATGTGTGTGTGTGTGTGTGTGTGTGTGTGTGTGTGTGTGTGTGTGTGTGTGTGTGTGTGTGTGTGTGTGTGTGTGTGTGTGTGTGTGTCTGCTTTTCTGTCTGTATGACTGTGTGTGCCTGCATGTACATTGGTGGATGCCACAGACAGAAGCAAAAATCATTCACAATCAATGAGAACATCCCTTATAAAATTACATTTCATCTGCATCCGAGGATTTAAGTTCATGAGAATTCTCAAATGCCAAGTGGAAATGTACCAGTGGATTCTCAGAAAAATTAGAGTATCCCAACTGTTACTAATATGCACTGTACAGATAAGACTTTCAGTGCTAAGTTAGTCTGCTTCTGAACATCGGTGAAACAGAATACGTAATTTCTAAATTAATACTGAGCAGCATATAAAGAAACAGTGTAAAATGGTAAATAAGACAGCTGCAGCTAGTATAAGAAAGGACTATTAGACAGGAATAAGGAAAACTCACTAAAAAGGCAACAACTATGATGTTTTATTACTTCCAGTTTTACTCTAAATTAAATCTTAATTTCAAAGAAAAAGGATAACCACTATCTGGAAGCATATATATATTTTTGTTTAGAATCTTGGTTGACGCATGTTTAGCAATTCATTAAGAAAACTTGCAGCATAATGTCCTTCAGAAAATAATATTATCCCCAGCTTAATAGTGTTTATTGCTATGATTTAAAAAAAAATGTATACCTCAGCCTATTTCAGTATAATACATGGAAATGCACAGCAACACAAACAGTATCAGCTGCAGGACCAAGCCCTTAAGCAGAACAAATGGATACGTCCAGTTTTGCAGACATTTTACAGACTAGTACACAGTCATCTCTCAAAAATCTGTAGCAGTAAAGAGGTTTTAGGGGAATCAACAGATCTTGAATCTCTGCCCAGAGCACTGACAATTTATTAAACGCAACTTCCATCATTTAGCTGTGCTTGCCATTTTATACATGCTCTTTGAAGCAGTGGCTTGCAAGTTCTTACTGTTAAAAGTACTAGATATTTTGATATTGTAAGCACAGTACTAATGCACTTTGTATCCTACTAAAATTATGTTCCTTCCATGTTCATTCTAATACCAAAATTTTAGAAATCCAAACTGCAGAATTGCATTCCAACCACCTCCTCACCATCATCCTTTTTCCAATTACTCTATACCCCTTCACTCTTTATCTATAACAATAGGGTTGTTAACTAAAGTAACAGACTACTAGAGCGAGACACTACCCAGGTAAGTATGAAGGTTACTTTACCCACCCAGCCTTTCTTGTAGATTACTGCTCACTGAATAGCACACCAGATTCCTGCCACAGACTGTGCCAACTGACAACTAGAGGGCCGAAAAGAGACAAAAACACTACCACCATCAGCCCTCCACTAGATCCTTAAAGCCCACATAATAGCTTTCCACTTCACAGATAATGTCTGTGGGTCGACAAGGAAGCCCATCTTAACATTGACATCTGGTAGTTTTTTTTTATCAAGTCCCTATGCCCACCCCAAGTGGCGACCATGAGCACATACATCACAGAATGGGGGCATACAATGCCTTCCCTATGCATGAGTGCTACCACCCTCTCATTTTGGAAGTGCCATACATACATCCCTGGTCCTGGATATTACCATGCCTTGCAAACCTCCACTTACACGATGGAATTAAATAACCAGAACGCTGCTTCTACACAGGGTGAGCAAGCTAGCACTAACCACTCATTCATCCATCCAAGTATTCAGCACCCCTACCATTACTCAAACTTAGGACATCTGAATCACAGTCAGGGCTTTATCACTCTATTCCACAAAGTCAAAAGAATTTCATGAAACCTGAAAGTTTAATATGATGTAATTTTATTAAAAGAAATTAATTAGCACTGTTTAGAAGGTCTACTTTGATGACTATGACTATTCTTCATTTAACTGAGATAAATTAAACATTCTGTATAAAAATACAGGTTCCTATTGGAACATTGAATTTCCAATTGCTCGAATCACTAAAGGTCGACCTTTAATGATCGAACAATTGGAAATTCGAATGCTTCAAAATGAACAAAAAAAAAAAAGAAAAAGTAAAGGGTGTCGGCAGGGGGGCAAGCCCCCCTCCACCCCCCACACCTTAAATATACCAACTCCGAGATCATGCTACAGTGTAGGAAAGGGATATCTTCCCTTTCCGCACCGTAGTGCATTAAAGTGCGATCTCGGAGTTGGTATATTTAAGTAGCGGGAGGGGGTGTGGGGGTGCAGATGCCCCCTGCTTTAACCCGTCAGAATACATTATCTTTGTTTTTTTTTTTTAATTTTAAAGTTACGGAACTTTTTTCATATGGTGTCGACCAAATGGTATTTGAAGTTCCGTAACTTCGAATTTCTAATAGCTAACCTAAAAATTCACACTGCAAAAACAAAAAACAAAACATGGTTCTTCAGGATTACCTAAAGTATCACAGTAAATTTTGGAGCAGTAAATAAGATTATCAAAATGAAACTTTACTCCAAAGATAACTAGGACAGAGGTTACATTCTACTAAAAGTAACTACTCATAATGAATATTAAGCTATGAAATTTCAATAATGTGATAAAGTATACTAGAAAATATTAAATGCATATAAGTTCTGAAACATAAGCATTCAGTAATATACTGACCTGTGGTGTTCTATGTATAAAGTTGTCCGTGCGAAGACATGAACTTATAAATATGTCAGCGGAAGATGGTGTTTTCCAACTTTTGTTGTTAACCTATGCACAGCTCTCCCCTCCCTTACCTTCGCTCTTTCTTTCCCTTGCTCTGTCTTAAACTGTAACATACTTTGATAACGTATACTGCATGACTGCCAGAGACGAGGCATTTGAGGCAGCACCACCCTCTGCATGAAAAAGTGTTTTACCAACGCTGTTCTAAATGACCCCCCTATATCTGCCACTCACATCCATTCCTCCTTCCTTTTTTTCCTTTCTCTTTAATGTGACCATATTCAGCTGCCATTAAGTGTTTTGGCATTTACAAATCATATTCCACATCTCTTTCTGCTATTTAATTTAGCTATACTCCAGCTGTAAAGGTCTTCTCCTGTCCATATCCATTCATTTACCTTATTGGTAACTTTATCTTATACACTTCCTTGCAGCTATATTAGCTTCCACCACACATCCCTCAGAAGTGCACAAAGCTCTCCATATGGCCATGTCTATTCTCTGGGCAAATGACCTCAGCATCTCTGGAGTCCACTCTTTGCCTTACATACATCAGAATACTGCTGTCATTGTGCATTGTCTTTCACAATGCTTAGCACAATTCAGCTTAAGTGATACTTATTACAAGTGGTTTAACTTTAAAAACTTGAATCACTGTGGCTCAAGTGCTCATATGAGAGACTCGAAACTACGAAAAGGAAAACATCAACAGTCCTTAATGTTCGAAAAACAGCAAATCAAAAAGCAGATTCGCTGTTCTTCAAACATTAATGTCGAACAAAAGAAAAACGAAGTGTAAAATAGGGGGGCAAGCCCTCCTGCACCCCCCACACCCCCGACTTTATTATTCTAACTCTGAGATTGCACCACAGTGGGGAAAGGAACCATTTCCCAATACCCACTATAGTGCAATCTGCCCCAGAATGTCGAATGTGCAATGAGCGAATCTCATTGTGCATTTGCTCATTGCACATTAAAACCTTTTTCCATTCGACCTTTCGGAAAAATGCTGTTCGCCCTTGTGCAATATGCACATGTAAAGGTAAACCTTACAGGCAAATCCTTATCTTCCAGTGTCATGTTTAGGATCACTCCAACAAGAATGTATATCATACGTAGTCTTCCAAACCAGCATTTTGCTTTTTTATACTAAATTTCTGCATCCACTTGCTTCCAAATATAAACACTGCAGGATATTCTGAATGCCAACATATCCCACCCCTAACTTCATGTCATTACTAGTATTATTAGTGTACAAGAAGATCCTGATGTCCAAACCTGATGTGAAAGGTGACACACACATATTAAAAAGGACTAGTGTCTACTCCATACTCTGCCAGCTACACTTTTGGCTCAGATTCAGCAATGTTCCTTTAAAGCAACCTATCATATTCTTTAATTTACCTCTCAATATTCTGTGAATTAGAGTGATAAAGGGTTTACTGGAGTCTAGACTTAGTAAGTCTGCAGGGTTCCTCTTGAGCTACTCAGTAATGGCCAAGGAACATAAATGGATCAGGTTGGACTGGCAAGATCTCTGGTTTGCAAATCATTATGTCCAGCACTGGCCAAAAAAACTCTGCAAGATGCCTTGCATATTATTCTCTTTGATCTTCTATAAGATGGAAAAGAATTAAATGACTCTATAAGTACATGAAGATCCATATCAATGTATCAAAGGAAAGCTCATTGAAAGGTGAATCAGTCAAAATCCATTTTGTTGGCTTACTTTTTGCAGTAGCCTGTTTCGCTTTGGAGTGGGATGATCTCCTATACCCACATGCATCTCTCAGTATAATATAATCATCCCTGAGGTTGTTTCAAAGTGGGACAAAACAGCATGCTATAGTGACATTCTTTGATGAATGCATATTTTGGCCTATGATATTAAATGAGATCTCTATTAATGAATGTGCATTTTGGTCAGCTGTTGTTATGTTGGTCATGGTGCATTTTGGTCAGCTGTTATTATGTTGGTCATGGTGCATATAGTACATTCTTACTATCTGTCGCCATCTTAGATCTATGTTTACATGATGGAATCAGTGAGTTACAATTATGACTCTCCAGTGCACTGATCCAGTTAATAACAAAAATACATAAAACGTGTACATCCATTTACATAAAACTGCCTGTAAAGGAAAAAAATACAGATGCAAAAAGCGTAACAGTAAATGAAAAGTAAGGAAGATAACTATACATCAACATTAAATCTATTTATCTAGATGGATAGGTAGCTACCCACATACATACATACATGTGTTTGTGTGAGTGTGTCTACATTAATATACAAGATGGGCTTTCAAATAAACTACACTCATTAATTATGATTAGTAAAGTAACATATTCAGGATCTTGCCTTCATGAAAAAAAAACAATCCCTGGGATTGAATAAATTCTGTGTAGGCTTCACGTGAAGGCGACATGGAGTTTGCATGTGCGCATGGTGATGTGAGGTGAGCAGCAGCGCTCACTGCATATTCATGCCACATACCATGTTTAAACATAAATAAGTGAATTTTCATGGCTGGTAACAGTGTCGGTAAGTATATAAGAAAACACGAGATAGCACTCCTATTTAAATCAGAGCACTGTAGGTCTGCAGTTTTGTGTGGAATGCCACAATGATCACAGATAGCTCTTAATATCGTTGTGCAAGACATCTGGACAAAGGCCAACATAATGAGGAGATGATGACCCAGAAATAGGGACAGATTTGCTCTATAAAAATGTGCTACAATAACCGGTGGTTTGTGTTAAGATGCATGTTCTGAAGGACTTGATGTCTGAAACTCAAATGTATGTAATTGAGTCATCAGTTCTGAGATCACCCCAGTGAAATGGCAGAAATCCACAAATTTGATAAGAAACACTGGACATTCTGTGAATATCTAGACAATTGAGAGGTATGAATATCAAGTATATGGTGCAAACACAGTACAGGACAGCGTGTACAGTGCAGAGTATTGTGATACCCCATTCCTGGCATTGTGTACTGAAGCTTTGGAAATGATCTGTCAGGGTACTTGGACTGCCATGTAGAATAAACACTCAGGAAGTGTGCGTACTGAATAGGGACACACAAAGATGAATTGTAGGAATGAACACAGGGGAAAGAGGAGAGGTGAAACAACCTAATATACAGCATAAACAACAATAAATCCTTCACCGCTAAGAATAAAATCACCACACTCCATATAAATCCCAAAGTAAAAAAGTAAAACGTGGTAGTGCATCAGTTTACTTTTTCAGTTATTCAAATTATATCCATTGATGGTAGACTAGGCAATGTTAAAAATCAGGTTGAGAAGGTAGAACACAGAAAGATCATTCGGTTGCAAGCCAGTAAAGGTTTTGGAGTGAATGATGCCATATCTTTAAAGCCTTTTTTAAAAGATAGGAAATTGCCTTATTAGTACACAAGTGTTTTTTAAGTAGTGAAGGCTAGTTGATGGTTAATAGATTCCCATAAGGAATCCCTTATGAGACTTGTATTTTGTTTCTGGGATAGCTCTGTTGGAGCTCTTTTGCACAGGGATAGGGTTTAGCTGATGGTTGCCAGGTCAACAGCGAGAGAATTTCTCACCAGACCTGTATTTTATTCTTGGAATAGTCTTTTGCCTTTGACAATATGATAATTTCATCACTGTTTTATACCATATTTAGGCACATTTAGTAAGCGTCATTAAAGATTTCTAATAATGTTTTAGATCTTTTTATTTTCACCAACGCTTGAGGTTAAGTTAATTTAATAGCGAGTTGTGTTCTCGGGATGTCTTGCATTGTGTTAGGGACAAGGAACTTTGCACTTATCCAAATCGTTTAATGGGCGAGTCTTAGGAATTTTAAATATTGTTATTGATTATTGCCACGTAATAATGGTATTAAGTAAATTTAACTTATCGCTTCTTTATATTGATGTGTGCTTCATATTATGTTATTTTAAAGGGCTCAGGCATTGTTGTGCACTAACATGTTGCTTTGAAATTTAAACCTAAACTGTATAAGTTGGGCAATTGAGCTATGGTGAGAAGCGAGTAGGGTTCTTTGATTCATTCTTCTTTTATAATGATGTGTGCTTCATGCTGTGCTCCTTTTATAGGGATTGGGCATTGCTGTACACTAATATACTGTATTCTAGTTTAAATCAGTACCATAAAAGCTGGGTAATTGAGTTGCAGTGGGGCAGTGAGCAGGTTTCTCGTGATACAAGATAGGTAGCTATTTAGATGAACCCTAGGATTCATGAAGCTTGCACCAGGCGCAGGCGTAGCGTAGGTGGTATAACGCCAAATATGGCCGCCAAGCGATTTAGGTATGATCCAATTCTACGTGCACTACCAGCGTACGCCAGATCTGCGCAGCCCTCGGCTCAGGTATGCTAATCACCCCATGCGCAGTACTGCACCATGCAAAGGAAGGTACATAGCAATTCATTAAGTGGTGCAGGCATAGCGTAAGCCCACAGAAATGTAAACCAAAAAAAAACGGTTTACATTTTGCCAAACAGAACATCGGAGCTATGAAAGCGGACCAGACTCATGTATTACAAAGTTAACATATGCCAATGGCTAAATATACAGCCAATGGCATACGAAAAGATGCACAACACCTAAAAAACAACATTTAATGTCATGTCCACAGTAACGCAAAGTACAACCGCAGGGCATGTGTGCGCAAATGGGAACACAAGGAAAATATATACAAATGTCATAAAATTGCAATGTAATACAAATCATGATTTCACCATAATACTCAATGGTATGCATGGTACACCACAACCAAGCTGCAAGGGTTGCTAAGGGTCTACAGTGTTTGGCGTGGTAACTATGAATTAGTAGTCAATGCTATGCAAATGAGGCAAGTAATAGTGAATCGCAAACGTCCCGCCGGACTAAGGATGTACCATATGGCGCAGCGCTACAACACCGAGGAGTGGTTTGGAGGTATACATGACATCAGCAGTGGGGTGTGCCACCGTAGCTGTAAGCACATTGGAGCAATGCAAATCTGGGCTGCCCGTTGCTAAGCAAAGCCACAGTATAGGGGTGGGGATGCAGGTATAGTATCGTTTAGCTGAGAGCACATATGGTGCCCGAAAGCGCATGTGTACGTGGATAAAAACATGCCCAAAACCCGGTAAGCGGACACACGTGCCGCACACCATAGCTCAAACAGGAAGGTTAGGGGAAGAAAATAAGGAAATGCTGCAGTAGGGTAATTGGAGTACAACTGAGCAATTAACACCTATGAACTGACAGTGGGCAATCGACGTCAGCTAACAAGTCTGCTCGCAGCAACCTGCAGAACAGGATAGGGGAGGTGTCAGATTGCAAAGAAAAGAGAGCTGTCATAGCAGAGCAAAGCAAACCTGCAGTAGATCGGCCATAGAACACATCTCGCAAGATAAGCCAGGTTTTGGAGAGTACAAAAGAAAGCAGGCTGCTGGATGCATGCCAGAAAATGGGAGGGGAAACACTAAGAAATGTTAAGGGAAGGCAAGAGGTAATCCACAGCAGCTAAATGTAATTCAACACCAAAGTCACCACAACAGCAGTACCTGTGGTAAAACACATAAGATACCCTGTAGCTCCGATTGTACATAAACACCCTATGACATCATCAGAGTTCAAAGCACAATAGTATAAAGTGTGAAGGCACCTCACACACACTTGTGTATTCCCAAACACTGCACCATCTGTGTAAACAGATGGAGAGCTTTTACAATGTACATGTTGGGAGCTGCCATAGCTGTGATTCATCACCATGTGTTAGAGACTGAAGGTGTTGTGGAGGATGATGCTGACAACCACCGCAGGCCCCGGAGGAGAAGAGTGTTCAGACCAAGGGTAACCTACCAGGGGTTACATGATATGGAGATAGTAAAGCATTATAGGGTGGACAGGGACATATTACAGCAAATAGTTGAGCTGTGCCGGCCATGCCTGAGATCCAGAAACAACAGAGGGGAACCCATCCCAGTGGACACGAAGGTATGCGTAAGCTTTAGAATACTAGCCACAGGTACCTTTCAAAGGCCAACTGGAGATATAATGGGGATCTCACAGGCATCAGCATCCAGGGTACTACACCAGTTCCTGGATGCCATGATACCACATGCCAATGAGCATATATACTTCCCCCAAACTCAGGAGGAGCTGGCCAGCAATATGCGTCTCTTCCACCATGTGGCACACTACCTGGAGGTACTGGGTGCGATAGACTGCATGCACATACATATCAAGTCACCACCCAGTGAGCATGGTAGGTGCTACATAAACTGCAAGGGATACCACTTCATCAACTGTCAGGTCATGTGCAATGCCCAGGGCATTATCATGGATGTTTGTGCTGGTAGCCCTGGAAGCTACCATGACTCCCACATCTGGCATGCCTCACAGCTGTATCAGGTATTTGTCAGGGGGGACATCCCACATGGCCACTTTGTGGGGGATGCTGGCTATGCACTGGAGCCGTGGATGATGACTCCCATCAGAAATGCACACACACCCATGCAAGAACGCCATAATGAGGCACACGCACAAACCAGAATCATCATAGAGCATGTGTTTGGGATGCTGAAATCACGGTTCCATTGCTTGGACATATCTGGTGGAGCCTTGCAGTACTCTCCAGGCACGTGTGCCCACATCTTCATAGTATGTGCCATGCTACATAATATGATCCTGCGGAAACAGCTGCAGCAGGGGATATAATGGTGAAGGCCCTCACAGCCCACCGCAATTGCCAAAGCCATCACAGGCACAGAGGAATTCAGATCACGAACACCCTGTGCCAGCCCCAGTAGGCAGACAGAGGCATGCCCAATATGCCCATGCCTTGGCAAAGAGGGAACGTATAGCACATACACTGAGAGTGTAGGCCCCTACGGACTGACACACCTCTCCACCTGCACACACAGTAAACTGGATCGCATACACACACAATCACCTGTAAATTGTAATGTATAGGTGACCTACTGTGTGAATCCTACATAGGCAGCCCTCAACCATTGCACACACAACAGCTATTGGAACAAGGAATGTCAACACCTGAACAGTACACGCACCTAACTGCATATGTTGATACTGTATGTACAGGTTCCTAGGTACATTGGTAGGTACATGCCTGATTGTCAGAGGCCATTCATCAACCGAGGCAAACGGTGTCTGCTGTTACCACCACATCGATTAACCAGCTGTCCCTCAGTGGAGCAGAGCCAATTGCGGGATCCATGTGTGTAATCACTGTTCCCCACACACTCTGCATGGATTCCCTGGTGTGTTAATGAGGGGCTCCATATAATGTTATCAGGAATGTAGTGGCAAAGCATGGGGAGTACCCATGACAGGTATCTGTCACCCCAGCATGCTCCACCTATGGTTGTGTGAAGGTGTAGCACATTATAGTGTGTGGCTCACTGTGACATACATTCCCAATGCTGGAGCACATCCATTAAACATCACTTGGACATACCATTAATAGGTCTCATCCATATGTAAACTAACTGAGTTACACATTTGATTGCAGTATGGAGTAACAGCCGTAGTACAGTCAACATACAAAACACCATAACACGTGTACAAATCCCAGATGCCCAAGTGGTAAATGCACTGACTGTCGTGCATGTTCCCGGTTCCAAGTCCTGCAAGGGACGTTACGTAATCCCCAAGGCACGAATAATGGATGTTGGATGCAGGTCATCAGATCAGGTTTAGCACATGTTAGCAGGTTTATGCATTGGTAAGTGCTGGTAAGCGTCATTTAAACATGACTATACGGATATGCGCAAAACAGAGCTAAGCTTTGCTGAATATTGCGCAGATCACGGTCAATGATGTCCAGAACAGGTGATACTAGCATTTTTCACCCCTGTACTAACAGTGCCTGCTCTGAAGGGTATAACGACCACTGCCAGGAGTAGAACACGCAATCATGTACACAATCACCTAACACTAAGCTACCCGAGATGTACCAATGGCAGGTGTGTATTGTGACAGGTTAAAACACAAACGTGCGGAGTCCAGGAAACAGTATACACCGCCATGTACACAACGAAAGGTGTGTTCTCCCTCGCACTCTCTCTCTCTCTCTCTATATATATATATATATATATATATATATATATCATAGAGATAGAAATGGTGATAGAGAGATATATGTCGATGTATACGGATTCACCTATATCTGCAAATATATAGATAGGTCAACGACATGTACACAACCATGGAGGTACAAATAAATAGGATACTGCCAACTATCGAATGTTTCACATACTGACATGCGTAACCACGAGGCTTAAAGACCAAAAGACCACAGTACCGGAACACTAGAACCATGAGTAATATTATCACGATGTTAAGGGATATTTAGTTATCACTGCCGGTGCTGCGGTCCAGGAAGGTACTGTGTTCAACTGTGTTTGTGATTGCCGTAGTCTGTGTAAGTGTGTGTTGAGGGTGCCATGTGCGTTTCCGTGGGACTGTAATGTGTGTATTTGCATCATGTGTCTGTTAGTGCTAACTCGGAGGTAGATCATTGCGGTAGGTGTGGCCATAGCTGGCCGTAGGCATACGGTTACCACCTGTCCCACTTTAAGAGGGACAGCCCCTCCCTGGGCAGTTGTGTCCTGTCAACAAATATTAAAAAGGGCAAATGTCCGAGATTGTAGGACATAATTATGTCCCATATATTATGTAATAGTTGCATTAAATAGTTATTCCTGTATCTAAAATACGTAAATGTTACATGAAACATGATAAGTAGCTAAAGTGCTACAAGAATACGTATGTATTTAGGATAAAAGTACGTTCTATCCTGTGTACTGACCATGGGTATGTGTCAGCTTGTAAACACCGATGTGTGTCCTGCAAATGTCCCACTATAGCCATTTGAAAAGGTGGCAACTCATGCCAAAGAGGTTCAGTCACCAACACAACTGCAATGAGTGCAAATATCTGTGACAGAAATACACAAGACAGCTATCATTTAGTAACATTCCCTTACATATCGATGTATTTCCGGAGGTACTGAAGTATCAACCTCACCTGCATGCTATATAGGAACCAATTAACAATGGCTCAATGTATAGCCCGCAACAACCATAGTTTTAGTCTACTAAATGATAGGTCTTCAATTAGGGAAGGAGCCCACACACATATATATATAGAATATGTAGAAATGCAGTCCCCACAAACCTGTATATGCTATGTACACCCACCTACATCTCCCCCACACCCGAAACAATTGCAATACAGACTGTAATAACATCACAAACATTCACTCACTCAATTACATCTGCAGGAGCGTTAACATACCTTGTGAGAGACACATTTGTAATGGTGTCATGTGAAATCGTAGCTGTTGTATAATGGAACAGATAACGATGTTACAGGTTTTGTTTGCAATAGTCCCTTATCAGACAGTTGAGATGACAGGGCACTCACATGTAGAACCACATACTCTAGCCGTCACACACAATCCACAGGGGACATGAATTCAAAATATCCGTGTCTCTCCAAATAGCAGTTGCAATTCCTCACAACAAAACACATACAGGCCATATCCCCGAAGGTAGGGCAAAAGGGCAACGCCCAAGTGGAGAATTCAATTATACCCCCTGTTACCGCGTAACTGGCGAATGGAGTAGCTGCACAGCTGATGTGCATGTAATAATTCACTCGGGAACACCAATTGGCGGCAGGATACCACATGTTACAGGTATCTACGTATATAAGGATGCCTTGCCATACATTCAAACCGTATGCTCATACCATAGAACCGCTTAAACAGTAAAGGTGTAAGAGAAATATTTACGAAGACTCGGAACGCTAACAAGGTATGTAGCACACTTAGTATGTTAGTGTATGTAGAGCATGTTTTGTATTAATTAAAGTGTACGCAATGCATAAAGTGGGAAAAGGTATTATGTAGTGATGTCTTGTTGAGCATAGTAACGCTTGTAGAAATTGTGTGTCCTGCTGTGGGCAACAAGGTAAACATCTCATACACCACAAGGGATGCTACATGAGGGCTTTAAACACAATAATTCCACACCACCCGCCGTCAATGGTAGGGTTTGTCCAACAAGTATGTGCCATAGCAGGGGATAGTATATGCTGATATACTGTCCCAGTAGGCATGTGTATGGGCATATAATGAGAATAACATGCCTAAGGTGGTCCTGCTGTGCAAGTATGCTTTGCATTATGGGATAATGTTTAAAATATGTGTAATGTACAGTATTGTAGGTAGATATGTCAGATATTTTACACAGCATAACTGTTACATCATGCAAACAAAAGGTATTCTATTGGCATGTACAATACACAATAACAGGATACATATGGCTTGTAGTCACGGGACACTGTAACAGCATGATAGCTAATTGAAATGGAAGAGCTACTCAATTATCCATGCACAAAGGACATGTAATAGCTTCACAGGTTCATAGTTAGGTACTATGCTGTCTGGCCAAGTACATTTGTAAACCCAACTACAGTGTATTCACCGGCAGCACCTCCCTAGTGTCCTGTGTCTGTGAACAGCAGAGCCATGTGTTACCTGCACCTGTGTACAGTACAGCCACTGCAGTGATCCCTGGCATACATGTGTGTCTCCCATCCACCTATCGAGGTATCTCATGAAGAGTGCTAGTGAGTGTCCCTGCTTGATGTACATAGGAATCATGTTCCAAAGCATGGTGAGTGTCTGGTTCAAGAATGTATCCCTCAAGCACGTCCCACTCATCGTTGCGTTTGTGTATATATCCATGAGCATGTTGCTCTCAGTGGCTTTTGCTTATGTTGCTTATGTGGAGTATATCCATCAATATTGTTATGGACATGGGCCCTGTATGTTCAGCAGAGGTCACCCCAGAGTATGCAGTATGAAAATGTGTACAGTTGTGGTGTCTGTAGTTGTGCCGCATACGTCATCCTTCGGAGGTCAATAATCCTCATGGTGTGTTAATGTTGTGGTATGTAAAGCCGTTGCTGTTCTGTAAGGTACACCCCAAAAGGGGTGTTGTACCCTTGAACGTGTGTCATACGTCAGGAGTATAGAGGTACAATGGGTGCCTTTGTTCCAGCTACAAACCCATTACAGATAAGAGTAGCCACGTAGAAGGATATCCACGCCACATTGGCAATATGGTTATCAAAGGAGTGGGTGCTATATATGTGTGTACTAAGATCCCGTATAATGTCACATGTATGTAGGAGACTACCACCTATGTGGTAGTCAGTGGGTGATGGGTGTAATCCAAAGGGGATGTCTATGCACCTTGTGTCATGCAGCTTGAGGCCATGTTATCGACACCAGGTATCCGTCACAGTGACACCCTTATAGATGATGTCTGTATCAGCTGGTGGATCAATCATGGCTCCTTGTTTGCAGTCATCTGGAAACCTATTCAGGGAAAGTCCCTCTGTGCTAGCCTGTACCTCAGGGAAGCATATACCGAACATGAGGGGCCCTATGACCGAGGACTGTGGTACGCCAAGTCTAACTGAATTACAGTAGGTACTACGGTATGCTACGCTCACTGTGTGGGTCCTGTCTGTGAGCCACTTTGCATAACATCTCGAGACGTAGGGGTCGATGTGCAGGTGGATGTGTATGTTGTCAATACCAGAATGGAGACCGGTGCTGAAAGCCAATGAGAGGACAATGTAGGCTGTGTGAACCCCCTTACTGTCATTAACTACCCTGGTAACTATCAAAGGAGTCCACCAGGTGTAGGAGCCATGGTCTGGCCCTAACAAATCCAACCTGGGTGGCATCAAAGGTCAGGAGCCCACCAATGTCTCTGTGAATGACCTCCATGATGATGTGCCCCATAGCCTTGCAGAACAGTCCAGTCAGGCATATAGGGCAATAGTCCCTCTGGTTCATTGTGGTGCCACCTGTGTGGAGTGTGATAACTGTTGCTGTGCACCATTCAGGGGCCACAATGTCTGATACAAGGCTATTAGTGAATCTGGTGGCCAAGTGGGGAGCCATGTCATTCTGAGGTTTGTGTAAATCGCAGCCTGGGATGTTGGAGGGTCACATGGAGTCTGTGTTTCAGGCCTTAGAGAGTGCAGGTTGGAACTGCATAGTTGTGACCACAGGGACTCTGCATTGTTCCTGTATAGATTTTGGCCCTGTAGGCCGTGAGACGGTGTAAAGTTAGAATTGAACCTATCTGCCAGGATGTTGCCAATATCATTCGGTTCTGTAATGTTCCTGCCTAACCGTCGTATGTCAGAGCAGATGTGAGTATTGCCATTGAGTACCAACATACCTCCATAATGCTTTGTGGTAGTCCTTGGAATGTGTCGCAGTAATGTTTACGTAGCTAGATTTGGAGGATGTGATAAGGAATCCCGGATTCCTACTGAGGCTGACCAGTGAGCTACCCCCACCCATGGGATTGTACTCCACTTTGCAACAGCCTCCACCTTTTGTTGTACATTATGTCCATGGAACTGGACCCCCAGAGTGGCATCCATTATCTGGTGGGTACCATCATGGCTCTGTTTGGGATAGCATGATCCATGCAGTTGTGTAAGTGCTAATGAAGTGCACTGGTTAATGTTTCAGCGTTTGTAAGTACATTGTCCATCTGCACGGGTGTCATGATGTTTACTACCGCTGTCATAAGACATCTCAAGTAGGCCTTGTAGAAATCTTGTACTGTGTATTCCATGAAGGGTGTGGATAACAAGGGTGATTAGCATACATTTGGAAACTACCAACGAGGGGATAACCCCAGGTGTGGAACACCAGTCACATGGTAATGTCCATGTCTAGGATATTGTTGGCCTTGGTGGTGGTGTGTATGGGTTGATCCAGCCGAGTGGAGGTTATGAATCTCAGAAAGCGTTGGCCTAATGTGTCGGTATATGAGTAGGTATCCCAGTTAAGTGTGGGGTAGTGTCAGTCAAACATCAGTAGTTCCTGTCTGAACCCTACTGTCCAGTAGACCAAGAAATGAGGGCCGGTAACCGTGGGGTATGGTGTGAAATCCATAGCAAGTTACAATGTGTATAGCAGTGCTGGCCACAGTTAGTTGCACGTAGATTACCTCTGATGCATTGTGCTAAGTAACCAGCCTAGAGATGTGTACATCCTTGTGAAATATGGACACACCTCTGCCGTGGGTGTTCCGGTCCTGGTTACATGACTGAAAGGTGTGGTCTGCGTATAACCTGTCAGTGCAGGTGTGCTCTCCGGAGCCTAGAGGTAGGTCCAAGTCACTGCAGAGATATCGAAGTGGTCCATTATAAGGAGTGCCTCACCTGAGTCCATTAGAGATGAAGATGTCAAGCATTGAGTAACATTACCCCAGGTTTTGCTTGCCTGTTCCTGATGTGGTGGTGAATATGTTATTGGAAACTGTCCAAGACAGGCAGTATAGGAGCAACAAGAGCCTTACATGTTATCTGTAATCCCAGGGCCAACAGGTGCAGGTCACCTGTGCTGAAGCATCGTGTTTTGTTGACCATGTCATTCAAAGCAGACAGATACTGGATGCCTGTGGAATGACAGCAGAAGCATAGGCAACTGAAGTGAAACATTCAGTTGTTGTACAGTGGTATCAGTCTGGATGAATGCAGAATGCTTTTCAGGGCTTGGGTGATACCTTCTGGGCTACAAGACCGGAGAGCTATTGCATGTCCCTGTACATGTAGTCCAGGAAGTTACATCTCAAGGCAGTTACACTAACATGGAGAATGACAGTCAAACTGTACCTGGTGAGGTGTGGCATGGGTGCATAGGTTATGTTGCGGATCCTGTTACCCGACAGCCAGATGTAAGTGACTATCACCTTGTGTAGCCTGCTGAGTGGGACATCAGTGTGACCGCCTACAGAGTCATCTATGACTGGTGTGTTGGGTATGTTATAACACCCTATTGGCTGTAGTTGATGGGCACACATGAGTCTGTGGGCTATAAGTAATTGGTGTTGTGTTTGGTGATGGGGGCTGCCTCTGTTGCCTACACAGAGAGTATGGAGAGGTTCTGCAAATGTCATAGTCATACTATGTGTGGCCTGTGGTGGTGGAGATCTAGTGAGACTATGTGATGAGTGGGGTGTGTTGCAAATATTTAACGTCCCCACATGAATGTCAGGTTCAGTCTGGGTTGGAGAGAGCATTACCCCCAGCATGGCTACATATGTGCATCTCCCACAGGCTGTAGTGTCGTATGTTGGGAGGTGAGCATTGACTGTGTACATGAGACAATTGCTCTATTGCCTCACGTTTGCCATATTCATCATATAGACAGGCAATAACACTGGTAAGTGACACTTGGACATGCCTGTATATTCAACCATGTCTCACAAGATATGTGAGGTATGTGTGTACAACAGCTGTTGTACTGTAAGCAAGCTGGAAATGTAAGGACAAACAGTGTACTTGTAGGAAATGAGTTGGAATGGGTGCTATAGTAATTAGTAACTCATGAAGTGCTTACATGTTCTTAAGTGCTGAGCATGAATATGCAATACAGATAGGGTGTTGGATAATATAAACCCACTGCAACCCACAAGTGGAGATGCCAGTCATAATTGGAGGCACTGCACTATTACCCTGCTGAGTATGGTCTGCAAGTCTATGAACCTTTATCAACGTAGATGTTAGCAGTACAGATGTAGATGACAGTACGGATGATTTCACACTGCATAGCATACCAGTGACAGGTCATAGGACATCATCACCCATACTGTGTTCCAGCTACACTGAGTATACTAGATGTACCGTCGTATGTCACAGGAGTGTTCTACCAGTGGCCTGTTGACAGAAGCAACACTACAAAAGGTGTCTGAGTGACATGTCCATATCACACCAGTGGCAGCTACAGTCAAACAGGGTTAATGTTTTGTACTCCCCCCTCATTGTAGCCCGTACCACACAGACAAATGGGAGGCATCTACATATGTAAGGATGTGAATGGCCATGACCTAGGAGCAATAGCTGTCTCAGTGTTGTGGACAACATACAGAATGGGCTTTGTGGGTGAGGTGCGTGACATATATGCACAATCTGACAGCTGATAATAGCATTGTCACCTCTAGGTGAATAACCCTGTACCTATTAACTACCACCTAGGCAGTGGTCAACATTATAGACACTGTGTGTAAGGGATGGTGCTGTGCAGTTCACCTCCCTGAGCTGGTGATGTCTCCAGGCCTATTAGGTAGTCATACGAGGCACCCATGTCATGACAGGGTGCCATCCATGAGCTGGAGATCATTGGACAGGCATACTCAGCACTTGGGTGACCAATACCAGATCACATATCACCTTTAAGGGGTATTGGCCATGCGTGGATGGGTGACACCAGCCTTCACAATCCGCACCTCCACTATGCAGCATGCTGGTTACCTTGCATAAAGACATGTGCAACACTGTGATGTTGGACATGCTACATGTAGATAGCCTGATCTGAAAGACACACGTCATGGACAGCCACCTTCCTACTACAAGGATCGCCACATGCTGGACAGATCCCTGTGCCATACATGTTACATACTTCTGCCATACCATGCAACCCTGTCAATCAAAGCTGCACATGTCATCTCTGTCATACATGGTGTGATGACCGCATGGTAGATGCATCATTAACTGTCTGGATCAGTAATGTAGCACTGATGCACCTGGCGGTGGCAAAATGGCTGTCGGATACAGCTAGAAAACCTTGCCCATACATGCTATAGTTGATAACCATCCCTGCAAATAACATCCGGCTAGCCCTTGTCCCATGTGTATCACATGTGCAACACATGCAATACGTGGCAGGATGTTCAACTTCTCTACAGTGCCATGTAGATGTATATGGCAAAACACAAGCATGTAAAGGTTTCCGTGCGCATGTCTGCATTGTCACTGCTCATCTCCGTTAAGGCAGTGTATGTGTTGATATGTGACATATACACAGCATCAAGGTCAACAGCATTACTGTGGACACATCCGGGCATGTGCTGATAGGTAAGAACATCAGTACAGGCAACCAGACATGCCCACATCAAGACAGCATTCACATGGAGTATGAGCAATGTAATGAGGTGACACACATATATGGTGATGATATCCAATGCACAACGGGTGTTACATGTGTTTGACACAAACATGTCAGTGTCATGATGATTTGCAAAGATAACTGTTCATATGTACTAGATTTCATACAAATGTATGTGCAGCTGTATCTCCGTACATCTCTATGATACTGTGACCTGTCTCCATCATTATGTCTTCCAGATAATGCCTCGTTCACGCCTGCCAGCATATAGCCTCCTGGAGGATGATGCCCTCATACCGTACCTCCATGATAACTATGAGGTGTTGTTCAGCCATGTGCCACAGCATGCCCAGCAGTGTGACGACCTGTGGCAGGAACTTCGCAGGAGGGTTAATGATGTGGGTGGCCATAACCGCACCTACCAGCAGGTGCACAGACACTGCACGGACCTGATACGACATGCGAAACAGCGTGCCAATGCAATCACCAGGGAACAAGGTAGAACAGGTGGTGGGCCACCAACCCAGCCCCCACTCACACCTACTCTGGAGCTACTAGCCAGCTTGGGGACACCCTCAGAACAGCATCCACAAACACTAGCTGCCATCGAGGAGGTGGGTGTCTCCCAACCACCGAGCCTGGAGTTGCCTGGTAAGTCACTACTGCACATATAACTATTATATCCCATTTAGTTGCATGTATCACTGTACAATATGTAATGTAACATCATATGCAATGTATGTTTACACACATGCCGCATACTATAGTATGCTACCCTGTGTATGCACACATGTGCATACTATATGCTATTGTACAGGCAAATGTGTTAACATGCACAGTGCACCCTGTAGCTGTCATACATTCATGGATAATGTTCAAACTGCTGTGTCACCCCTATACAGGTACCTCAGTCATCAGTCTGTTGCAGGTGAGACAGTTATCAGTATCAGGCATGTTAATGCATAGATCTATTTGCCATGTGGCCAGTTAACACATGTACACATAATGTATGGTCCAGTCATGATATACAGGTTGCATCTGTCATCAATCACACTGGCTACCCATGTGCAATATATACAAACTAAATAAAACACCAACATGAAACCACAGTATCTGTCACTGCTAGATGTGTGGACAGCTGTGCATACAACAGTGGAGGTGTTGTTCAATTAGGAATATGTACTATACATTGGAACAACACATGTGTGGTACACAAACAGTACCACACATTGAGCTGGGATATGGGCAGCCCACAGGATTCACCATTGTGGAATATGCCCCTGCAATGGGTGCACACATTGTGATGTGCCATCTGACATGTCCCAGACATGTAGTGTTCCGGCTGCAATATTGTCTCACTATCCCATAATACATACCTCACATACCAAACATACAACCCTTTGTCTGCATAACCCTGTGGACAGTGACGTATCTGACATCTATGGGTGTTATGTCATATGGGACAACACAGACGTGAGATAGACGGCCATCACAAACATTTGGCCAACGCATGATCACACATGGCCATGGAAGATGGCCAGAGACATGTAGCAACACACAGTAGATGTGATGTGTATACACCCTGTTGCACATTGTCCACACATGGTCCAACTATAGCCTTTGTTGAATGGTTATATAGTTGATGTGGAACACTGGACATCCTAAAAGCCTGTGCACAGCTTGTGGAGGTGTCACTTAATTCGACCATATAAGATGTGTTGAACATCATGACTGTGTCATAGCATGACAGTAGTCACCTTTACAGCTTCCACAGACATAGACACCACATCAGGCCACAGATACCATACATTTCCCTTGCTGCTGTTGGACATCACTGTCAGCCGTGCACCTTGTGTGTGTGGTACATAAATGTCATGTGGGACATGGTGTATTGACAAGTCTGCCATGTGTGGACACGGTTGCCAGGCAGCTAAGACATTTTAGTAGTTGTGCAGGGGTGTCATCAGTAGGTCTTCCAGTGACCTGTCACATGACACAGCATGGTTTAGTGTGTATACACCTCAGCGACGTGGGTCACAATTCACAGTAGTTATGTAATGTGTATGCACGCAGTCATGGCTATGCACTGTGTGTGGATTCCACAATGTATAGCAATATAGATGCCTCATGATGCCATGCAATGGCACAGTGTCTGTACTTCACACTGTATAGCAATGTAGACGCCTCATACTACCCTTCAATGCTCATGCACATCTGCTAAAAGTGCATTCTATCTGTAGGGTATACAGACAACACTGCAATGTGATACCCATTACACCACTGTACATGTGTCAGGACACCATTGTGTCAGACATGTATGCATGTCAATGCACACGTCAGCAGATTACATGTCATACTACATGTTAATGTCAAGGTCACATCAGCCATGTGTACTGTTAACCTGTGCTGGTCCACAAGGTGTATCACAGGGAAGCATGCTTACTACCATGATTGTGTGAACTGCATGGCTTCTGATATGACACCTGCTTGCTGTTGTGTGCAACCCAGGGATGTATGCTAACTACCACTATTAATGTCTGAGCTGCATGCCTTCTTCTGTATCACATGCATGCTGCATGCCATCTGTCAAACCACATGCATGGTCTGTCTCTGTGTGTCTGTGTCTCTGTCTGTCTGTGTGTCTATTGTAATGTA
The DNA here is from genome assembly GCF_019279795.1 of Protopterus annectens. NCBI lineage: Eukaryota > Metazoa > Chordata > Ceratodontiformes > Protopteridae > Protopterus > Protopterus annectens. The sequence goes on from NC_056743.1 coordinate 186,711,779, forward strand.
GAGCCTTTCTTTGCATTCACAGGTGATGTAGGTGTGTTACCCTCCTGCGGTCCATCTGATGTTAGTGTCCCCACAGACTCTAGCAGTGATGAACATATGCATGAGGTACAGCAGGGTTGTCAGGGGCTGAACCTGTGCCAATGGTTGCCATCCCAGCTATGTCCCCCTCTTCCCTGCACACAGTTCTCATGCCAACGCATACCCCATCACCAGTGGCCATAGAGGAAGGACAGTCAGCATGTGTTAGCTTGGAACAGGAATGTGTGGTGGCTACAGAAGGTGTGTCTTCACACCATGGTGTCAGTGCAATGACTGCAGATGTGCCACACAGGCATGTGGCCAGTGCTGCTCGTAGGAGGGCCTCTAGCAGACATGCACCTGCAGGACAACGCGCAGCAGCTGGTGTCACCAGACACATGTTTCAGACTGTAATGGTGGCACAGGCATATGCTGAACGGCAGAACAGAGAAGGCCAGAGGTTTCAGAAGGTTGCTATCCGTTCTTTAAATGACAACATCCAGGCATTGGCAAATGCTCAACAGCAGATTGCTGACATTCCGGACAGGGTGACATGGTTGGAATCCTTGACCGTGGCTTGGCAATTCGCAAGCGTGAGCTGTCTGTGCTGGAACATCTGGTAGGAGTGAGGCATAGGCCATGTGGACATAGGCCAGCTACACCACCTGGTGCAGGTCAATGTGAACGAGCTATCTCACATGCCCGCTCCCACAGTGCCGGTAGCAGTAGCAGTGCTGCTGGTGCTGTGCTGTCCACACCAGGACACAGCAGGCCATGTGGATGTGGCCCTGGACATTCCCAGCGGGGACACGGTTCCAGTGGGCATGTGTCATTGGACAGTAGCCAATCTGTACCTCTGTCTGGTAGTGCCCGTGCAACCCCTGGCAGGCACAGGTCACGTGGCCGTGGCCAGACACAGTGAGCTGTACATCCTGGTCTGTACAATCTGGAGCTGTCAATAATACCCCTGTATAGGCTGGGCACATGGCAGAACTGTGTGCACACATACACGCACACAGCAGAAACATCTGTAGGGCACTGCAACACCCACATGCATAACAACCACACATGTCCAATCAGATCACCGGCCCTAACCCACACACATGACGTCATCCACTGGTGCAGCCTATGCCTCTGGCAAACATTATCACCATGTGTATATGATGATGCCTGTGCTGCATCCCTGTCATCCACACCATTGGTGCAGGGACATGCTCATATGGTCTGATGCACAGGGTGAACAGAATAGTGAGATAAGTGTATATTACATTTGTTGTGTACTGTTGACACGCACCAGCCATACCATATAGTACAGGTTTAGAATGCATTGCTATATGTTCACAGTATGTGTCTTGGTACCAACAGTAACAGCATGTTGGTAATTATGCCCTGCTTCCCTCCTTAAGGTCTACTTGCATGCGCCATTACGTTACATTGTTTGCAGTTAGAGTGCATTGTTGTATGTTCACAGTATGTGTCTTGGTAACAACAGTAACAGCATGTTGCTAATGATACCCTGCTTCCCTCCTTAAGGTTTAATTGCATGTGCCAATAAGTAGCAGTGTTTGCAGTTTCCCATGTGTAAATGTGGAGTACTCACAGGCATGTATGGCAATACCAGCATGCTATACGTTAGCCTCAACCTCACTATTAGAAAGGCTACCATTCCACAGATGTCCACACATCTACTGATCCAGAAGCATGTGAGCTGTTTAATAGGCTACAGTGGCTAGAGACATGACATCCATACCGGGTCACATCACAGGTACAGTGACATGGTGTGGGGGGTTTACACAGCGGTCTGGCTGATGTCAAGGTTAGGGGCCAGTTGATAGCATGAGGCCTCACTGTATATCAGTAATACACTGTCACATTACAGAATGAGAACACGCACAGACATACACAGTAACATGCCCACACTCACGGGGTCAATGACACTATAACGCACACTTGATAGTGTTGAGGTGAGGACCCCTGCCTATGTGCTAATCACCTTCACAGTACTGTGCACCCACATGACGCGACACAGAGAATGAACATGTACAGGTAGCCAGTAAGGCTGAGACCGACGACATCAACAGGGTAGTAGACTGCATCACCATGAGGGGTTAGGGATCCTGTCTGTTCTGTATGGTAGCATACACCCTCACTCCATGCACCAGACAGCCATACATACATACATACATACACACACACACACACACACACACACACACACACACACACACACACACACACACACTGTGGAGTCCACAAATGTCATTCACATACAGTTAGCTGACGTGTGTATTACACACACCACCCCTGCCTATGTCTTGCTTTCTACACTGCAGTATGTACAGATCTCTACAACAGTGTACAGGGGTGTGTAACAACTGGGATGTATTCCCCACCATACGTGGCATATATGGTCACACAAGCAAACACACATGGCAGTACTGTGAATCATATACCTGCTATATGATGTGTCTGACAGACATGCGGCAGTATTGGCTGCATTATGTATACCAACGCTACCTTCGGCAATTGTGCTGCTATATGCACACGGGAGGACGTAAGTGTTACAGGTGTCAAGTTTTTTACAGTCAGTAACACCCTGACCGCTGTGTAGGTTGTATGTCTTCACCTTCAAGTAACAGCAACATAGCATACTGTTTGCACATGTCATGATAGGATGGCTTGTGACACACCTGTGAGCTGTCTTCAGCAAACATCAATCTGCAAAGATGGACCCCCACTTTATGGACACACATCCATCCATACCTGATGTACATCCTACCGTATTGTCAGTAGTTCACCATATACAGGTGTCAATGATGGGGCTGCATTGCAACTGCATGTTGTAGTTAGACACAGATGAACTGCATACATCAGCTACTGCACATGCATGGTAGCTGAATGCACACCACTACATGTACATGGGTGTTGGTCCTACATTCCTGTCATGTAGCCATGTTTATATGCATTGCAATTGGTGGATATGTGTGATGACATGCATGACACATGGACTGTTGTATGATATGATGGTTGTCATGGGTAACTAGTACAGAGGGAATGTTACCTCAGTCAACATTGCTACTTTATGTACTGTTAGCATTCAACAGCCATGGACCTACCTTCCATGTGCATGCGTGTGATTGATGCAGCCACTTGTCTGCACGGAGGACAGCAAAAGCTAAGCTATGTACATATGTGTTGTGTGTGTGTGTGTGGGCCATGTACATATCCACGGCAATTACATGTATGTCATATCCAAACATGAGTGTTTTTTGGTGTACAGCAACAGTCATCTGTTACAGCTGTATAAGACCCAGGGCCCCTGTTATGTGTAGAGCCGACCTGGTTATGAACAGTGGTATCACTGCATTGCATAACACATGATGTAACCCTGTCAGTACATGTGTAGTCTGCACAGTTACTGTAGACATATGTACAGTCCACTGGTCATGAGTAACATGGTGTTGTAGTAATGTATGGATGTGTGTTGCTGGTCCAAGAACATAGTGATGTCTGAGGGCTACATAGTAGAATGCGGCATTTACCACTGTGGTCTGCACCTGAGACATCTGTGATGGCTCTTGAGTGTGTACTGGTCAGTACATGTGAGTGGCCTTCATATACATGGGGACACTTACACCTGGAGCGGTCCTTCACGGTCTTATGGCCCACATGTCTGTATCTGAGGTATATGGTGGTATTGCTATTTTGCACAACTGTGCCATATGCCAGGTGTTCCTCACTGCAGAGATGTCCATATTCCCCATTGTTGGATCTGTATTGTCAGCTGTGATTATGAACGCTACACATCTAGCACTGACGACCGGTGTCAGATATATGTAGTGCAGCATTTGTGCTAACAATGCTCACTATTGACACACTGTGCCCTTCCATGTTTAGAATCCATGTGCATACAAGACAGTAGAATCAGTGTGCATACAAGACAGCCCTTCACTACTACTGTGTGAGCATGCCCAGTACACCGTTGTGTAGATGCACACACAGTACATTCTAAACGGACGTGTGCTACTAAGTGTGTGAGCATGCCCAGTGACACCTTGTGTCAGTTATGTGCCTCAGTGTATGGGTATGACCATTGAAATCCTGTATAGCGATAGTGGTCATCCAGGCAACAGATGTCCATACCCACGTCAGGATGGAATCCTACATTGAACACACTGGTTGACTGTCTTGAAGGGTGTACTGTCTGTGGCGCGTCTTGTATCTATGTAGTGTTGTAATAGTGCTCTGTAGACAGGCAGTTGTCCCGCTCACACCACTGCCGTGTGTTTGTCTCCGTCTACCTTGGGACAGTAATATGCTTTTAGACTGCTCACTCTCCATACATTCACTATTGGCGTCTTTGCCTTTGTTGATGATGTCATCTACCTAGAAGCATGCATCTGGGAGTGCTGTGTTCCAGTTATCTCGGTAGCACGTTCTGTAACTGAGAAATGCTGTAGTGTGATAAGGTAGTTAGGTGTATGTTTGACTCCCAGCCCTGCCAAGTGTGTGTGTGTGTGTGTGTGTGTGTGTGTGTGTGTGTGTGTGTGTGTCTGTGTGTTTCCAGCTGCCTGGGGACAGAGTAATGCTTTTAGACTGCTCACTCTCCATACATTCCCTAATGGCATCTTTGCCTTTGCTGATGATGTCATCCACTTAGAAGTATGCCTCTGGGAGTGCTGTGTTTCAGTAAACTCGGTAGCGCATTCTGTAACTGCGAAATGCTGTAGTGTGTTAAGGTAGTCAGGCAGTACATTCTATGTTCTAATCCCAGCCCTGCCGCGTGTGTGTGTGTGTGTGTGTGTGTGTGTGTGTGTGTGTGTGTGTGTGTGTGTGTGTGTTTCCAGCTGCCTGGGAACAGAATAATGTTTTTAGACAGCTCACTCTCCGTACACTCCCTATCAGCGTCTTTGCCTTTGCTGATGATGTCACCCACCCAGAAGTATGCCTCTGGGAGTGCTGTGATGCTGAAACTTGGTAGCGCGTTCTGTTACTGCGTAATGTGTAGTGTGGTAGAATAGACAGGTAGGTGCTCGATTCCAAGGCATGGCAGGTGTGTGTGTTTGGCAGTTATACCCTATGTGTTGGTATCTGTGGGTGGCTAGCTGTGGGATGTGTTTAGTGTGCTTTGTTGCTGACCTATATAGTGTCCACAGCTCGCATATTCTGCCAAGACACTGGGTTGTCAACACATACATTCGCCAATAGGTCTGGTGAGTAAATGTCAGGAGCCCTACTCTTACCCTTAATACAGCCTGATCCATGTGACGCAACAAAACACACATGCCTTGATAGTAACAACACTACATGATGCAGGTGGCACATGTAGTTTCCTTTTCATTCCTGTCTAATGCTTTCCTGTCATGTGGTTCGCTGTTGTGATATAAATGCAATATCTACATATGTGTGTATATGTATATGTGTGTATGTATGTATGTATATATATATATATATATATATATATATATATATGTATACATATAATATATATATATAGATATAGAGAAATAGACATAGATATAAACATATATGTCTGGGGACATCAGCACTATTGAATGTTTGTGCCGGATGATCTATACTTGATAACCTCGGATGTATGTATATCTGCCATGGCGTAGTGGTAATGCACATCGTCTGTTGTGTGCAGGGTCCCAAGTTGTAGTCGTGCAGACACCAGTTATTTTGTTGCTGAGAAGACCATGGAACATCGAGTATGGTGATAGTAAGGCACCTGTTACCAGTTGTGTATGGATCTGAGAGACACTAAGCAGTGGTTATTAATTTGGAGGTTCGGTATGGGTCAAATAACTATTCATTAGAAGAATATACTATGCAGATGAGGTTGACAATAGTGTATCCCATTTATCCCCAGGGTGTGATGCAGATCCCTGGAGTTTATGTGTGTAGTTAGCCAGGTGCAGGGCTCGAATATAGTTGACAGCATGGGAGGAGGGTCAGGCATACTGTACGTACATTGCAGAACTGTGCCTCGGGAGTGCTCCTGCCTTAGCACGCCTAAGCTAGGGGTGTGTCTATACCTGCCTGGTGACATTGGAAGGGACAAAAGCAGTAGTGGGGTAGTCAGGGTGTACAGGCTGCACAAACAGGTGATGATCAGCACAATCAGCAGATGACATGGCCAGCCCGCACCTGAACAGTATGGTAATGTGAGCAAGCAGCATGCACACAGGTTTCTTCCACACTCTACACCACTGGTGTATACCTGCGGGGACATTTCACAACACAGTCCAACCAAATGAGAAGGGCTGCAGCAGGGAACATAGACCAACATGTGCAGGAAGCTAAGCGCAGTGAGAATGTGTATGCTGCCGAACAACCCTTACTGGGGTGACATAAGAATTTATAGACCCAGGGTGACTTACCAGGGGCTACATGAGCTGGAGATGGTTGAGCACTATGGGGTGGACAGAGACCTCCTACAGCGGCTTGTTGACCTGTGCCTGCCACACCTGACACATCAAACAGGCCAAGGGAAACCCATCACAGTGGATACCACGGTATGTGTTGGCCTAGGTATACTAGCCACAGGTACCTCACACAGCACAACTGGGGATATCATGGGGATCTCACAGGCATCTGCATCCAGAGTATTGCACCAGTTCACAGACGCCATGTCAACACATGCTAGTGAGCACATACATGTCAACATACGTGATAAGTAGACCAGCAATATACATCTCTTCAACCACAAGGCTGACTACCCTGGGGTACTGGGTGCTACAGCCTGCACACATGTACACATCAAAGCACCACCCAGTGAGCGGGGTAGGGCCTACATTCACTACAGGGGCATACCCTCCAACAGCTAGGCCATAGGCGATGGCCAGGGCATTAGACTGAATGTGTGTGCTGTCTGCCCTGGAAGCTATGATGATTCCGATATATGGCTTCTGACACAGCTGTACCACACCTTTGCCAATATGGACATCCCCTACAGTCTCCTAGTGGGGATGCTGGGTAACCACTGGTGTCGTGGCTGATGACACTCATCAGCAATGCACACACACCTGAACACTCACACCATAATGAGGCAGATACACAGGCAAAACATATAATTGAGCATGTGTTTGGGATGCTCAGGTCACGGTTCTGGTATGCGGACACATCCGGTGGAGCCCTGCAGTATTTACTAGCTACATGCACACAATTTGTTATGGTATTTATTATGATACACAATCTGATCCTGCAGTAACAGTTGCAGCAGGAACAGCATGGGGCAGGGCCACACGGCCCAACACCATTGCCAAGGCCTGTACAGGCACAGTGTGACTTGGCGAAGGAGCTACCTGAGCAGGGCCCAGTCGGTGAAAGGCTGTGCACAGTATGACCTGCCCTTGGCAAAGAGGCAACACAAGGCATATGTACTGACACAGTAGGTACCCATGGATTTCCCCTTTCTGACCCGCACAGAGTACAATGGATGCCAAACATGACACTACCTGTGCTCGGCCATGTATAGGAGGTACACTGTGTGCATCCGACATCGGCAGCCCTCCAGCACCGTCCTCCGGTCCAGAACACCCCCAGGGTATGTCTATCGACCTAACAATTGGCAGTTGTATTAGAATGTGTATTTGGTATGTAAGTGAGCATAAAAGAGACTTTGGTGGCTGAATGTTAGGGAAGCAGACAGTACATGTGCATAGTGGCACCATGACATTTGTAGCACATATGGGGGTCACAATGGTAGCCAGTAGTACACAGGGTGTCCCAACCCACTGCAGATTATGGGCTGAACATCATGTATGTCCGTACAGCCTACACACGTTCCATGCAGCTGGACAGATGTGGACCAATACAGACAAATGATATACAATGGCCTATGGATATGCCCAATGAATGACCCCAACCCCCAAAGACACAAACAGACTACAGCAGGCCAGGCAGTTTGATGTAGGTTGTGAAAGCTAGGACGTCCAACACCACTATGCTGGTATTTAAAGCTGGGATCTGACGTACACTGGTATCCCTCCAACCAGCAATTTAGGTAGGTCCACACACTTACATGGAGTACCTGGCATACCAGTATAGTAGTGGCAGATGTGTACAATTGTCAGCTGTGCTCCCCCATCCAACCTATGCATGTGAGAGTCATGTGCGCCACCCACGGTGCTATGTAGGACTGTGTATGCGGTTGGATGTCCCCCCACGCTATGCAGACATGTAGCAACTGTCAATGCCACATGACCATTAGCTACCCTGCAGACACAGCATGACATCTGTCTGTGTAGAACAGAGGGGTCGGCAACACGGTACTGACTATCTGGACATGTGACACATGCGATATAGCTGACCATACTTGGCATGCTCACACACATGACAGTATGACGGTAATGTCGGTCAACAACATGTGTAACAGTCATACTGGGCATGCTCACACACTGAAATACAGGATGGCCAGGCATGCATACACCAGTGGTCCGGACATATCTGCCAGTACATTGCTATACTGTTGGATGACTGTGCTGTATGGTGTGTGTGTGTGGTCTACTGTCTGTACATATGCCATGGTCTATTGTTAATTCACATGAGCTATGTGCGCAGGGTACTACTACCAGCACATGAATAGGATGGTTCTTTGTTTGCAGACAGACCGACGCCTTTGGATACAGACTGGGTGAGGCACATTCCAGCAGGTGGGAGCGGTTGTGCATGGGTTTGCACAGTGTTAAGCACTGCTGACATCTGGTTACAGCACCTTATACCAGTTTAGACTCCACATTTCTTTGACAGTGCACTACTGGCATACTAGTAGACAAACACGTTTACAGCCGCTCGCTTACCTTTGTCACTCACACTGGGTGTGTGCGATCCCTTGTGATGTGTATTACATTGGACTACATGACTACAGTATCGGGTATGTCTAACCATTTGGCGACAGCAGGCATTCGACTGTACGGACTCGGTGGTCTGTCCAGTGACGTAATCGTATTATATGCGTGTTCCTCATACAATCTGCTCCCATCTGACTGATACATGGGAACCGATACTCTGCAATGCTGACATGTGAATGTTATTTTGTTAACACAGCTGTCTGCCGAGTCATGCTACCGCATACCTACTGTACGTTTTCCACCTTTCAACTTGCACGTTTCCCTTCACATTTGACTATTTCATGCATTTATATATACGATGAATATTATTCTGGACATCAGTAATAAATTCACTACAGGTATGCAATAGTCCTGTCAACAAATGTGACAGTTGGTTGGTGTACATATGTGTACGGACCTCTGTGATACTCGGTGACTAGTTTCTACAGGGATAAGGCTATGACAAATCAGGGTCAATCACGGACACTTCTACCATATTAGTACTATTAACTTGGAACGTGTTGACAGATTCGTATTACTACTTATTTTCTGCAGTTAAATGCGTTTATTACTCTTAATTGTTGTAATTAGTCATTCTCATTCAACACCTTTCCTCCAAAGGTCACTGGCTTTGTGAGTGATTAAGAGGCTGGCCAGTTATTGTGTGAATGCTCTGACCATTGGTAGGGTTGACACATTGTCATATGTACAGGTTGGGATATATTCTGGGGACACCAGATTGTTTAGGCCAATACATACCCATGGGTCAGTGCAGGTTTAGAACATTCATTATTTTCCTAGCTGAGAGCCTATACCTTTAGCACTTTAGTTGTTAGTCTGTTTCTTGTACGAATTATGTATTTTCTATCCTGACATGACTGTTTTAGGCAACTGTTACAAGCAGTATGGTACATAGTTATTTCCTACAATCACAGGACATTTGGCATTGTATCATTGTTGGTCAGGACACACCTACCTACACAGTGACTGTCCCTCACACAGTGGATCAGGGGGTATCCTGTTTATGTCAGTGCCTTCATCACCCTATTTCCGAGTGCCACTATGCGAATATGTACAATATATTCTCTCGATTATTCATGTGGGGACACGTGCGTCACGGGCAGGTGTTTGATCCTGGGTAATAGGTTCTGCATGACCGTCTAGGGCTGGACAGTCTCGTGCACCACTACTGCACATTCAAGCTTGTGTCCAGATGTCTACAGGACTGGACATCATGTCGATACCCATTCTGATGTTTACACAAGTTACTTATCCCATGAGGACTGCGTTGGTGGTGCTGCGGTAGCGTTGTCGCCTCACAGTTAAACATTGCACGTTCGATTCTCAGTTAGAGCGTCTTCTGTGTGTCGACATGCGTGAATGGGCGTTCATCATTAAAGGTTGTGCGTTAGGCCCGGCAAGCCAGCACGTAAAAATCTACTGCCAATCATTAGCAGACCAGAGTTCCGCTGTGGCAACCCCTAACCGGGAAAAGCCGAAAGAAGAAGACTTATCCCATGAGGGATATCCAAAAATTTAACAAGACCAATACCGACCATTCTTTTGGTTTTACGAAAATGTGTTGGGGGTTTTACATGCAAGGGATACATAGTTTGCGATCCTGAAACTGCCTAGGGTGACACTGCCTACTACATATGAGTAGTGGTCACTATGTGTAGATGTGGCTGCGCCAAGCTAGTAGGCCAAGTATGGCTGGATTTGGTGGACATTCAGGTATAGGGGTGGGTTGTGTGCTGTGGAGGGGATGATGGGTATTCCATTATTCATCCAGGTGTGTTGCATTTGAATGGGCCAGTTCCATCAGGACCAATCTGTGGGTATGTGCCGGTGACATTTCTGTACATTTGTATCGCACATTTTAATATTCATATGTTTATGGGATTGTGTTCTACAATATGGCCTGTAAGGTTGTATTGCAGATGTGTATACATGTTCTTTGTGTTTCTTTCTGATTCACCCGCTGCTCCCTCATACACCTCCAGTTCACCTATTCTGCATATGACACAGTCTCGCCTTTGGGATTATACCATTACCCATCCCCCACACACACATTCCTGACACTCCATCCATCACTGCTTTGGTTGATGGCCCATGACACGGTCAAGGTAACACATTGCATACACTACATATGTCAGGTACCTGTATGGTTGTGTGGTCTACCCTGGCATGTTTCACCTTCCACATGCTATATATCATGCACATAGGTACACACCCATACTTAACTTTCATGACATGGTTGGTACACCCGGGTAATACCCGTTCAACTGTGACAAATCCTGACAAGTACGGCTTGGACCACATATGTGCGGATTTTGGCCGACTGCTCTGATCATTGGTAGGGTGCCACCTTTCCCTATGTCCAGGATGGGATATATTCCGGACACATATCTGATTGTACTGGACAACAAATACCCACAAGTCAATGCTATTGATAATACTGTTCCTTTAAGCCTACATGTTGCCTCATTGTTGTAGCAGTTTATATGCTCCTTCTGTTTCGTTTTCTTGCTTATTCTATTTCTTGTCACATATGGTATGTTAAATACGGACATACCTATTGTATGTGACTATTACATGCATTGTGGGATATAATTCTGTCATACGGTCGCTAGATATTTACATTTATCGTGGTTTTGTTATGGACACATCTGCCCAGCTGTGTACTCTCCCTCACAATGTGAGATAGCTGGTGACCCTGACATTGGGCTGGACGTAGCTATTGGCGGCACGCTAACATGATGCGTTTCACTTCCACTTGGTATAACAATCTACACTGCGTTGGACTAAGGCCACACGGTTTTCAATGTCATTTGTTCGAGGGATGGGGACCTGTTATTCCCTACCGTGCATTTGTGTTTGCTTCTTCATTTTGTGTTCGCAGGAACTGTCTTGCATGCTTTGCATACATTTCAGTATCCACGGACACTGACATATGTGATTACTATTGCATGCAAATTGTTATATGCAAGCATTTTAGGTTGCACATCGACAGCTGACATTTCCACACCTCCGTGCAGCACTTCGACACACCCTATGCACTTGCGCTCATTTCCTATGCACGTGGCTGTGGCGACAGGACGCCTTCATTAATATGCATTTGGCGCTACTGCACCATCTTCACGCCACACGGTCGGCGCAAGCCTAACACCGGCCTTGCGCCGAGCTTCATGAATCCCAGGGAAAATGAAGATGTTATATTTTTAAATGCATTATAATAGAGAATGTTGTAACTACAATGCTCGTCTTCTGAGTGACGTTCTTTCTTATATGCTGTCTTTTAACATGAAACTATGAAATGTATGCAATGTTTTTTGGACAATTGCAATTAGTGTATGTATATTGCTTGATGTCTGCAATTATATATATATATATATATATATATATATATATATATATATATGTATATATCAGTGGTGATTTTAAAGTTTTTTAAGAGTCTGATGAAGCATGGTTGTCTCATGTGAAAGAGCTTACTATTTTGTGTCTGAATAAATATATTTTTACTTAACTGGCTGCCGTGCTTGTCACTACCACATTTTACTTTTTTACTTAATGTACAGCAGATAAGGGCATGTCAATGGAAGATGGTTGTAGCAGCAACACCAATCCCATAAAAAAATGGGAAAGTACAGACTGCGCAGTGAAAATGTGTACTATGTGACTGTCACATAAGGTGACATAACAATGGGGAGGATGTCTGTATGAGATCCGTACATGAACAATGTACAGGACATCTATAAGGTGACATAACAATGGGGAGGATGTCTGTATGAGATCCTTACATGAACAATGTACAGGACATCTATCAGGGATATGACATACAACTGGGCTATGGTGCATACTGTGAAGCTGTCCACACTGATTTGTCTGAATATGAGTGTAATCTTAGCAGAGGTCTCCAGCAACTGGGACACAGGTAAAGGCTCATGGACAACATTAAAAGAAACAACCACAATCATGGACAATATCAATAATAATACCACCAGTAATCCCATGCCTCTCACATAACATATGTAATTTAGAGTGATCAGAGATGATTCTGCACAAACACACTTGTACAACTATTAAGATAACATTCACACTCTATGAGGGTAATCATGCACACTATCCTGGCACTGTAACATCTGCTGGAGGTATTAGGAGGGGCAATGTTATAGTTGTATGCAACATTATGAGCAATGCAGACTAGCTGACTGGTGTGTATGGCACACACACACACACACATATATATATATATATATATATGTATATATATATATATATATATATATATAGATATATATATATATATATCTATATATATCTATATATATATATATATATATATATATATATATATATATATATATATATATATATATATATATATATATATATATATATATATATATATATATATATATATATATATATATATATATATATATATATATATATATACACGCACACACACACACACACACACACACACACACAGAGAGAGCACAATTCACTCTGTCACAAATGCCATCCATGCCATTAATGCTGTCAAGCACCATATATATTGCACAATTCACTTTGTCATGAATGTTATTCATGCCGTTAATGTTGTCAACCACCTATGAATGTACTGTGTGCAACAACAGAACAGGTAGCATACATGGGTCTATATCACATAGTCAAAGTCTTATAATTTCGAATGCATAATGTTCGAACTATTATGTTCGAAGTTATAAAACTTCAACTATGGATAAAAAAAACAACAGAAAACAAAATAAACTGTTTTAAGCATGGGGGCAAGCCCCCCTGTGCACCCCCTGCTACTTAAATATACCAACTCCTAGATCGCACCCCATTGAACAAAATGGAAACCTCCACTTATGGAGATTTCCCTTGAAATGCTCGAACTTTTACAAATTTGAACTTATGGTCTAGACCATATGAGGGTCGAATTTGTGAAAGTTCGACTACGTGATAGGAACAGTACAGTTGTGTACACTTACCATAAATGTAGATGTTCGAATGTATTCAATGTTGCAGTCTTTATATTTGGGTTATCTTCTTACAGTAGCCCTCAGTCGGCCTGATTAACAAAGTCTTGGGTCCTGTGTCGGATGCTGTCCATTCTTCCATGACGTCAGGTCGTCAGGGGTATAAAACATGCAGCTGATGTCATTACATAAGTGTTTCTTGTCCCAGATGTTAGGTACCCCCCAATGGAAAGCAATTAAATCTAAAATTACAAGGATATACCTCCAACAAAAAAGCAAATACACCAAAAAGCTTTTTGAGCATAGTCAGGGAGAGTAGAGGTATAGCCAAAAGAAGAAAGGGGGCTGGAGGGAGGGTAACCAGGACTGCAACAGTGAATACACTCGAACAACTACATTTATGGTAAGTGTACACAACTGTACTATGTTCTTTGTGTTTCACTGTTACAGTCATTACATTTGGGTAGATTCCCAAAGCTAAGGTTGGGAGGAGGAATTTAAATAGAATTAGGACCGGCTATAAGGCTCTGCAAGACTGCAGTGGCAAAGCCAGCTCTGGATTTAAAGAAAATAGGCAAATGATAATGCTTGGTGAAAGTATGTACAGAACTCCAGGTAGCAACTTCTAGGATGTCCCTGGTAGGGACACCCCTGAGAAAGGCTGTAGAGGTAGATGCAGCCCTGGTTGAATGGGGTCTAATGCCCTGTGGGATAGGTTTTCCATGGTGCTTATAGCAGAAATTAATGCAGTGGCCTATCTATTTTGAAATGGTTTGCTTTGAAATAGCTTTCCCCTCTGTCCCTGCAGCAAATGCCACCAGCAGTTGTTCTGATTTCCTTTGAGGTTTAGTCCTGTCCAAGTAGAATCTAAGTTGTCTGTGCACATCTAAGGAGTGCAGTATTCGTTCCCCTTTGTTCTGTGGGTTAGGAAAGAAGGTAGGCAAATGAATGGACTGATTAAGAGCCACACTGGATACCACCTTGGGCATGAAGGAGGGATTGGTTGTGAGGGACACCCTGTCCGCATGAAAGATAATGAAAGGCTCCACTGCCATAAGGACCTGTAATTCAGATACCCTTCTTGCAGAAGTGATTGCTAAAAGGAAAGCTGTTTTCCAGGAAAGGAATTTTAAATCTGCAGTAGCAGCTGGCTCAAAAGGAGGAAGAGTGAGTTTCTCCAAGACAAAGTTAAGGTCCCAGGCTGGAGTTGGAGCTCTCCTGGGTGGCCTTAACTTTTTGGCCCCTCTGAGGAATTGCTTGAGCAGTGGGTGAGAGAATATGGGAGGCTCTGTGCTGTAATGAGCTGAAATGGCCGAGGCATGAATTTCGATGGAGGAAAAGGACAAGCCCTTATGAAGCATCTCAGTCAAGTATTGTAGAATCTGAGGTAAATTGGGTACTGCTGCGCTCATCCCTTGAGACTGATTCCAGGCACAAAATCTTTTCCATTTTGCAGCATAAGATTTTCTAGTACTAGGCCTCCTTGCCTCTAAAATGATATCCATCACTGATTTACTGAGGGATGGTAAAGGAGAGATTAGGTAATTAGCCAGGCTGCTAGGTTCAGGGTTTGCAGCTGAGTGTGCAGAATCTGGTTCTCCTGCTGAGAGAACAGGGAAGGAGTCTGAGGCAGGTGCCATGGGGCCAAGCATGACACACTGCGCAAGAGGAGGTACCAGTGTTGGTGTGGCCAGTCTGATGCAATTAAAATCATCCTTGGCTTGTCCTGTTTGATCTTTAGTAGTACCTTGGAGAGCAGAGGCAGAGAAGGAAAGGCATAAACTGATAGGTTTTTCCAGCTGAAGGATAGAGCATCCACTTTCCAAGCTAGCTTGTGGTGAATCCTTGTGCAAAATTTGTCCAATTGATGGTTCCAGGGGGAGGCAAACAGGTCTATATCTGGGCTCCCCCACTTGCTTGTCAACATGTTGAAAATCCTTGGTTCCAGTTTCCATTTGTGTGGGTCCATGAGGTTTCTGCTTAGTCCATCTGCCAGCGTATTTAGTTTTCCTGGCAGGAACTGAGCTTGTAGATTCACTTTGTAGCTCAAGGCTGTGTTCCACAATGCCATGGCTAGTCTGCAGAGGTGGTAAGAATGTGCACCCCTTGCTTGTTTATATACCACATGACAGTGGTGTTGTCCGTCGTTACCATTAGTTGTCCTTGAAGGCTGTCAGAGCATTCCGTACAGCTAACATTTCCTTTTGATTTAAGTGCAGGTGCATTTGACTTGGGTTCCATTTGCCCTGAATGCACTTCCCTGCCAGGTGAACCTTCCATGCATAGTCTGATGTGCCTGTTAAGGTTTGGGTGGCAGGGGGTAGTTTGAATGGCAATCCCCTGTTTTGGTGGCATGCCTCTGCTCACCAAAGGAAATCTAGGTGTAGGCAAGGTATGATAGGAATCATTGCTTCTAGATCCTGTGAATTTTGACACAATAGGCTTTTGAGATTCCATTGTAGTTTCCTCATATTCAGCCTTGCATATGGAATTAGAAGAATGCAGGAGGCCATGAACCCCAAGGCTTGCAGTATTTGCCTTGCAGATAGCTGGGTTTTTGTGGCCACTTGTTGGAAGTAGGTTGTCAAATGAATCCGTTTCTCTGGCATGAGAAAAGCCATCTGGGAAGTTGTATTCAAGCCTGCTCCCAGGAATATAATTTGTTGACAGGGTACCAGGTGTGATTTATTTTCATTTATGGTGTACCCCAGACAAGTCAGCACCCTTTGAACAAAGGCCAGATGATTCAAAAGTATGCCCTGGCTTTTTGCCTGAATTAGACAATCGTCCAGGTATGGGTATATCTGAATATTTCTTTGCCTGCAAAATGGAATGACTGGAGCTTGGCACTTAGTGAATACCCTGGGCACAGTAGATAAGCCAAAGGGCAGTGCAGAGAACTGATAGTGCATGTAGCCTGCTTTGAAGTGTAGGTATCTTCTGTAAGACTCCCTGATAGGGATGTGCAGGTATGCTTCTTTTAAGTCTAGTGTGGCCAGCCATGCATCTTTGCCTAGCATAGGAAGCAGCTGGTGAAGAGTCAGCATTTTGAACTCTGGAATCACCAGAAAGGTGTTTAGAGTAGAAAGGTCCAGGATAGGGCACCATGTATTGCCTTTTCTGGGTACCAGGAAAAGTCTCGAATAGAAACCTTGTCCGTTTTCCTCTTCTGGTACCAAATGAATAGCCCTCATGCTTAAGAGAGAGAGAGAGAGAGAAAACTTGATTTTGGACCTCTGCTCACTGATTTGGGGGTAGATCTGACCATCCGCTTGGTGTTGGTAAAATGTGGAAGTGAAATCTGTATCCTTGGGACACTATTTAAAACCCATTTGTCCTGGGTAATGCGTTCCCAGTTTTTGGCCTGCAGACCAATCTTTCCGCCTAAAGGAGAATTCAGTTGGGAAGTGCTTGGAAGTTTTAAAAGCAAGTCATTGAGACCGTTTTCCATAGGGGGGAGTCTTACTACTCCCAAATTTGGGTGCAGAAATCACCCTCTGCTTAGTCTTGTTTGTCCCCTGGGACTGAAATCTGGGGTTTCTGCTGTGTTTGGATTTTTCTTGAGAAGACCTGGAAGGGGCTGGAAAGGACCAGTTCTTAGAGGGCCAATGCCTGCTAAATCTAGAAGGCTGAACTTGCAAGAAATCGTTAACAGTTTATATAGATTTACCTTTATCTTCCATCTTTTTAAGAACTTCCTCAGCTTTGTTGCCAAACAGGCAGTCCTGATTTAAGGGAGCATCCAACAGTTTAGCTTTAACATGATCAGGCAAAGATTGCTCCTTAAGCCAAGCATGCCTTCTGCGCACAGACCCAGTAACAGCAGCCCTGCAAGAGGCCTCTAATGAATCAAATCCACATTGCAAAGTATGTTTACCAACCTGTTCAGCAGAATGCAATGTTTGTTTGTGTCTTTCGGCTTTTCCCGGTTAAGGGTCGCCACAGCGGAACTCCGGTCCGTTAATGATTAGCAGTAGATTTTTACGTGCTGGCTTGCCGGGCCTAATGCACAACCTTCAACGAAGGAACGCCCATTCACGCATGTCGCCACACAGAAGATGCTCTAACTGAGAATCGAACAGGCAACGTCTAACTGTGAGGCGACAAAGCTACCGCAGCACCACCACCGCAGTATGTTCAGCAGAATGCAATCAATCCTGTAATTCTTTATTTTCAGCACAGTCAGGAATCAATATCATTTTCTGTTTAAGCAACCCAATAATATGTTGTTGATACTTTAACATATGAAACTGGCAGTTTAAAGTCCTAATGGCCAAGGCTGCAGAAGTGTAAACCTTCTTACCCCATATATCCAGCGCCCTGGAGTCTCTATCGGAAGGGGTAGGATTTTTAGCAGTAGAAACCTTAATGCCCTTGGGTCCCTGTGAAACAGTCTCTGGATCCACAATAGGATTTTTAAAAAGAAACTTGTATGAATCAGGAACCCTGCAATATCTGTCTGGTTTTCTGGGAGCAGGAGGCAAAGAATCAGGGGCCAAACTAGATTCCAAAAAGGCATCATCAACAATGTCTAATACAGGAGGTATAGCTAAAGGGCTATGCTGAGGCAGGAGTAAGAAATCCCTAAGCCTCTTTTTTGAATCAGAAAAATCCTGGCTTTCCCAGTGGCAATGCTCCCTTAGAGTATGTAACGTTTCACCAAAATAAAAATCCTCTGGAGGGGAAGCAGAGGGAATAGAGTCCTCTGCATCAGAATCCTCATAAGTAGATAAGGGCAAATCCAGATCATCAGAAGAATCAGAAAAATATGAATCCTGGTCAGACGATTTATAAACAACTTCAGCCCTAGGTCTCTTAGAAGGGGGAGGTTGGCTTCACCTGATTAAAGTTATAAGGTCTTCAGCCATTCTTATTTGTTTTTTTAGGCATAGAGGTCTGAGCATGCGGCCTGCGTATCGTTTTTTTAGGCATGGTTCGAGATTTAGGCCTAAATGAAGAAGAAGGTGTCGGTTTAATATACAAGTCCATAGGCCTGAATACACCCTCAGAAGCTGGTGCCTGCACAGCGGCTCCAGACCCATCCAAGGTAGAGACATCCACAGGTTCCACAGTTGAAGCATATTGCAGCATACCGGACTCCGAATGGGTCTCAGTAGAGGCCTGCGAATCAGAAGTAGCGGGTATCAGGGGCTGCGAAAGCACCTCACTGAGTACCGGCGAACTGGCGACTGGCTTGGGAAAAGTGTTGTCAGCAGCTTTGGACCTAGGCGGCCTGTCTCTGTCTATCTTTGCATTCTTTCAGAATCCAGGTAGTCAGATGGCTAACCAATGACATTTCTGGATAAATAAACAGAGAACCGAAATATTTGGAGGCGAAAATATACCGATGACGGATAGTGCGCTGATTAAATAAAGCACAAAACAGACAGCAAGATGTCGTGGTCAGGGCCCATGCAAGAAATACAGTATGAATGAAAATCTTTGTGAGGTATTTGCTTTTCACAAGTAATGCAATTATTAACTTTTACTGACATCGGTAAGGAGCAAGAAAAAGTTTCCCCAATGGGGAACTTAGCTTTAGTTGAAGACTTCGGTTCTGAAACTCGAAAATGAAAATTTCAGGAGTTGGCCGACCGGCACTTGCGAACTGCTTCTGCTTCGGGCACCGCACGGCAAGAAAGACTGATGTAATGACATTGGCTGCATGCATTATACCCCTGATGACCTGACATCATGGAAGAAGGGACAGCATCCGACGCAGGACCCAAGACTTTGTTAATCAGGCCGACTGAGGGCTACTGCAAGCAGATAACCCAAATGTAATGACTGCAACAGTGAAACACGAAGAACATCCAACATACACACATCTGGTGTAATGACTTGATGGGGGTTTTGCACCATCAGACAGTAATGTTTATGCCATAAAAAGAATACCTAGGTATGGCCAGTAAGCTGTGTGACAGCTCACTGTGACAAAGGTGATACACTTCAGTTACACATCAGTGGAAGATTTGTAGGGAGGTACATGCAGAAAGAAGCATTTGTACTCAGTTATTGGTGCAATGAAGGCTGGGAACTATGGAGTTATTATGGCCTCTCATGTGGGTATCTTTCACATACTCAGTACTTGTGTTACATACACAGCACTGTGACCACATGTTGGTGGATGTTTCACTTACCTTCTACCCCAGGACACAGGTAATGCACCTGCTGGTCTGATTATAGGGTGTGATGTCCACATTATACTTGAGTTGTGTGTTTGTTTTCTTGACATAACAAATCCTCCCATGTTTTCTTGTCATTGCAGGTGTTGTCATGGCTGTGGCAGCAGTCTTTGGGGTGTGTTGTATTGTTTGTATTATACTAATATCACAGTTAGAGTCAATGACTGCCCACAATCTGTAGTACTTCAGGCAGCTGTTAGGACTCAGAATGTGTATGTCATCTATGATCTCCATTGCTTAAATAATGGACAGGGAAGGGCCTAGCAGACAGCCCTGATGTATGGACCTGATCACTGGACCTAAGATATAAGCCACTTCACACATTTCAACATAGTTGGATGCCAGGTATGTGATCCACGTAGGTTTTATTGAATCTGGCTGAATATCCACTCAGTATTTGTGGTATCAGTAGCTAAATTAAATTTGTATCTGTTCTAAGTACTTTGTTGCTCCTGTACCACTCACAAAGATGTACAAGAAATTCCAGTACACAACTTTAGCTGCTGCTTTATGACACAAAGTGCGGTATGCTTTTCACTTTCACATAAATGACAGACAATATGGCTTACAAGTCAAGGATTATAAAAATAAATAATGCCAACTGGTACCCATAAATGCTAAATCAAAACTGATATGGTAAGGACAGAAGGTAGATTTACTGTGGGCTTTCAATACAATCTATGCCATTGTGTCACTGAATATACAGCCTTCTAGAAATGTGTGGAAGTAATCGTTTTACTATGCAAGTTTATGGGAAACGTAAAACACCTCTGATATTAAAATGCACAATGCATATAAATAACACACTGAATATATAATTTTGATAGATTGCTGAGCAATAAAATTAATTGAAATTGCCCCAGCATTGAAGAAGGATTATACTATTTCAATATACCTTAGATTACAACCATTTCTGAATGTGCTTAAGTCAGCCATTTAAAAAAAAAAAGCTTAAAATTTTAAGAAGAAATACTTAAAAATGTACATGACATGCCATTTGTGACAGGGGAACAATGTTATCTCACCATACCAGACATGCTTTAAGAAATGACTAAGTCAGCTTGAAAATTTCTAGGCAATACATGAATGTGCAAATTGCATACTTATTAAAAAAGAGGCAATATATGCAAAAGCAGCAATACAAAATTAACCTGTTCATGATACATTTCTCTCAAACTGTACAATGAACTGAATGTTTCCTTTCATTTGTACTTTCATACTATAGTTAATATGTTCACTGCCATTCTATATACACTTACTAAGCGGACTCCAATAAAGAAATATCAAGTATAAATGTATGTTACTTTAGGTAGTATTCTTTAGTTCAGGTCTTTGAATTATAAAAAATGTTCCAGTAACATAATGTTTTTTCAGTCCCAATGTACACACGGAGAAGGAAGTACATGGAGGGAATCTCTCAAATACAGAAGTGAGAAGTACAGAGATAAACACAGTTAGAACTATAAATAAAATGATTAATATTGAGACATAGCTGAATTTTTGAGTTACAGAGTCTCTTGTAAGAAAGAGTTGCTGTCATATATACAATAAAACTAGCATATTTGTCATCGACCCCAAATGGATGACATTAGCAAAAGTTATAAATAAATGAAGACTTAAACCTCAAGTGATCCTGAAATGAATTATCACTTTCTCTAAAGCTGATAACTGACTTTTTTATTCTGTACTTTGTTTGCAAAGGCAAGATAAACAGATGCTTAGTGCTATGCATACTTTATGTACCACAACTATCCTAATACCCTTTTTCAAAATGTATATAACATGGAACATATTCCTGTACAAGCATAATATTTACAGGTCATTTAAATATGCCTAGTCCTAAGCACTTCTAATACAGGACTACTTTGTATATCACTGTGTCATAAAAATGCAATCACTTTGCTGTTTACTTTATGTCAATTGCAAATAATGAAAAGGCAATAGTCTAACTTGTTTTTATCAATGTCAGTGGTACCAACAGGTTGCACACACACCTGTGGTGCAGAAGGCTGTCAGTTCTATTCCCACACCTGGTAGATTGAATGCTGACACTGAAGTGCAGCATGGAGGGGGGGTGTTGCACTTCTGAGTGTGCTATCCTGTGGATGAGATGTTTACTAGGGCCCCAGCTTTTTTAGTTGGTAGTAGCTCAAATGGATGTAAAAGATCCCACAACACCTATCAAAAAGGGCAAGGGATGTTCCCAATGACCTGGCCAAATTTCCCCTAGTAGTATAAATACCACCTTGGGTCTCCACTTCAAAAATGCTACTAGACTAGTGGGACTAACCAGGTCAACAAAGAATAAATAAAATAAATATATCTGGAAATTATTTTGGTGGTCTTGTTGATGGGTCCTAACTGTAACCCTTTCCAGTTCTGTAAAATATAATGTGGATGTTGTCTGTTTAAGTTGTTCAGGACTGCATGGAAGGAAACAGAAGAAAGTCACTATCAGCACATAATCGAGTGATTGTGGAATCCTACAGGACTCTGTCCAGGGGCAATAATCTTTGTGGTAATTGTGTAAGAAATCATTAGAGATGTATAACTTATTTTCAGCTGACAAGAATACCTGGTGGACTAGTTAGTGAGGGATAACAGGTTACACAAGGATACCCAAGACTAGTAGAAGTAGCATCTAAAATACACACTGCAATGTGCAAATTCATAGTTCTGTGAACCAAGCTTCTTTGATGTACCAGCTATGGAGAGAGAACCAAGTATCACAATATCACACAAGCAAAAGAGCTGGAAGTCCTAGCTACTGAGTCACTGAACCATCAGGCTGACTAGGATATTTCCAGAAAGTAATCAGCTCAAAGAATGGTGAAGTTATTTTACCCCGTACAATCAGTGGTCAAAAATCCCAGCTGGAAGGCTGAATAAAGGGTTTGCTGTCTTATTCTGGGAATGACAGGTAACACTAGCTCAGAAGACGAAAATGAAAAGAACATCAACGCGATAGGAGGAGTTGATGCAAAAACAGAGAGAGGCTTGTGGAACTAAACTTGTCATCTAAGCCTTTGAAAACCCCCAATGAATGGCATGAAGCCTGATTAGAATTGTTTGTTTAGCGGTGTCTAAATGTATTAAAATATATTACTATTGCATCTGCTTCTTACCATGAAGTTTGTTTCAGTGCACTACTGGATTTTGTGTGCCCTCTCCAGAGGTCATTCTTTACCAGCATGTTCCATGTCTGTTTGATAGAGATAGATAGATAGATAGATAGATAGATAGATAGATAGATAGATAGATAGATAGATAGATAGATAGATAACAAATTTCCTTGCCTTGATCAACTTTTCATTTCAATGATACAAAAATAAAAGAAGAAGTGTATCAAAACATCAATAGCCATTATGCTGAAACACTAAAATGGGTTTTAACAAAGATTATGTCCATAGTGCATATCTCATATATAAAAATAGCACAACAGACATTAGTATGGGTCTTGCAAGAGGACAAGTCCTTCCTCTGATTTGATGAACAAATGTTGGATAACATTTGTAGTTCAATGAAATAAGTCAACCAACGCGGCTGCATAATTATTTGCATTGTTTTGCATTTACCTCTGCCACTGATATTCCATCTTATCCTCTGTTGATGTTGTTAGAGACAGGAAAGGGGACATCATATACAGGAGCCAGGGAGAGGATTTTTCTTCACACAAGAGACAGGTAACCTGGAAGAGTAAACTATCTAGCCTCAGAAAGCTGAAGTATAGTGGTACTATCTGCGTATCTCACCATGTTCACTTGCATGAGATTGTGACTATCTGCCTGCCTCTCCTGATGTTATGGTAGCTCATGCAACCAAAAACATGCCTCACACCTGTAACCTCTGCTATGGGGTGCCGGGTATCAGAAGAACTCCACGTCTTCCGCTGTTAAAAGACAGTAATAACAGATGCATGATCCACCTATTCCCAAATTTGCTCCTTCTGTGACTGGATACAGTATCCATACCCCATGTCTCTTGGCCAGAGTCAGGGCTCAACTCATCTCTGCCATGGAATCAGCAATGCAAAATATTTCACTGAACGCCGTCCTTCACTGTTCTCACAAGGTTACTGTACTGCTGTAGAAGGTGATTACCCCAGTCATGCCACCGCTGCACTGGCCTTCTAAGTGTGCTCTGCTACTGTTTGTCAACAACTAGACAGGAAAAGCTAACAGAATGTGATGAGGCCAAGTAGACATGGGAACTGCAGGCTAGAGACTGCTTTCTGTATCAGGGAATTGAAATGTATTTATTTATTAATTGACATTTGTTAACCAGGAAAGTCCACTGGGGTCAGAAACTTATTTTCAGTGGAGGCCCGGAGAGAAAAGTTCCACACAATAACATTAACATCTAAGTAACATATTACAGTACAGTAAATGTAGAAATATTACAGTAGCTCTGCTACTATTTGTAAACAACTAGACAGGAAAAGCTAATAGAATGCGATGAGGCCAAGAATACATGGGAACTGCAGGCTAGAGACTGCTTTCTGTATCAAGGAATTGAAATTTATTTATTTTTTAATTGACATTTGTTAACCAGGAAAGTCCACTGGGTCAAAAACCCATTTTCAGTGGAGGCCCGGACAGAAAAGCTCCACACAATAATATTAACATCCAAGTAATATATTACAGTACAGTAAATGTAGAACTATTACATTAAAATTCATACTAAGTAATAAAGCAATTTATATACAGCAATAAACACACAGAGAATCAAGCAGTCAGACTTTGATTGTACTTATGACTTACACATATAGTGATTAATATTACACATACATATATTATT
Source organism: Protopterus annectens (assembly GCF_019279795.1). NCBI lineage: Eukaryota > Metazoa > Chordata > Ceratodontiformes > Protopteridae > Protopterus > Protopterus annectens. The sequence continues at coordinate 186,736,604 of NC_056743.1, forward strand.
ACAAGATTAAGGGTAGGTCTAAGGTGGCTTGTTGTTTGAATTACAGGGGCAAGAGGGGTGACTGAGTTGATGGCTTTTTAAGGCAAATGTAAAGGTTTTTAGACAGTCAGTTTGAGTTATATGGGGGGGGGGGGGTAAATTATTCCACAGTTTTGCAATGCTATGGGAGTATAGACTTTGGCCAGCTCTTTTATTGGGTTTGGTAACATTTAGAAGCTGTTTGCTGGAGGATCTAAGAGTCCATTTTGGAATATAAGTATGAAGGATGGAGTTGAGTGCTGGGCAGCAGTTAGATTTAAAAATTGGTTTATGGGCTAGAGTCAGGTGGGTACTGGTAAAAGTCTAACCAGTGCTAATCTGAGACTGCAAGGCAGTGGTGTGTACAGTTAGGCTTGCCAGAGGCAAATTTTGCTATTTTGTAATAGGATTGGAGTTTGTTGCGGAGAGATGATTGCAAGAGAATGGCAGTTTCATATAGGAGGGATGGGATAAGTAAGGCAATGGCCAGTTTTGTTCTAGTGTGGGTGTCTAGGTAGAGTTTATGATGATAAAGTTTGCCAAGTTTAAAGTGGGTTTTCCTTATTGCATTGAGAATATGTGGTTTAAAAGTGAGTTTGTCATCAATAGTGATGCCGAGTAATTTTGCAGTCTTTATGATTTCAATTTCTGTATTGTCTAATGAAAGGATTTTGAAATTGGTTGGTGGGGGTTTTGTGGAGAAAAGTAATAGTTTCTTTCTTTTTGGAGTTTAATAGTAGCTGAGCATTATATAGCCAGGTTTCTATGCTTGTGAATGCATTTTGAGTGGTTGAGAGGAGGTCTGGGAAGTTATTGGAGGTTGAAGTAATGGTGGAATCATCTGCATATTGGATGAGTTTGCTCTGTTGAGATCATTAATGAAGACATTAAAGAGAAGAGGCCCTAAAATGGATCCTTGTAGGAATCTTACACTATTTAACTGATAATGAGATTGTTCAGTTTGTCACTTGACTGATTGTTCCCTGTTGTTTAGGTAGGAGAGGAACCATGTAAGAGAGTTGGGGGAGCAGCCTAGCTTTGCTTGTTGGTTTATGAGCTTAGTATGTGACATTGTATCGAAAGCCTTAGATCCAGTAATAGAGCAGAAGTAGGGAGACCAGCATCAATGGCTTTGTTTACAGTATCTGTGAAAGAGAGAAGAGCTTTGATGTTGCTGTGAGCAGGGAGGAAACCAACTTGGGTGGGGCCAAGAAGGGCATTGCCTGAGAAGTATTTAAGTAGCTGAGTCTGCACACATTTTTCTAAGATTTTTGATAATGGAGAGCGTATAGAGATAGGGTGATAGACAGTTTGAGACGTCATGGGAATTTCCTCCTTTATGTAATGGAGTTATTATGGACTTATTCCATAACCCAGGAACATAACATTCAGAAATATAGTGATTTATAAGAGTGCTAACTGGATATGTGATTGCTTTGGCTCCAAGTAGAAGGTATTCAGTAGGCAGATTATTAGTGGAGGGAGAGCATGGTGTTAGTTTGGTTAGGAGTTTGAGTATAAGAGTGGTGGGTATAGGTTGAATTGTAAAGGAAGATGTTGTTGAAGTATCATAGGGAGGTACGGTAGTGAAATCATGTACAGACTTACAGTATTTATGTCCTGAGAGTTAGCTGGTGAAAGTTTGATTAGGTTTTGAATGTTAGTGATAAAATGGATGCTGAAGTTATGGGCAATTTGTTGTGGGTTCTTATCAGGTAAGGGAGATGGGTTTTGTAAGGCACCTAGATTGAGGAAAGAGGATATCGATCTCCAGAACTTTTTTGGGTTGCTAGATTGGGTGGCTAGCTTATAGGAAAAGTAATTTTTTTATCTTGTATGACTAGTTTTTTGGCTTTATTCTTAATTTTTTTGTAGTTAATTTCATTCAGTTGTGATTTACTTCTTTGCCATTGTTTCCATGCACGGTCTTTGTGAAGGAGAAGTTGTTTAGTCTGTTTTGTTAACCAAGGGGCGTGATTAAGTTTAGTTCATTTGGTCTGAAGAGGGGCTAGGCTGTTAAGGGTTTCTAGAAAGAGTTTGTTAAAGCAGTTTACAGCATTGTCTAGGGAAGAGTTGTTAATGGGGCCCAGTTTTGTGCTTTCAAAATGCTTATGAATGTGGTCTGGTCAAAGTGGGTAGATTTCTAGATGTTTTATAGGAGTGAGTTTTAGATATCTGAATGTGAGTTCTATGGGTGTATGCAGGTAGATCATCATTTAGTGGTTTGGAAGGGTGCTTAAGTTTGAGTAATTGTGAGGGTGGGACACTAGTACCCACTCTAAGGAGGATTCTGAGGGAGTGGATAGGCCATGGGTTGGAGTTGTAATAAGTTATGTAAAACTATGTAGATTTATACTGTTGAGTGGTGAGTTGGAAATTAGGTTTAGCCAATTAATGTTGGTGTCTCCCATGATGATGGTTTCTTGTGAGATATTGTGGTTTATCTAGGATAAGAAATATTCAAGAATGGGAATGCTGTAGCCTGGGAGAATGTAAAGTACAACAATACATATGTGTTTGTTATTCATGTGAAGGGTTGCAAGTAAAATTTCAAGATTACCAAAAGAGGGGACTGGTTTGGGGTATGTTGTAATAGTGAATTTTGATATATTAGTGGTATGCCCCCACCCTTTTCATGAAGTCTGTCAGAGCGAATGATGTATTCCTGGTGGAAGAATTTTGGTGTCAGAACTTTGTGGTTTTAGCCATGCCTTTGTTACTGCCATGATGTCTGGATTGTGAGTAGCTAACCAGGTATGGAATTCAGTAATTTTATTACAAATACTGCATGTATTAATTAAGTGAAGATGTTGATGTTTTGGAGCTATGTTGGGTATTTGAGGGTCATTAGGACAAGGGTTGGGGTGAATATCTCCACATTGTGTTAAAGCAAAGAGAAGGAGATAAATTGTGGATTTGGTTACTTTTAGCAAGAGGTTTTAGAGGATGTGAAAGGAGTACTTTGAATCTACAGCTGGTGGGGTGTACTTTTAATTTGGCTATATTTAGGGTACAGTTTACAAATAGAGAGGCTGAGATGTTAGAGTAGCTGACTGTACTAACGTGTTGGTAAAGTTAGGGTGGAGGGAGTTGGTGATGATGCATATAAGGTGCTATGTGGGGTGGTTGTTTTAATTAGCAATATTAGGAGCACCAATTGGATGATTAGGCATAGCAAAGATGTCAGGTTTTGCAGATTATTGGTATAAGGAGTTATATTGTATTTAGAATATGGTGCATTGTGAGGAGAAGAAGGAGGTGAGTGATGTGTGAGGGGGAAAATGATAGGTAATCCTATAGGTCTGGGTTAATTAGTGGGAGTGGCTAGAGAAAGTATAAATGTAACAATACTGGGGTGGGTGGGAATGGGGGTAGGGTAGAGGGGTGTAGTGAGTGGAGCAGGCTAGAGCTGAATGAGAGGAATTCCCACAGAAAACAAAGACTGCTAAGTTTCTACTGAGTAGAAGAGATATTACAATGGTCAATTTGTTCACTTAAGACAAAGTGGTGCTCATCTGAGCCTTGGTATTTTGCAAATAAACACAATTCAGGGATAGTTAATAGCAGTCTTAGGTGGAGAGCTTAAACCTTCTATGGAATTCTTAGGGAAAATTGTGATAAGACCCTATCATCTGTCTGTGTAGTGGTGTGGCCACTCGGGTTGTGTGCTCGCTGGTGGCCAATTCTCAACTGTGAAGTTTTTAACAAGTCAGCAAAATGGAATTTTAAGTTAAATTCAAAAATACAAGTCATACTGTGTTGTTAGGGACTGTTTCACTATGAAGCAGAGCAAGGTAGCATCTGGAGTTTTCTGCTTAGGACTGCCACACTGCTGTTAAATGTTTTGTGTAGTCTTGGCCTACAGGATAAATAGTACACTAGCAAGCTGTAAAAGATAAAGAAATAGTTATGAGGTTAGGTATGGTGAAGTACAGATAAACATGCAGCGAGGTCACTTAGGAGAAGTTTAGAAAGGATAGTACACTAGGAAAATGTAGTGTAATCACAGTGGGAGGAAGGGTACAAAATGGTGAAGAGTTAGAGCAAAGAAGAGAGATACCAACAGGACAAGCCACAATGAATTATGCTATGACTAAATGACTAAGACTATTAGCGACAAACAGAAAATAGCATAGACAATGCAAGTAGTTCTCTTGTGACAATGTTCGTGCCATTAAACGTGTAAAAATAACTATAAGAGACAAGCAGAGCAGTTTGTTCCATATGAGTTTAAGCCAGAGTACACAAACAGTCTGCCTTAGTATTGAGGCAGAATTCACAAAGTCTCAGATATCACAGTATAGGCAAAGAGAAAGGGATAGAGGAATCCTAAGTGAAAGACCTGCTCTAGTAGAGTTTTTAGCTGAATCTAGAGCAGAGGCTGCTGTTAAAAACATTGATAATTAGCAGAGCATATAAAAAATTGCACAATAAGAATCAATCAGAGGAGGTTAGAAACAATTGGGAAGATTGAGACTGGATAAGCAATTTACAAGGGAACAATGGGAGGACATATACATGATCCAAGTATGCAGCAAAGTCCAGAAGGTTTAGAAGTTTTGCTTGGAAGTGTTTGCATACATATTTTTATACCCAAAGCAGACTCTTTCCTCAGGTAGATGGTAAATGTTGGACGTGTGATGGGAAATAAAGAGATAACAGTCAACATATGTTTTGAGTGTGTAATGAGTTGGCACATTTTAAAAATTCCCCTACATACTACTCTGTCAGAAATATTGGGTGAGCAAACGCATTATCTAAGGAAATGATTCTGTTGAACTGTGACACAGGATCTAAATTGTCTAAACATAATAAGGCCTTAAGTTTCCTTCTTCTGCCTGCCAAAAAAGCAATTAATAGAAAACAGAAATAAATGTCTGAACCAACCACATGTATGTCCATCTTTGCAGATAGTTGCTGTTGCTGTCCAACCTCATTACTGACTACCTGATTTACACCACTAATCCATGTCTAGGTACTGTCAGTCATTCCTCTCAACCTTCAGATATTGAAAACAAGAATGAAGGTACGGCCAGCCAAAAATCTAATTAGCATAAAATATGAATAACAAATAGAGAATAACTCTTCCTCCTTCCACTAGGAATGTGGAAGACTCAGTAAACACATATTCTAAAAATTATTTTCATAGAACAGAAAGCACCCTTATCACTCTTTTATACATATTCTAAATGATTTTTTTTCTAATGTGAAGAACTTTATAATCACTTAGGCTTGCAGCATTCCTGCTCCACAGCTGTTGAAGTTTCTACAGCTAAGAAACTTTTTACTCCCTCACTAAAAAGGTTCCATCTATACATTAAAGAATATGCAGTTTAAAAATAAATGCCAGATACAACCCCTGATAAATACTGAATTGCTCTGGGGAACAAAAATGTAAATTACATATGTCTGCCTAAATAAGCTAGATAAAGTCACTTCTTCATGCAAAGGGATAAAGCCAGGAACGAAAGGATTTAGGGAAACCTGAATATTTATGCATCTAGCCAGCGGAGTTGTGAATGAGCACCTGAGTCCAGCTTACCCACCTCAGGGTATGGAGTTCAAGGAAAGAACCTAAAGAACCACATCCTGGTGCAAATCAGATAAACCCCTAAAATGAAAGGGTATACACAGAGGTTAGGACACCATGCACTTTAAATTGACCTTATGTTATTTGGGTTAACATTAAGCTTGCCCCTAACCCTACACTAAATTATGAAAACTCCTTTCCCCTAACTGTATCACTTTTCTGATAGCATTTGTTTTGGAATATTATTAGGGTTTGAGTATAGTGATCAGAAAAGGAAACTATTTCTTTTTTTATCACTTGATATTCATAGTTTTTTTTCTTTTGTTTTTGTCTGTTTTGAACTGCTGGCATTGATGTGGTTTGCCCCAATGTTTATGCTTTTTCACTAGGTATTGTACAACTATATATATGTTTTATGGAAATTGACTAAAGTTCACTTTTTCTGATGTTTGTTTTAGCAGGAAAAAAAATTGAAAACTAATTATTAAACCAAGTAAATTACTAAAACAATTTTTTTTGAGGAGACAAGCCCCTCTGCACCACTTATGCAAGGGAATGCTTCCTCCACAACCCTGTAACTTAAATATGCCAACTCTGAACTCACATAATACTGAAGAAAATGAAAAAGTCCACTATCTCAAATATTCTGCAGTTTCAGAAAATACCTCCTCTCAATTGAGTCTTTCAAAGCCGCATTTTGCTTAATACTTTAAAATCAACTGAAATGCATTTGAAAATAATGCATTTTGATCAACTGTGTGAGATCCATACATACATATACATATATGTATTACTGAAGTACACACTTAGATATATAGACACATGCATATACATACATAAATACATGCATACACGTGTGTATGTGTGTGTCTGTGGGTGTACATATATATTAATAAACATGTCCGTACATAAATAAATACAACACACATATATAAATTTATATGTATGTGCTTATGTGTGCATAGTGATAAGTCAAGGTGTTGGGCCTGAAGTGGTTAAGCTACCTGAATGTTTCTCTGACACACAAAAGCTAAGGATGTAGTTGTAATTTGCATGAGGTATGACAAAACATATCCCAGCCTCCCCCAGCACACACGTGCATAATGAGTATGCAGTCAGTTCGCAGAATGGGCGAACTAATAAACAGCAGTGCCTCTCTGCTATAATTTGCTTTAGAGAGTTCTGAGTACAGAAAGTTCAGTCAGTTCAATTTTATTGATGACAACTGCTTTCCCTAAGGAGAAAGTGTTTCTGTCTTAGTGGAACTTGGACACTAAGCATTTGAGTATGTAACAGACAGAAAAATCAAAATAACCAATCACATGTCAATAGAATTAAAGCAAACATATCTTTAGCACATGTGATTAAACATCCCAGAGGTATATGATACTGTTACCTATGTAATGGGCAAGTTGTCTACACCTACCTTGTAGCAAGCATGCTCTAATTTACTGATTCCTTCCATAAGCTGTAGTAATGTTACTACAAATTTGTATCATATTAATAACTTTAAGGTAGATTTTGACAGATATCCATGTGCCATCAAGGATGTCACTTATGCTCTGCAGCCTGGTCTTAGATTGCCAGACCACCCATGTCTCTAAGGCTCCAGGCACACAAGACTGATTTTGCATTGACTCCTAACAGTAACCCTAACTATTTAGCCACTAAACTTAGTCACATTCATACATATGGTAGGTATAAATTTAATGTTAATAAACATTCAGTATAGAAATAAACTCTCTGCAGTTTAAAACTGAATACATGAATTCCAATGGGATGTACCAATGAATGTGCTTGGAAGGTAATGGAGTCCTTTTTTATTTTATTTTTCTTCCCTTTTTTATTTTTTGCTAATTATTTTTCACTTAGTAGTGGTTTCTCTTTCTTGATTGACTCTATTTTGATTACAGCTTGCACTTTTTCATTGTTTACTCATTGAAAAAATAACTAAAATCACTGTAGATGTGTGTCTGAAACCAGGTTTTAATTTGGTAGCCTTGTCATTGCTTATTATATTTTAATTGCCTAACATCTACTGGATTTAGACTTTGTGCAACAGGTGGACATTTTGGAACTCCCTACTCTTTTAATATACTCAGAGTGCTAACAAAATTATAAAATATCAACCAGAGAACCACATGGAATTATTCTCAAAATAAGCTAACTGAGAGAGACTGGTTAGCACAATGGTTAAGGTATTCGCCTACTGTGCACAAGGTTCAATTCTGACCTCCAGCCAGTGCATATTAGGCCTTTGCACATTCTCTCTGTGCTTCTGTGGGGTCTTCCCCAAAACATGCTGAGTGTTTCCATCTCAAACTCAACCATGAATGGAAGACATGGAAACTGATTGGCTAGAAAGTACAACAAATTACTCAGGGTTCTAGTATCCCAAGACAAGAAGAGGAGGAAATATACCTAGCCCCCTTTGGTATGTACCTAAGCAGGCATATCCAACAGTTGGAACGTCCACAGAGGTTCCTCACTAAAAGAATACAGGGCATAAGTAAAATGTCCTATGCAGACCGCCACAAGGAACTATCCCTATGCAGACTGCCACAAGGCCCTATCCCTAAATTATATCTCCTACAGGCTTTTGAGGGGAGATCTATGCCTGGCACACAGGGTATTGTCAGACCCCACTCTGATAGAGCTCCTGCATATCCACAAAGCAAACAGCACCAGAATTACCCATTGTAAAGACTTAAACCTTGCCTGTGGTTTAAAAAGGACCTGCTGGAGAGATCGGTATGTATCCCAGAAACTAGCCCGTCTATGGAACAGGCTCCCCATCCATGTGAAGTAGAGTTCCTCCCTAACCCAATTCAAGTGCAACTTGGACAATTGGATGGGAAAGTGGAAATGTATCCTTTGTTTGGCACCTATATTTGTAATGGACACAGGAAACCTGTAAATGGTTCCTCTCCCAGGTCCAAGCTTGCACTTATCAAGGTTATCAGAACTTGTCAGAGACTTGGGATGCATGGCTAGGCTTAAAAAGGCTCTTGTGGTTGGTAGACTAGTAAACATCTATGAACCTATAAAGCTCATGGGAAAATGCTGTTTCTAGTGTTACTTCAAATGGTAATGATTACTTGGGCATGATTAAAGCACAATGGATGGAGAGGCATTGTAAGTTCTTTGCTTCCTTTAGCTGCTATCTGTGTGCAATTTATCCCAACATATAAAATAGCTTGACATACAGTTTATAAAAAATACGTGTTAACCATACCCAATATTCATTTAACTTAATCACTTTAAGGAATTGTATAAAATATTTTCACACTAGAACGTGTATACAACTGTGCCAGACTCCAAAAGACTTGCTCTTAGAGTAAGTCATTTCGTTAAGACTCTGAGAGCAAAACAGAAAGTGATTTGGAATCTGTACTCTTATATGAGCCTTACACCACAGTAAGTCACTTACATTGAGAACAATTCCTTTCAAATCATGGCAGACTTACACCAGTCACTTACACTGAAAGCAAGTCTTTCTGTACCGGGCCCATTGTATGTTAATAACACTACTATGTATTTTCTGTTTTGTAAATATTATCCTCAGATAAGTATTATTCTATTTTTTTCACATTGTATGGAATGCAACTAACAGATACATTTAACTCCTGTTTTGAACAATCTTACTTCTGTAATAAGAATTATACTGGAGCTTTTCTTCCCGGGCCTCCTCCTGAAAAAAAGAAAATCACCTGCCTAGTCAGTGTTTTGTGGTCAACAAAGAAAAATACAAATAACAATGAAATAATTTGGAAGTATGTTCCTACCTAAAATCACAACCCTCCAACACCTATATTTAGATCATATCTACAATTTTTTAATACCTTTTTTCTTTTAAAACTAAGCATTAGTCAATTTAGTTTTGCAAGATTTGTTAGGTTTTCTACATCAACCTTTTTCTGATTTCAGGAGGAGTTGTAAAAGCAAATCAGTGTTATTCAGACTTCTTATATTGGTTTTTAATACTACCCACGTTTCCTGTGTTTAAGTGAAGCATCTTTGGTGCAGAAGGCTGTGGGTTCTATTCTCATACCAGGTAGATGAATTGATGACACTGCAGTACAGTATAAGGGGGTTGTTGCACTCCTAATTGTACTGTCCTTTGTATCAGATGTTAAACTGAGTTCCCATTTGCTTGAGTTGGTGTTAGCTCAGGCAGAAGTAAAAGATCCCAAAGTACCTATCAAAACAGTAGGGGTCTTTTATTTAACACAACATAAAACAACATTATTTACATATTTATAAAATGTTCATATTTACTATATATTTTTTACTATTTATCATTTTCTTTTAACAGCATCACTATTATTTTTTCAATAACTGAACCTACTCCTTCTACAACCATATTCTAATTTTTACACTACATCTGTTAAAACCCTTTTCCCTAAATAAAACTTCAGTCTTGCATTCCAAATAGCTCATACTACATAAAATAAATATCTATCCATCTCATATATTCTTTCTTCTTGCTCTTATAATGTCAGACGATCACATTCATATCTACATTGTTTATGTGGTTAGGTTAATATTCTCAAAAAAATTCTTCATATAACTTTTTCCAGAGTTTCACCACTGTTACATTTCAAAAAGCATTCTCTGTTGTCTCTTCCTCCACACATAATAAAAGCACTCTTTCAACTTTTATCATCAATCTCCATAGGACATCCTGACAATCTACTACCTTGTTACATTACTTTTTTTCCCCTAACTTTAATGGCTTTAATCACTTCTACTGGTGCATTTTCCAGTGAATTTACAAAAATATGTTTTCATCACATTATTATACCATATCATTCTATCTTTCTCTATATCACCAATTTTATTTTCCATGTTAGTATTTCTTCTTGATAATTTTAATGTCTTCATTTTTCATATTCTTTTTCTTATTCTTATCTCCCAGAACTTCTGTACTTATATTTAAATATTCTCACTATTAATTTTTCATTCTCTTTCTTTACCCACTTTAAAACTTTATATAAGTTTAAAGAAGTAGAATAAACAACTGGATTTAGTAATCCCAGTCTTCCTTAATCTTCACTGATATACAACACATCTCTTTTCACTGGGTTTAATCTTAAATTCCATATGAAAGAAAATACCAATTTTACAATTTCCTTTTCACATTTTTTCTGGGATCAAACAAACATCTAACAAACATAGCATTTTTCCCATTAATACAGAATTCAGGCTGCTAATCTATACATCCTCCAAAGACATAGTTCTTTCTTTCATCAAACCCTCCCATTACATCACAATTGTATCATTTTCCCAAATTTTATCCCCAGTAAAGACACTTCATTCTATAAAAAATACACCCCCCCCAATTTTACCACATCCCCAAACCCTTACTTTTATCTATATTCAAGGTCATTTCCATTTCATTTAAACATCAGTTCAAACAAACCATCGCTTTCCTCAACCATATTTTGTTGTTAGTGGCAACTATATCTTTTGTGTATGTCAAAATTACTGGAATCACCACATTCATTTGCATCACATATCTAGCAGCCTTCACTTCATCAGCTATATCACTCACTATCATATTCATTAGCAATGCAAGCAATATTCCACTCATGGGACATCCTTGTCTTATATCACTCTTCATGCATATTTATTTACTCAGCCACCCATTAACTAACCATTTCACTCTATTATTCTAATGTGTTGTCATACACACACTAATTGTACTGCCTATTCCACACTTCTCCATAACATCCCACAAAGCATCGTGTTCTACTGTAAGAAATGTCTTGCTGATATCACTTAAGTTTCAGATCAGCCCTTTCACTTATAATCATGCACAATTTCCTCACAACCAATAACAATTCTTGACATCCTTTCCTTTTGCACCATGTATAATTTCGTCCTCAATAACTCTCATCCTTCTTTCCATTCTCCTCTGTATTATCCTCATAAAATAATTTATAATCTGTGTTATTTAGGGGGATGGGTCTCCATTTTTATTTCATTCTTCTCTTCTTTTTTTCATACAAATTTTGATATACCATTACATAACTCTTCATAAACAAACCCTTCCTTTAACCATTCATTCAGTACATTTACAAAATACTCTGTTTCTCAATCTACAAATGTATTGCATATTCCATACCTTACACCATCCGAGGCTAATACTTAATCAACATTTATTTTCATAAGTACTTCATCCAGTTCACTAACAGTAATTTCTTTTTAAAATTTTTCCTTAATTTGGTCTGAATTTTTTTTACTCTCCATTCTCTTTTATTTTCCTTCTTTTTACTTTCATATTTTCCACTTGTGCTAAAATACTCATAATTTGCTGCCGTGTTCTTTTTCCACTCCTTTTATATTTTTTATTTCTGTCATTATACTAAAATCCTCCTTTACATTTTTTACCCAAACAGGCAGATAACTCTTCCCTTTTCTCTTGTAAATAATATATCTGCCTAAACTGTAATGCTTAATTTAATTTATTTTATACATTTCTTTCCCCGTATCATAATACTCCTTTGCATTATTGATAATATTCTCTAATATATTTCTATGCATTTTCCATGCTTAACTTTCTCTTCCTTTCTTGCATCATTGTGCCACTGAAAAAGAATAACACTTTTAATACTTCTTTTTCAATTGAAATCATTATCCAGGCCAGTTTCTATGGAAATCCTCCATGGTTATTATGATCCTTCCATAAGTGCAATACTTCCCACTCTAATATGTCACCCCATAATTTCTCATTTATTCATTTTATCCCCTTTTTTATTTTAATATACTCCCTTTCTCCCATCACCTCCACCCATAATGCTAAAGGGTCTGAAAAACCTATAACAAGTGTATTACCACCTGCTACCTCCAAGCCTTAAAATAATAAAAAGTCGCTTTCAAATCAAGTCCCTCCCCTTCTATAAATCCATTGATATATAGCTAATTTACCACATTTCTATCATTTCTTGTATTTTTACATACTCCCCTTTCTTTTTACATTTTCCTCTTAAATCACAATTACAGTCCCTTGCAATTACAATTTTCATGCTAACCACTGCATAGTCTAATATTTGATTACACAGATTCTCTCTTTCCTTGCTAGCTATATATGCACTATAATTCTATAAACTTGTTCTCTTCACCTCACATCCACAACAGTTAACGTTCTCATCATTACCAATATTACAGCTAGTATTTTCACTGGATTTTATATGCAACACAGCCATTCCAGAGCAACGTTCACTTCCTAAGTTCCATATTATATTTTGACTCAACAATTATTCTTTCTACATTCTTTCTACACTTCTCAGGAATCTTACATCCTCTAACAGAATAATACCCATGTCACATTTAGCACACCATCCCAGTATCTCTGTCCTTATTACCATGTTAATAATACTGTTCACATTCACTGAAAGTAGTCTAAAACTGTTGCTTTTTCTTATTTTTAAGTTTAGGGGAAATATTTTTAAATTTAAATTTTCTTATTTTTACTTTCACCAATTGAATATTTTTTTCCTGGGTTTATGTAAAAATAATCCTTGATCCTCAAATCACATTTTTCACTGACTGCAACTTCAAAAAATCATCATCATCAATCCCTTCTCCTGACCTCCCTTCATGCATGTACCCTCTCTCTCTCCTCATGTTTCCCCTTCCGTATTTTTTCCTCTACAGTTTCTTCTTCACCCTTTCTCCCAACCTCTTGTTGTCCTCACTCATGTCTGATTTCTTTCCTTTCTCCTTCTTTTTCATTATTTACTGTTTGCTCTTGAAAACCCATCCAAAAGTGCCTTTTTTATTCTTCTTAACAACCTGCATTCAGACGCACACTCTTGTATGCCTTTTCTCCCACAATGGTTACATTGTACTTTGTTGCAATCACTAAAAGTCTCCTCAAAAGAAATGTGATTTAGGCTGGTCAGCATATCTTAATGTCCCTTTATGACCAGTCACAAAAAACACGTGGCAGGTGTTTCACCACACACACACACACACACACACACACACATATATATATATATATATATATATATATATACACACACACCACACACACACACACACACACACACACACACACATATATATATATATATATATATATATATTTTTTTTTTTTTGAAAACCGCATCCAATCTCCATCATCCATGCCATAAATTTTTCTCTTCTCTAACTTTCACGATATTATCAACAGTTTCACAGAGGTCCCCCATACATTTTTTAACTTCTTCAAGATCGTCAGTTCTAAATTGCAAATGTATTTTTTTTAACATTTAAGTTACTGCCAGAAAACAAACATCTTACAGATAAATGCCCTTCTTTTTGTTACACACTTACAAGAAATTCCGTCATCAGTCACACAGTTTCAAATGTTAAGTCACAAATTGCATGTCCCAATATGCATACTAGACTAGATTTCTGGAGATTTAAAACCCAGAACAGTTACCAAACTGTCCCATACATATCTGTCATTTTCGTTCTTATTTTCAAAGACCATCTTCCCATCTTTTTAAAAATAGTTTTACTTACAGTTTGTTACTGCTTTCTTCATTTACTTTCTGTCACTACTGCATAACTGTTGAATTGTCTGCTGCCACATCACCTGGCTCCTTTTCCATATTATCATCCTCAGGACTTCCAAAAGTTATCTGTCATCTGAACCCATGAAACAGTAGAAATGTCACCCGGATCATCCTGCTCAATTATTTTTTAACAGATCATCATCTGCAGGCTCTCCTATACCAGTTCTGTTATCTGCACCACTTCAATAAATTCTCTTCCTTCCTTCTCCATGAAGACAGCTAAATGCTGCTCATTTATAACATTCACCACACAAGATTCTTTGTTTATATTCTGAAGCTCCATATCACACAAAATGTTCTCCAAATTCTCACCTTCCACCTCCACTCTCTCCATAGCTTTTCTTTCCTCATCCATGCTGATTCCCTTAGGCCTTTTCATTGCTGTCTGCTACCATCTAGTAGCTCCAAAGAGTACAGGAATTTCACTAATGCCCTTGTCAAGTTTCCCTTAGTAGTATAAATACCACCTTGTATCTCTCCTGAAACAAGCCACTAGCCTAACAGGACTAACCCAGTCAGCAAAGGATAACTAACTAACTAAAATAAAATAAAATAAAATATATGAATTTGAACTACTTAAAAATGTGGGTATAGCTGATTGTAATTTTTTACTATCATTCTCACCAAAATGATTTTTCCACCTTAAATAAAATAATTATTTATTTTTAACTTATGGTTTACACTATATTTTCCTCATATCCTCCCAGAAATGTACAATTTCTGTATAACTCCAGCACAAATACAGATTTGTACATGTTCCTTGTACCACCTTTAATTTGCTTCTTCCACCAGCCCTCTTCTTTTATATGCACGTGTTTATAACACACATGCAAATTATTCAGATGTGCATCACATTCTGACCCCACAATTCTGAACTGCCTTGTCGTGTCCCAAATTTCTTTCCATATCCTGCCTGCTTTCCATTCTGCATTCTTTTACCCACCTAGTGCTTGGACATTGACTGTATATTGTTCCTTCTCTTCTCCCTAGTGTTAATTACATCATACTGCTCATTTTAACTACCCTCTCTTTCTTTCCACAAGCACCTTTCCCGATTTTTTCCTCTAAATTTTCTTCATGTCTTCCGATTATCATAAGGACTGTCAGGAACACAGCCAATCTCCCTTACATATATGTTTTTGCAGATCCCCAGAATTCATAAGACGCTACAATCCACATCCAAGTCTCCCACTTTGTAATCTTCTTCCCCTTCTCATTAATTTCTTCCATTAGTTCTGCTAAAATCCCAAAGTCAAAGCTCCTCTGAACCATTTTCCAGTCTTTCAAAGTAACCCTTTTAGTTGTATAATTCCTGAAGTCTCTATCCCTCCAAACATTCCTATTCATCCTGCATTTCCACCTCCCTGTCTTAAAGCAGGATTTTACATTCCCCTTATACAGTGAATTATCTGTGTCACTGATCCTGTGTAACCTCCATTAAAGCATAGCCTGAGGAAGCATTTTAATATGTCTAAGCAATGTATCATTAGGGCAAGATCATCATTTTCACTATTTCTGTCCTCCATCTTAATGAACCTATTCTACCTGAGCATTTATCAGTCTATTTTTTCCTCAAATCCCTGCTCATTCCTTCTTATCGTTCCTCCATCTTAGGATAAAACAATACTCACAGATATAATTCTCCATACTCTGACTCTCAAAAACTTCCATCACTTCTACTTCCCTTTCGTATCCGGATTCCAATTATTTATTTATTTTTTGGTGGAATAAAAGACCTAACTTCTTGACAAATAACCTTAAATGTTTTAAAACCACATTCTGTAACAGGATCATGCAGTCACCCGGAAAGACATTTAAAAAATGCCTGCAAAGATATTTGTACTGCTGTGTAAAAAATGTCTATTCTTCAATAACCATTCTCACCTTCAGTGCCAACTTTTCTAAAGCTAATAATAAGCTTGAAGACAGGACCTGCTTGGTTACCCTTTGTAATTCTATCTTCTCTGACAAATCCCAGTTAACCCCTATCTAAATTATACTACTGCATACAGAGTACTGATCCCTTGTACCCATATTTCATCTGTTTCTTGTCCTATTACACTCTTCATAAAGTTCCAGTTTAAAGTCTTAAAATATTTTTGCATGCCCATGAATACACCACCACCCTGACCCATGACTCCTTTTCCACCTATTTCATAAAATTAACTGTCAAGCTCCAAAATTCAGCAAATGATCAGCCAGTAATAAAAAAATACCTGTTCTGGGCTTATAACTTGCAGGAGTACCTTCTCCAGGTATACTGCTGATATACTCACATTTCTGCATGTATGTTATACAAAGATATGGGCCTATAACTTCATGGTTCGTTCAGATGCTGTTTTCACTTTTGAAGTACTGTGACTGTTACACCTGATATGTAGGCTGGGAGAGAGCTCCTGACTCATTCATTATTGCATACCACCATGAAGGCAAGTAACAATTCTATCCATAGTCTTTTATAAAGTTCAGCGGGATATCCATCAAAACATTCAGCTTTACATGCTTTTAGATATGTTATTGCCTCTATAATATCTCCTTTCCCAAATTTCTTAAGCATTCAGATTTGCTCTTCCCTCCTCATTAATAGTCCTTCACACTCAAAAAATAATATACTCTCCATTGGTATTTAATGATATAAAATAGAATAACACTCGCTAAACACCAGGAGGATATCTTTGTTACCATATATTCTATTTCCATTTTCCTTTTCAACACTTAAATCCATGTTTTGTTATTTTTATCTTTAAACTTTATTTTATTTATTCAATGGGGTACAGCACTGATCTCTATGGACCTTTTTTAGACTCAACCCACTCTGGTTAAGTGGCTTGCTCAGAGTCATGCCTTCACCAAAATAAGTTTACTTTTTTTGTTCACAACCTGGTACTTCTCTGATTTAGCTCAGGCTGAACAGTGGTTTCTTTTAAATCACGGATTTCTTTGAATTTTAATATTTTGTCACTTCTCTCCTTCCCTCTCTATACCCTTTCATCTCTCTTACTTACATTGTCCTTTCTCCTTTTACTACTTATGGGTGTCATTCTCCCTTTTCCTCTCCAAGTGTTGCTAATGTCATCTCATTCTAAAATGTTCCAATCCCCAAACTCTCTTCTATTTACCTCACCAACCTGCTCAACCACTTTTTTTAGCTATGCCATCTTTTCTGTTTCCACTTTCCTGGATTCCAGTTCAATACTCCCTTTGCCTGACTTGTATTCCTTATTCTAACATTAAGATGGCATGACCTGACACAGTCCTAACACCTCTACCACATAAAGTTTTACTTTTCCCATCTATCGTCATCCTAGTCCGGTGACTAGGACTAGTATATGCTTAGATTAATCTCTAGGAAAAACTGAAGCCTAATGGCAATCCCTTTTATTACTCCAAACATCCTCCATTTCCAGTTCAAGCATTAACGTCTATCATTTCTTAAACATTTCCAAAAGTAAAATGCAACCTTCCTAAGTTGTTTACTGAGCTCAGGTTCTAGCTTAAACCTAAAGTACCCGCAAAATAAAAGTCCATCTCCTTCCTGCCATACTTTGTACAGTGCAGCAGGACATTCCAGTGGTTTTGTTACCTCATCCACATTTGCCCTATAGTAAGACACAATTGTTACTCCCTTTCCATTTTTCCACTTACACTATTATCTTATCACCCTTATTCATCTCTCTTAACTTTAGAAACCTTCCATACAAACACCTCCCTAAAATGTATGTATCCCAATGTTTTACTTTCCTTCCTTAGCTCTGCATATGCCTAGCGATATGAAACCCTTTTATGAAATGTCTGTACTTCCCTCCACCTTAGTTATGAAATGTCTGTACTTCCCTCCACCTTAGTTATGAAATGTCTGTACTTCCCTCCACCTTAGTTATGAAATGTCTGTATTTCCCTGCACCTTAGCTTGATTTTTGTGCCATCATTATGCCTACATTTTTCTTCTAAGGTTAACTAAGATTCCTTATGTGGCTATTAACTACACTAACCTTCCAGGCTGCTAGCATTACCTTCACTTCCTTCGACCCCCTTTACTCTTGGTACTCCCTGCCACTCCATTAATGCTACCCTGGAATGGTCTTTGGGTAGATGCACACACCTTTCCAGTGACCTCCTTGCAGGGAAAAACCACAGCCGCTGTTCACCAGTCTTTAAGTGGCAGTCTGATATCTGGCCTCATAGTTGGAACTCTTCTAAAAGAAACAGACTTTCCCAATGTTCTTATATTAATAAAGCTTCTTATTCCCTGTATCAATCTTTTCACACAGCTCTACTGGCAAACAGAAATTAAAATACCCAGTCACACAGAATGCACAAGTCCACCCTCTGGTCTTTGTTATTATTTGCACAATACTTCTATTCCCACATAAAAGTGATGTAATTTTGTACCACAGTCATTTATGTCTCCAAACTGCAAAGATATCACATATATTATAAGCAAACAATGTCTTATTAAGCAGAACAAACTAAACATATTTAACATTCTTTTAACACTTCATACTTTTCTATTACACTCCTATGAATCATCTTTAACTCTGTTTCTACTATACATATACTCCCTCTATTTAAATCAATAATCCCAGCATTTTTTTCTTTTTCTAAATAATATACCACTGCTCTACATAATTATTTGTACTCACTGATCTTCTAGCTATTAGAGAGTTTATGCCAAACAAGGCCTTCAGGTACCCTTTCAGGCGACTGTCTACTACTGTGCATATTTAATAGTTTCATCTTTTAACTTCGTACAAAAATACACATCACATATTCCAGTCAACTCTTACTTTAAGATCATTATTTTACAATTGCTTCTTCCATCTTACATTTGTGATCCCAATACACAAGTCTGCCTTCAATTTCAATCTCTCTCTCTGAGGCCTAGTATTTCTCCTCTTCCCTTATAATACATTCAATTTTCTACTAATTATGTCAGTTTAACTTTGTTTATTCCTCTACAGTTATTAGTTTGGTTTCAGCCTGTAATCATAACAAATTACAACCAGGCAGTATAGTTATTTAAAGCTAATCAGCCCAAATTCCAGCTCATGCAAAACTTAAATTTTGCCCCTATTTTATTCATTAGAATGATCCTTTTTTCCTTTGTTGTCAGTCCAGCACAATTTACACCATACTGACGTCATTAATGACCCTTTGCATAATGCCACTCCTCCTATCACAACAAATAACAGCAACTTCTTTTATGACTGTTAACCTCTAATGTACAAGTAGAGTCAGGACTCTCTTGATTTCAGGGGATTTTTCCCCATCTCTCCATAGCTGTTTCCTACTCTCCCTATTTTTTAGCAGTAGTGAGGCCTCACTCCATCTGCTGATGTACCTCATACACATTTTCCTACTTTCACTGCTTCAACATTGCCAGAACCTTCCTTGTGTCACCCCAGCATATTTTCTGGAGGCTCACATTTAATATATTCTCCAGTTTTCCCTTTGTGACTTGTTCTTGCTTTTAGTGGACACCCAGATCACGTGATTGCCCTCCTGCTCTTTAATGACTTTCCTCTTACATTACTGCCATTCTGTTGTCCCTCTAAATATCTGTGTGTAGAATTTTAATGCTGCATCCTCTGACTGTGTCTAATACACACACCTCTGATTAATTTTAAATACTGCAGAATAAAACAATTAAACTTGGCCTTCCTCTTTCCATCAGTAAGACGGAGCTTTTAGCAACTGGACGCTGTTGGTATAACACTGTCAGGAAGTGTTCCATTGCAATAACCTTTTGGTCTGTTGTCATTAAGCCTGCCTGTAGGGCTGCTAACTTGTCTGATTGGTCACTCTTGCATTTGATAACTCTGAAAATTAAAATGTGGTGCAGTTACTCCCACATTCCACTTTGCTTGTTGGCACTGTGTGCTTTACAGACTTGAACAGGCACATAAACAGCCATTTGAGACTGTCACTTCAGGTCACTAAGTCATAGGTCCATAGGTTGGTACTAGGCTATTGGCCCTAGGGCCTATACAAGCCTAGCCATAAATAAAAATAAGTATCCCATGCAGGTCTTGAACCCAGCACCCTGTATACTACAGTCACAGCACTTAACCACTAACACATCTGAGCTACAAATAAACAGCCTCTGCAAGGCTCAAACCCAGGACCATGCACACCATATCAGCTTCCTAAAATGCCCACTGACTCTTTTGCTTCCACCATTTGCAGCATCTGGATTATTATTGCATTTTTCCTCTTTGTTCTTGTTTCTAGATCAGTCTACCACTGCTGCACAATATCAATCATCCTCAACCGAACTTCTTCCTCTTGAAAATGTATTGAGGCACTGAATAAAGTCATCTAGCTTTATTCAGTAAAATAGATATTCAACTTATGTATTCGTCACTGCACCCTTATGGGGTACAGGTCCAAATCCCATATTCAGTCCCTCTTATTTTTTAATATTAAATTCCATTTTCCTTTCATTGCAGCAGTCCAACTCTCAGAGTTGCAAAATCAGATAGGGAGTGCTTCCCCCCCTGCCCTGCACTGATAAACCAAATTTAGTCTCCTGCAATGACATCAAACTAAACATCTGAATAAGTATGTTGAAATGGACCGAGTCTCGTACTTTTGTACTCTCATACTCTGAGCTTGTTTTGCCTCACTAGGTTTCAGCTCTATCAGGGAAAGAATCAAATGCTGCCACCTCAGACCACGGTCCACAAGTGCAAGAGATGCAGGAGGTTTCCATAGCATGAACATGCACTGTCACTGGGAGATGCAAGACACCATGCAATAGCACACGTTTTGTTATACATGATGGTGAAGACTGCTAAACAACACTGACCGCATCTCAGCAAGTTGCATATATAAAGACAGGTCACCATTCTTTATCCTTTGAAAACATTTCTATTTGCAAAGAGTAGGCAAGAATTCCTGAATAGTCAAGCACTTTGAGGACCATCTGGAATAAAAGGTTCTTCAATACCAAGTATGTTTTGGCAAACTGTTCCTTATATTTATCCTAGTAATGTTCTTAGAAGACTCTTGGACATAATCTACTGGCACATATCAGGGAAATTAATTACAATACTGTGCTTGTTATTTATACAAAATATAAGAAGAATTCTACGAGTTTAAAAAAATGAATCCTTTTTTTTAAACTAATGATGCAGTTTATCTGGTTTCTTTTGGATACAGGTTCATTATGGATTCACAGGTTATAATGCTTTACATTCAAGTCTTGTACTGAATCAAGTCAGGAAATATTTCCATATATTGTGAATGCAAACATGAAAAGCTCAGTGTGATTTCACAATCCTGCTAAGGCTGTCAGTCTTCATTTTAATTGGATTAAATATTTAAGGGAACAAATAACTCAAGCATCAGGCCCCTGCAAT
Organism: Protopterus annectens; assembly: GCF_019279795.1. Taxonomy (NCBI): domain Eukaryota; kingdom Metazoa; phylum Chordata; order Ceratodontiformes; family Protopteridae; genus Protopterus; species Protopterus annectens. Next base: position 186,758,080 of record NC_056743.1, read on the forward strand.
GCACAGATTAAATTATAAGTGTAAATCCTTATAATGTACGCTATTTGAGCATAAGAGCACCTGAAGATAGAACATTGGCATATGTCATACTCAAGTAAAAGGCTTATCTGACTTGATTATTTCAGAAAGGAGTGTATAATTTGCTTTTAATGTTCTGTATTTTATTTTCCATTTCTAAAATAATAGCCTGAAACAGATTAAGCACTAGTATACCTATAGTACAAGCCCATAATCTAATCTAAAACTGGAAGCTATAAACTAAGCGAGCACTTATACCTCTGTACCAAATATTTTCTTTCTTAAACTTGCATCATTTTATCTCACAAAAGTATTTTACACGATTTAACGTTAATAAATAATTCACCACACATTATTAGCGTGCCTTCCTTTTGTCCAACCCATGCTTTAGAAGACTATACTGCAGATCAGAAAACAATTATGCAAAATAAGTAATGTTCATATTTATGTGTGCCTGTTGTCTGTCTGTACACACACATGCACATATATATATGTTAACATAATGTGTGTGTGTGTGTGTGTGTGTCTGTCTGTGTGAATAGGAGTATGTTACTATCCATCTTCAGTGAAACTGCACACAACACAACCACCAGGGCCTTTATAAGCCTAGCCATGCAATCCATCCTTTGTGCCCCTATGAATCATGGGCAATTAATTAAGAGGGAATATGTTAGGAAGTTTCTAGAAGGTATGTGGTGGGGTATGTTAGTTTGGACATTACTGTCTGCCTGTCAGAGACATGGGGTCCAGACAGGTGGTAACATTCTGATTTGCCATCCGTTGGTCAAGGTTGCATTAAAAAGGGTCAGGAATGGTCTCTGCTTGACATGGATGGGGAGCCTGTTCCAGGGGATCCTCTGACAGACGTATGTCTTATATATGTCATAAGCAAAATTTAAATCCTTGGATCCAGTGGGTCTAATGCTGCTCATTTTGCAGATGTGGAAAAGGTCCATCAGAGTTGAATCAGAGGATGCCTTGTATGCCAGGCAGAGATCGCCTCTTAGTAACCTGTAAGAGACAAAGTATAAAGACAGGGCTTTAAGGCAATCTCTAAAGGACAATGTGTTTATACCCTGGATTCTCCTTGTAAGGAACCTTTGTGGGCGTTCCAACTGTTGCATATGTCTGGTCAGGTATGTGCTAAAGGGGGCATTGTACTCAATGACGGTCTGATACGGGCCAAATAAAGTGGCACTATGACTTCCTTGGACCTGGATGTCATGCCCTTACCTATAAGTTGAGCAATACAGAATGATTTTCTTATTACCCTGGTCACATGTCAGTCAAAGGCCAGATTACTGTCTACGTATGTTCCCAGATGCCTGACTAGGGGTATCTTATCAATGGAGTAATTAGTCTAGGTGGCAGTTTTCCCAACAGGAATAGTAATGAAAAAGACATCACTACTAAACAATGACAAATGTAAGAAACACATTTACATTTGCAGTCATGCAGTCATCCCTATACTACTGTTAAAATAAGGGAAAATGAAACCCAGTACAAATATACTTAATAAAAAAACTCTAAAGTAATGATCAAAAATGTCTGTGATCATCAGTCTACTTGCACTAAAAATATAAAAAAACCCCCTAAAAATAAAGAAAGAAGAATAAAACCATCATGAATACACCTTTAAAGATGGACTTTTACATGGTGCGGCCCTTTCCCTACCACCCTCACCAATCTAGGGGCCCTGCCTCAAGATTCCAGAACTTATATATACTAATGTCGCTGCCACACAACCACAAGGGAAAAAAACACAGTAAGTTATGGTATAGTAAATGTTCAGTAATTTGACTATATAATTAACTGTACTACCATTTTTTCACTAAAAAAATTAAACAACCAAATGATTATTTGGCTAAACATGTTGTACCATACGTGTGTGTGTGTGTGTGTGTGTGTGTGTGTGTGTGTGTGTGTGTGTGTGTACACACACACAATATAAACAGAAGGTAAGTTACTTCAATAATTGCCTTAGTTTTTGGTGTCATTTGAAGGGGTACAGTAGTTGTCAGCCTGGGAGGGTACTGTTCACAGACTACACTGCTTTACAGAGATAGCCTGCACCTGTTCCTGATAACATTACAGATGTTGTCTAAAGCCTATCCACACCCATAGTGCCATTTTAGGCATTGCCAACCTGACAAACCTTTTCTTTGGGAAAAACATGTACCCATGAATTACTACATAAGTGGCAGTACACTAAACACTGAAAGTGTGATAATGGACTTGGGGACACAGGTGGACAGTGGTCTCACCTTCGATAACCACATCACCCCAGCAGTCAGGAAACCCTTCTATGTGGCACACCTCATCACTAAGGGCTTTTCATCCAGAAAAAAGGTCATTGTCCCACTGTACTCATTCCTCATTAGACCCATTATAGAGTACAATGCCCCATTTGGTATGTACCTCACAAGACATCTGCAACAGTTGGAAAGGTCGCAAAAATACATCATTAAAAGAATCACAGGCCTGAAGCAGATGCCCTATGCTGACTGTCTAAAAAAACTCCATCTATACTCTGTCGCATATTGCCTACTCAGAGGTGATCTCTGCTTAACATACAAAGCCATGTCAAACCCAGAGCTGTTGGACATGCTACACTTAAAGAAATCCCAATCCCTCAGAGCCACAGGTTCCAGGGATCTAAACCTTGTCATCACAATTAACAAAACATGCTGGACTGGAGGGGATAGGCTCCTATCCTAGAGACTCCCCATACTCTGGAATAGACTGCCCATACATGTCAAGCAGAGCGCCTCGTTGGCCCTCTTCAAAAGGAACCTTGCCGATTGGATGGGAGATAGGAAATTCACCCTGGGGATCACATTAGATGCACTGCTAGACAGGGGACCAAGGAAGTAAATATTCTGGGAAGAAATAGTCAGGGAACTGTTATGGCTAGGCTTATATAGGCCCTAGGGCTGATAGCCTAGTACCACCCTATGAACAGACCAAAACCACCCCAAGAAAATCTAAAGGTGTTACTGAGCCATGCCAGGAGTCTAAACTAGAAACTCTACTCCCTGCAAACTTTCCTCACCTTGGACAATGTAGACATTTGTCAAGTGAGTGAGTTTAAAGCCAATCAAAGAACATCAGCAGTGCAGGGCTATAATATCTTCCACACATTTAGACCAGCTACTAAGCATGAAGGGACAAAGGATGATGTTGTCTCAATTTACATTCAAAACAAACACACCTCAAGAATGGCCAAACAGTAGGTATGTTTAAGACACATTCAAAGTCCCATACCATACCATATCCTTACAAACTATGGATCCTCCTCTAAGATCCAGGAAACCCAGAACACATGCTAAAATGTACTGGATACACTTCCCATTCAACCCAACATTATTATTCATGGGCAGCTATAACTACCCCACTATAAACTGGGAATGATACATGACCCCAAACATGTAGGTCAAAGATTCTTGGACTTTGAAAACACAAACATCCTGAACCAGTTAAGTCTGTATGCCCACTAGGACTGTTACCATCCTTGTGATGGTCCTCACAAACATGGGAGAATGTGGCTCCACTCCTAGTCTAATGTCCTCACCAGTCAGGCTGGACTATAAAACTGCCTCCTTTGAAATTAAAAAAAATGAAAATAAAAAAAAAATAAATAAAAAAAAATGGGACCCCAGCTAACCCTGGCACTTTTAGGAATCATTCTAACTTACTACTATTAAGCAACACCTAAAAAATTTCAACCCCCCCCCCCCCCACCAAACTCTGAGAACACCTCTGTCTATGCAGAAGTATTCATGAAAACCCTGTACAATCATGTTAATGGCTGAGTACAGACAACTGTACCTACTCAGAGTAAGAACAGGTCAACTAAAAAAACATGCCACACTGGTGGAATTCCAGCAACAAAAGGTATTTATTTATTTATTTTATTTTATTTATTTAACATTTGTTGACCGGGAAAGTCTGAATAGGTTCCACAGAGCCTGTTTCAGCGGAGGCCCAGGGAGAAATGCTCCAGATGCAAAAGGTTGCATAACAAAGGAAAAAATCATGGCAAATGTCAGGAAGTGAAATCTCAGCAAGGTAAAACCTGAATCATCCATCTAAACAAGCAATTCAGGAGACTAATCAAGTCTACCAAATGCAAACCTGAGGTAAAAATAGCTTCCCAATCCAAGGACAAGTATAAGGCTTTCTTAAGCTATGTCTACAACCTCAAAGGCAATACATAACAATGTACAACATTAACTGCAAATGTTATGACCTATTGCTCAGCCAGAAGATGTAAAAAATCTACTGGCACACAAATTTAGCTCCAGTTATACTCCATCCCCAAACATTCCTAATGAAATATCCTAAAACATAACTACCTCAACTATCACTACAAAACAGGTCCTCACTGCACTCTCCAAGGCCAAGAACACTACATTGATGGTCCTGATAATGTCCCAGGATGCCTTCTTAATAATATGAAACATGACCTATCAGGACCACTAGAATCAATATTTAACCATAGCCTCCAGACAGGTTTTGTGTCAAGTAAAAGGAGGACTGCAGCTATCATAATTTTGCTAAGGGGCTGGCCATCTATGGACCCAGGTGACTACAGACCCAAGAGTTTGACTAGTCTCATATGCAAAGCCATGGAAAGATTTATCATACAAATGATTAGCAATGGCAAATGAAACCTTCTGACAATTTACCCAACCCAGTTTGATTTCATTAAGAACCCAGTGGAGATACTCATAAAAATTACCAGTGCAATGGATGAGAGTAAAATGGTGCATACTACCTACCTTAACTTGGCCAAGACATTCAGTATAGTACCCAATACCCAACTTGGACACTGTACACAAACAGGGAATTAGGCATAAACTAAACCACTAGGTCACTCACTGGATAGCCAGCTGTCTCAAAGACAGGACCCAAGAAATTAGGATAAGAGAGTCTACTTCTACAAAATGACCTGTCACGAGTTCCTCAAAGCTCAGTGATGGCACCACTCCTTTTTGGCATCTACTTCTCTGAGGTCAAGGCCAACATCAAGAGCCTCTAGACGACCAAATTTGCACATGGTTGCAAAATAGGTGCATTCACAGAATCCCCCAAATACACACATACCCCCCCCCCCACAAGAAGGCCCGACACAGACCAATAATTGGTGCCAGAGCGACAGTGTAAAACTCAGTGCAAAGAAATGCATAATAGTATCCTTTGGGAGGATGGCTAACCCTGGAAACAATCATACTGATAAACCCCTAAGAGAAGAGCCAGTGATGAGGGATTTGGAAATGCATGTAGACAGTAACTTGGCCTTTGACTAAGATATGTCTACAGTAATGAGGAAGTCATTCTATGCTGCTCAACTTATAAACAAGGGTATGGCATTGAGGTCCAAGGATGTCATTATTCCACTGTACTCTGCCTACATAAAACTAATCATTGAGTACATTGTCCCATTCAATATGTATCTGACCATGCATATGCAACAACTGAGGCATCCACAGAGGTTCTTCCTAAACAGAATAAAGGGCATAAACATGTCCTACACAGACCATCTAAAAACCTTGTCCCTGTACTTCATAGGTTCATAGGTAGGTACTAGGCTATCGACCCTAGGGCCTATACAAGCCTGGCCAAAAAGGTACCCTGGCTTTCGCCACCCAAGAAAATTATTTTCCTGTGCCCCTGTCGACCAGAGCCACAGAGGTGATCCCGCGGGTTCATTTCCTATTTCCCCATCCAATCAACAAGATTTTTCTTGAAGAGTGCTAATGAGGAGCTTTGTTTGATATAGATAGGTAGCTTGTTCCAGAGTATGGGAAGTCTCTGGGACAGGAATCTATCCCTCCAGCATGTTCTGTTTATTGTGGTGACAAGGTTTAGGTCCCTAGAGCATGTAGCTCAGAGGGACTGGGATTTCTTTAAGTGGCCATGTCCAACAGCTCTGGGTTTGACATAGCTTTGTATGTTAGGCAGAGATTGCCTCTGAGTAGGTGATATGCAATGGTGTAAAGCTAGAGTTTTTTTGAGATGGTCTGCGTAGGGCATTTGGTTGAGGCCTGTAATCCTTTCTGTGAGGTATTTCTGTGGCCTTTCCAGTTGTTTTAGATGTCTTGTGAGGTACACACCAAAAGGGGCATTGTACTCTATAATGGGTCTAATGAATGACAAGTAGAGGGGAACAATGACCTCTTTTTTTCCTGGATGAGAAACCTTTTGTGATGAGGTGTGCCATGTAGAAGGATTTCCTGACTACTGTGGCAATGTGATTATCCACCTGTGTCCCAAGGTCTCTTATCACACTTTCGGTGTTAAGTAGACTACCACCTATGTGGTAGCTCATGGGTACAGAGTTTTTACCAAAGGGGATGACAATGCACTTTTTGGCACTGAGCTTGAGGCCTTGGCTTTGACACCAGGCATATGTCTCAGTGAGGCCCTTTTGTAGGCTGTCCACATCATTAGGAGTTTCAATTATGGCTCCTAGTTTACAGTCATCTGCGAACTTCATTAGCCAGCCAAAGACCTTCTGTGTTAGCCTGTACTTCAGAAAAGTAGATACCAAACAGGAGAGGATCCACGATTGAATCCTGTGGTACTCCACTTGTCACTGGTCTGAAGTCGGATTTGAAGTCTGCTACTTTCGCAGTGTGGGTTCTTTCGGTGAGCCAGTTGGCAACCCATCTTGTGACATAGCATTTATACCTAGTTTAGTGAGTTTTTCTATAATTCCAGAGTGTGGGATGGTGTCAAAAGCATTGGCGAGATCTGGATTTTCTGTGTGAACCACCTTACCCTTGTCTACGGCATTGGTGACTGCTTCAAAGAAGTCAATCAGGTTTAGGAGACATGATCTGCCTTTTACAAACCCGAACTGGGTGGGGTCCAGAGTATGGAGATTGCCAATGTCTTTGTTTATAAGTTCCATGATGATACATTCCATGGCCTTGCAGACCAGGCTCGTTAGGCTAATGGGCGGTAGTTCCCGGGGTCCTTGGTGGCTCCCCCTTTGTTGAGTGGGATAACTGTCACTGTGCGCCATTCAGTGGGTACAAAGCTAGAGGTGACGCTATGATTGAACATGGTGCTTAGGTGGGGTGCCAGTTCATTCTGTAGTTCATGTAGAATGCAGCCTGGGATATTGTCAGGTCCCATGGATGCTGTGTTCTTGGCTTTGGAGAGTGTGTTTTTTACCTGTGCAGCCATGATTACAGGAACTTTGCATTCTTCCAGTATAGAGATGGGCCCTTTGGGGGGGGGGGTAAAGTTAGCACTGAACCTATCTGCCAGGATGTTGGCAATATCAGTTGGTTCTGCATATTTAGTGCTATTGTACTGTAACTCAGAGCAAATCTGAGTGTTGCCTTTGAGATTCTTGTCAGACCTATAGAATGCTTTGTGGTTGTCTTTAGAATCAGTGGCAATTTTGTTTTCATAACTAGCTTTGGAAGATTTTATGAGGGATCTCAGCTTCTTACTGAGGCTGACCAGGGAGTTCTTCCAATCATGGGATTTTACTCTTTTTTGCAAAAGTTTCTTTCTTCTGTTGTAGAGTTTGTTTATGGCAGGGAACCACCAGATTGGCTTCCTTTTTTTTGGAGGATAGCATCTTGGTTCTGTTAGGGATAGCACAATCCATGCACTCGAAGTGCTTATAAAGTGCATTTGTGTGGGATTCAGCAGTCATACCTCTATTGTCCACCTGCATGGGTGTCGTAAAGTTTGCCACTTCTGCCTTAAAAAGCGTGAAGTTGGCTTTGGAGAAATTTTTTATGGTGGTCTCCCTAATGGGGGTGGGGGAGGGATGTGGATGTCTAGGCTGATTAGCTTGTGATTGGATCTGACCGAGGAATTGACCTCTGGTGTGAAACACCGGTCGCCCATGTTGGTAATGACCAGGTCTAGGATATTGCTGCTCCTGGTGGGAGTGTGGATAAGTTGACCCAAGGCGTTGGAATTTATGAATTCCAGAAAACATTGAGCAAAAGAGTTGGTACATGAGTAGTTTTCCCAGTTAATGGTGGGGTAGTTGAAATTGCTCATTATTAGGGTGTTGGGTTGTACCCTAATATTTTCCGGTGTATCAAGAAATGAGGAGTGGGAATCCTGGGACATGGTTGGGGATCTGTAACAAGTTACAATTTGGATTGCGGTCTTGCCCAGAAATAGTTGCACTTGGATAATCTTGGATGCATTATACTGAGCAACTAGCATGGAGGTGTGGATATCCTTAATGAATATGGATACACCTCCACCTTTAGTGTTTCGGTCCAGGTTAGGTGGCTGAAAGGTGTGGTATGAATTATAGCCTGGTAATGCAGGGGTGCTCTCTGGAGCCTTGAAACAGGTCTCTGCCACTGTACAGATGTCGAGGTTCTCCATTTTAAGGAGTGCCTCGAGTGAATGCATTTTGAGGTTTAGACTTCTAGCAGTGAGTAGCACTACCCTCAGATTTTGCTGGCTTGTACCTGTTACGGTGATGAATTTGTCATTTGAACCTTGCCTACTTGTTGTACTATCTATGGCAGGCCTGCAAAGCATCCTCTGATACTACTCTGGTGGACATATTGCACATATGCAAAACAAAAAGTATCAGAATTGCTTGATCTACGGACCTAAATCTTGTCTGCAACATAAATAGGAGATATTGGAAGGACGGGTAAGTGTTTTGGAGACTACCCTTTCTCTGAAACATGCTTCTCATTCATGTGAAGCATAGTTCTTGCACAATCGAATTCAGCTGTAACATAGATCAGTGGATGGAGAATCTGAAATTTACCACTGGTTTGGCAACTATATCTCTATTACACAAAGGCAGCCAGTAAATGATTGACCACCCATACTCAAGCATAACCCTGGGGTATCCACACTTGTCAGATGCATTTTGGAAGCATGGCTAGGCTTAAAACCAAACCCCACCCCCACCACCATGGTAGTAAGCTTAGTAATCATATATGACCCTATGAACAGCAACTAGTATGGATTCTTGGCTAGAAGGATTTGCCAAGCAAACCTAATCCAGTTTCCTGACTTGCCTGAGGATGAATTTGACAGGAGATTACCAGCACACCTGGTCTACCTGACTTTAAAAAGGCCTTTGACTCTGCTCATAGGAACAATTGAAGAGTTGAGGCAGGGCTAAGACTTGGAACTGGTGAGCCACATGGCTTAATAGGAAAACAGAGAGGACTGTGGTGAGAAGGGCATTGTAAAGTATTTGAAAGGTGACTGGATTATCACAGGAATTACTTCTGTGCCTTGTACTTTGCAATGTGTTTGCACCCATGTATGTCTGAAGCAAGCGATAACAGGAACAAACTCTCCATTTATGTCACAAAGATTTAGGCAACCATTGTGGATGGGGAATGAGTTTAGGGAAGTTTTTGGAGATGCTGAAGTGGGCCGGAAGATGGCAGTTAAGGTTCAATGCATCCAAATGCAATGTATAGCACTTACTCCACAACAACTCTGATGTAAAGCATCATCTGCGGTGAGTGGATCTGATGGGAAAACAGTAGGAAAAGCATTTAAAGCTACTCATCACAAATAGACTAAACCACCAGGAGCTGAGTGAGATGTCAGTGAATAGATGGGTGTACTCTCATAGGGACAAATTGCAGAAGCAGAGGTAATGCTCCCAATTTACAGAGTACTGATCAGACCATATATTTCCTACAGCATGCATTTCTGGAAACCATAGAATGAAAGGACATTAGAGATCTGGTAGGCATCTAAAGAAACACTGCCAGAAAAATCCATGGGGTGGAAGGCCAAGGGACATGACCATATGCTAGACATACTTCTTGCCCTGTGTAAGAAGGAGCATCAGAGGAGCATGATACCAGTACATATTAGAGAAATATGGAGGAGTCATCCAAAAGAGAAAGGGATGGAAGGGGGGTATGGGCAGCAGATCCTTCACTCTCAAAAAATTCTTCTCCGCAGAAAGGAGTGTGTATGTATGCAATGGACTATCAGAATGAGTGGAACAGATTAAATTTACAAGGGCAATCAAGATAGCATAGGAGTTCTGGAAAAAAGTGAAATGGATAAATTAGGGCTGGAGCATGATAGAAAACTAAATGCATTAAAAAGGTACATTTAGACTTGATAGGTTTATTTTCTTTCTCCCTTTGACATAAAGCAGCTATCATGTAAAATCTTTTTTTGGATATGGCTAAAGCCTTTGACAGAGTCATCCATGAAAGACGCATGGCATTTTTGGGGATGTACAGGTTCAACCGTTGTGTAAAAGATATTGCGTGGAAAGGAAAACGTTATGTTTTTTCAGAACTATGTCTGACTGTGATCATTTAGGAGATTGTGTTTTAATTTATAGAGTAAGACAGAAGTAAGAATTAATCCATGCATTTCTCTTGAGATGAAGATGCACTGGGTTATGTTTCCCAGTGATGGTGTCAAATTCTGACAGGACAGGACTACTTCCAGGAGCTTCTGAATGAGGAAAACCCTACAGGACCTGTACTGCCCCAGACAGACCTACTGTGAAAGACGAGGAGGAGTCCAGTCTAGAAGTAAGAACAGCACTAAGGAAAACAAAGTCAGGGAAAGCAGCAGTTGCAGATGAGATCATAGCAGGTATGATCAAGATGTTGGGTGAGTTAGGAAATAAATTTCTCTGGAGGGTAAGTGTATCAATATGGGGAGAAAGGTGTACAGCAGATGACAGGACAATGAGGATTCTAGTGCTAGTGTATAAGAGCAGAGAGTCATTCATAGCTGTGAGAAGTATAGGGGTATCAAACTCTTGTCACATTTCATTAAAGTGCTGGAGAAGGTGATTCATACATTCTACTACTCTGTGTAGTCATTTAAGATGGGAGATGACCAATTTGGATTCAGATCAGGATGCAGCACATCTGATCCAATGTTTGCAGTGAGAAAGGTAGTTGAAAAAAACTCTAGAGATAAAGAGAGAGTCAAACTGGGTATTCATAGACGTGGAGAAAGCATATGACAAGGTCTCAAGAAAAATGATTTGGGCAGTCAGTGGTTTCAAGTCCCAGAGACACTAACAGAATTAGTGCAGGGTATGTACAAGAACCCAATGACATGAGAATGAAGAGTATTCAGACTCCCAGTGGAAAAGGGTTGCATTAGGGTTCAGCTCTGAGCCCAATGCTGTTTATATGGGTGATGAACTACATTAGTAAACATGATGGAGAGGACAGATCAACAAAGTTGCTGTATGCAGACAATACAGAATTACAGGCAGATTTTGACCAAAAAGTTTGGCAAATAATAGGTGAATGGAATACAAATCTGAAGGCACATGGAATGAAACCGAGTACAGATAAGAAAGCTGTAACAGCAGCAAATGGAAAATTAGAAGAAGATGAACATTAAGATAGAAAAGAAAACAGTGAAACAGGTTTGCAGCTTCAAGTATCTGGGAAGGGTGATTGTGGAGAAGGGAAGTCTGAAAGAGAAGTCCAAGCTAGAATCAGGGTTTGCCACCAAATGGCATAGAGTATCAGGGGTAGAAAGTGACAGAAGAATGTCAATGAAGCTGAAAAGTAAGGTACACAAAACAGTGGTATGACCAGTACTACTGTACGGTACCAAAACCTGGGCCATGAAGGCAGAGCAGTTGAGGAAGCTAAATGTGATGGAGATGAACCGCATTTGATGGGTGGCAAGATGCACACTTTAGTACAGAAGGAAGGCAGAGCAGACTCCCATGTCACTCCATTTGTAGAGAAGGTCAAAGAGAACTGAATTCAGTGACTTTACCACAAGTGCAGGAAAGCAAAAGACAATCTGGTGAAGAAGATTTAGGATAGACAGGAAGAAGGCAAGAGGAAACAAGGTTGTCCAGAACAAAAGAGGGATAGATTGCATAAGAAAAGGCCTACAAAGGTCAGGCATGACTGTAAAGAAGATAGGAGAGTGGCATTGAATCAAGAGAGATGGTGAAAGTCGATGCGTCACCCCGACAACATGTACAAAAATGGAGAAAAGGAAGCTGACGATGATGATGATGATGACAGTATGGAATTAATGGTCAAAGTAGTACAGGATGTTACAGCAGCTTTAGAGATTATAGAAAAGAGTTACAAAATTTTGGTTTAAAAGAGAATATACAATGGTGTAAAGGCTTTTTTAGTTAGAAAGAAAAACAGAATGGGGTGGAGATTTAGAATAAAGAAAAAGAAGCATGTAGATATGTATCAGCATCATGTGCACTATATGTATATGGCCATCTGGACTACAGTGACGTGCACATATGAATAATAGTAGTCCCCAGTTACAACAGCCTTCTCACCCTGTGCTAGGGCTGCCAGGCAGCACTACTCACCCTGTGCTAGGGCTGCCAGGCAGGACTGTCTAGTGTGACAACACTGCTTCTCACCCTATGCTAGGGCTGCCAGGCAGCACTGCTTCTCACCCTGCACTAGGGCTGCCAGGCAGCACTGTCTAGTGTGACAGCAGTGATTCTCACCCAGTGCCAGGACTGCCAGGCAGCACTGTCTAGTGTGACAGCACTGCTTCTCACCCTGTGCTAGGTCTGCCAGGCAGCACTGTCTAGTGTGACAGCCTGCTTCTCACCCGGTGATAAGGCTGCCAGGCAGCACTGTCTAGTATGACATCACTGCTTCTCACCCAGTGCTAGGGCTGCCAGGCAGCACTGTCTAGTGTGACAGCTCTGCTTCTCACCTGCTGCTAGGGCTGCCAGGCAGCACTGTCTAGTATGATGGCACTGCTTCTCAACCGGTGATAGGGCTACCAGGCAGCACTGTCTAGTATGACGGCACTGCTTCTCACCCGGTGCTAGGGCTGCCAGGCAGCACTGTCTAGTGTGACAGCACTGATTCTCACCCGGTGCTAGGGCTGCCAGGCAGCACTGTCTAGTGTGACAGCACTGTTCCTCACCCTGTGCTAGGGCTGCCAGGCAGCACTGTCTAGTATGACAGCACTGCTTCTCACCCGGTGCTAGGGCTGCCAGGCATCACTGTCTAGTGTGGCAGCACTGCTTCTCACCCAGTGCTAGGGCTGCCAGGCAGTACTATCTAGTGTGACAGCACTGCTTCTCACCCGGTGCTAGGGCTGCCAGGCAGCACTGTCTAGTGTGACAGCACTGTTTCTCACCTGGTTCTAGGGCTGCCAGGCAGCACTGTCTAGTGTGACAGCACTGCTTCGCACCTGGTTCTAGGGCTGCCAGGCAGCATTGTCTAGTGTGACAGCACTGCTTCTCACCCGGTGCTAGGGCTGCCAGGCAGCATTGTCTAGTGTGACAGCACTGCTTCTCACCCGGTGCTAGGGCTGCCAGGCAGCATTGTCTAGTGTGACAGCACTGCTTCTCACCCGGTGCTAGGGCTGCCAGGCAGCACTGTCTAGTGTGACAGCACTGCTTCTCACCCAGTGCTAGGGCTGCCAGGCAGCACTGTCTAGTATGACAAAACTGCTTCGCACCCGGTTCTAGGGCTGCCAGGCAGCACTGTCTAGTGTGACAGCACTGCTTCTCACCCGGTGCTAGGGCTGCCAGGCAGCACTGTCTAGTGTGACAGCACTGCTTCGCACCCGGTTCTAGGGCTGCCAGGCAGCATTGTCTAGTGTGACAGCACTGCTTCTCACCCAGTGCTAGGGCTGCCAGGCAGCACTGTCTAGTGTGACAGCACTGTTTCTCACCCGGTTCTAGGGTTGCCAGGCAGCATTGTCTAGTGTGACAGCACTGCTTCTCACCCGGTGCTAGGGCTGCCAGGCAGCATTGTCTAGTGTGACAGCACTGCTTCTCACCCGGTGCTAGGGCTGCCAGGCAGCATTGTCTAGTGTGACAGCACTGCTTCTCACCCGGTGCTAGGGCTGCCAGGCAGCACTGTCTAGTGTGACAGCACTGCTTCGCTCCCGGTTCTAGGGCTGCCAGGCAGCACTATCTAGTGTGACAGCACTACTTCTCACCCTGTACCAGGGCTGCCAGGCAGCGCTGTCTAGTGTGACAGCACAGCTTCTCTCCCAGTGCTAGGGCTGCCAGGCAGCACTGTCTAGTGTGACAGCACTGCTTCTTACCCTGGGCTACGGCTGCCACGTAGCACAGTCTAGTGTGACAGCACTACATATCACCTTGCTGCCAGGCAGTACTGTCTAGTGTGGCAGCACTGCTTCTTACCCTGTGATAGGGCTGCCAGCAAGCACTGTCTAGTGTGACAGCACTACTTCTCACCCTGAGCTAGGGCTGCCAAGCAGCAGTGTCTAGTGTGACAGCACTGCATGTCACAAGCTCCTTACTCTGCCACAGATAACTCCTTTGTACTGCTGTACTGCAGTCTGCCACCTTGCCTTACTGTGATTCATAAAGAAATCACAATAATTAGGCATGGAGTGAACAACTGACATATCATGTTATGGTAATTAGAAGATCCGACCTGGTAGTGGGTGACTTCCCGAGCACCACTGACTAAGGGAGGGTTCTGCTTGCACTCTAGGGAACAGCATGCTAGGGCAGGGATTTTCCTCACATGCAATGGATTTTGTACATTGTGCTAGTACAGTGCTAAGTACAGCCTGCTTAGCCAGAGCAGTACCTACGTAGGAGCAAAGGGAGTGGCTGCCCTGGTGGCAAGTTATTAGGAGGCATGATCCCTAACTTGCCAATGCAGTGGAAATGCCATAGTGAGATTGATGTAAGAAGCCAAAGATGGCAGCATGACATCTCAGATTAATGCATTTAAGTAGCTTAGTGTCTCAGTGACTGTAGGGAGGAAGCTAAATAATGTACTTGCTACAGTTCTATCTCCATGAGTCAAAAGGACCTTTTTGTTGTTTTTTTTTTATTGGTGCCCAGTTTCAGAGTACTTTATTTTTTCCCCTCAAATCTGGGTTGAGGAGGACATTGGCAGAAAACCTAGCTATATCTCAGTGCTGAACAATGTCCTATTGGGGGTGTGCGGGGGGACTGCTGCTCTCATGAGCACGACCACACTGGTAAGGATGCAGCTGATGTTTCACTGGAACCAGCTGATAATCAGTTAGTGCTGACTTCTTGAATGTCATATGATTAGGAAAGGCAAGGGGATGATGTGCTCCATGAATTGAAGAGTGTGTTTATATGATGGGCAAGGTCAAGAACAGGGTATTTCCCCATAGTGTACTGACCTTTATGGACTGGTAGGACCTCCAGCCATACTCTACTATACACCAATGTTTATGTCTAAAGACCAGAGGGGAAAAGTGATTTTTAAAGAACAAGAACAAATTCTGGCATACAAGGAAAAAGGGAAACACTTTTCAAAGACTTTACAAATGTCATTTAGAAAGAAAGTATACATGATTACAGGACTGTTAATTAAATGCATATTTTTATGAACAATTAGAACCTAGTCTAATAAACATCTGTTTTGAAGTGTTTGTGGGTACAGAATCTATTGAAGAAATATTCTGTAAAGGAAGAAAGATAGGATGGGTTTTGTATGAAAAAAAGCTAGTTTGTGTACTGAAATAGAAGGTGAAGATATATAACATATATTTAAGAAATGGGATTCAAATTAGGACAGTGATTTTGAAACTGTACTTATAAGATGACACGAGATTGTGCAAAGAATTTTTTTTCAAAATGGATGGTAATAGTCTTGGTTCTGAAATTCATTGTTTTTAGTAAATGGTTTGAAGCAACAAAGTCAAAAGCTGCACTTTTTTTTTGGGGGGGGGGTTGCTGCACTGGTGCACTGCAGTCTACCAGCAAAAGTTTAGATGAAATCTAAATTCTACTACAATTATTAATGATTTATGGGAATTTAATGAAATTAAGTGAAACGACAAAGAGAATGATGTCTACTTTCAGAAACTGATGCAAAATATTATTTCATATGGAAGAAGGGAGGGTCACAGTGTTTGGGTTTGAACAGACAATAATATTGTATGTTATCTTTTACAGAAATTTTGGGAATTGCGGGGAGGTCACATTCTGACTATTGAACAATGCCATAATTTTTCTGTTTGGTATGGAATAATGTTATTTAAATATTTAACATATTTGAAGAATGTATAAAATGCCATACTTTTTTTCCCCTTTTTTGTTCTCTTGCTCTCTTTCTCTCTCTCTCTCTCTCTCTATATATATATATATATATATATAATTCTAATAAAAAATTACTATTAATCTTTGTGATGAATGCCATGAGAATTTTCACATCCATTTGAGCTACCACTAACTCATGTTGATGGAACTCTTGGTGCTAACCACCACCAAAGGGCATAAGCAGAAGTAATGATGAAGGGACCCTAATTTTGGGTACCTCTAACTGAGGTGAATTATGCAACATGTTACCCAGAGTTAAGAATCATATCACACCCTACTCTGTATCAAATGTTATCTAAGAGATCATCCCCAGTGTATTAAATGTCATACAACCTATTCAGCCCATCTCCCAGTAAGTACTGGTTCAGTATTTGGCCCATTGTTATACAACATCTTTATTAAAGATTTGATCTCCACTTCAGGTCTATCTAAAATTATTCAACATGCTGATGACTCAACAATCACCTGCTCAGCTAAGTCCTTAACTGAGCTTTAAAAGGTCACCCAAGAGTCTTTTTACATCATTGAAAGCTGGTTCCAAAGAAGAAATCTCATTTTACTCCACCACAAAATCCAAATTCATTCTCTTCCTTCACAAAACTACCCCGACTGACATATCACAGCGAAGCATGACCTCAAGCCAAAATATTCAACTTGATGCTGTCAGTAATACTAAACTACTTGGTATTACCATCAATAGTAAATTAAAATTTGACCTAAATTTTTCAGAATATCATTACCAAAACTATCCAGAAATTAGGTACCATACATAGAATACAACAATTCATATCCAAATCTGGCTGCAAGACATCTGCCACAGCCTACGTATTGCATGCCTTAACATATGCCTCCCTAATATTCACAAAATTCGTATCTCTCAGTTGAACAAACTCTCACAATGTTATAACAAAGTGGACAAATAAACAAAAAGCATCAATACATTGCTCTTAAGAAAATTTAACTGGATGGAATTCCCACAGTATAGCAACTACTCTCATCTAGAAACTGCCCTCTCTGTATTATACCAGTTCATCAAATAGTCACCCATAGTTACCCCCAATGGTACATTCCACCTATACACCTCCATCTCCCCTCAATGGTACATTCCACCTACACACCTCCGCTCTTAGGACAAATCCCTTGCCTACATACACAAGCTCTTTAATGCAAACACCAATGCATTATATTCACATTATATCAACAAATGTTAGAATAGTATTCCACATAACATTTGGCTTAAAGAATCTAAACCTCTACTAAGGAACTGCACTTTTACTTCCTAAACAACTTCAATTGCAATTGCTCTTCACCCCTAATTAAGTTGCTCTCTGATAAAATTATCTACTCAAGGAACATTTTTATTACCTCTAGCCAAACAAGCTCAAAAATTGCTTATCCATCAAGCTTATCCTTTACAACTGCCACGCACAAGACTGTCATCCTTTTCCATACACACATAAACTCAAGTAAACGCTTAAAATTGTATCACTGCTTCAAAGCACTGTGCAAACAAAAACCAGTGACTCATTCTTACACTGATAACTGTCACAACTTATATATGTAGCCTATAAATCATTCCTGTGACTCACTATATACATGACTCTACAAAACTAACCATTGCTTTTATGGCAGCAATTGCATTTGAAATGTTCTTTAAATTGACACATCTTCCAGTAAATAACTCATTTAACCTTGAATGTGGATTATGTTATTTTTGTTTATGTACTTTTCTCAAACTGTATATAATTTTAGTTGGCTGTTTTCTCCCCTGGCTCCTGCTCAAAAGGGAACTCTCAAGGCCCAATCAGAGTATCCTGGTTGACAAATATAAATACATACCTAGACATACATACACTTGCACACACACACACACACACACACACACACACACACACACACACACAGTAACAAGGACTGGTTTTCACTTTACTCAAATAATTGCAAGAATATGTAAATGAGGGGGGCAGGTTAGCAGTGTGAGAAAGGGATCTTTAAGATAAAAAGCCTGTATGGAGACAATGAAGAAAGGTAAAGAATACCTTGCACTGAACAGGTTTGTAGGAAGCTAGACTGTGATATTTTACAACAGACATATAAAGACAGAACTATAAATGTTTTAACATTAATTGTGCATGACTAGAGTACAATGCTAATATCACACAAAAATAAATTATACAATAACAGGTCATTGATATTCAAAAATGACATGCTGATTGGACACTCCAACCAGCGTGCCCACTATAAAACAAGCATATACCAACAGAAAAAAGTCCAGCAGCTAAAGTACCATTCAGTGGCCAGACATTTCTACTGAAATACTGTAAGGAGGGACGGTGCAAAAGAGAAGAAAAATCAGGTACATTCTCTAAAATAAGGACGCAGAAATGTGTCTCCTTAAATCTTGTCAGAATCTCATACCTCTCAACTGTCTGCATCTTCATTGTGTGACCAGATTTTTCCTCATAGTTTTACTCTTTTCCATATAAAAAATGCTTTCTTGCAAGCCATTGGGGTTGAACTCATTAAAAAATAAATCATTCCCTACAGACCAGGAAGGCATTTTTCTTGTAAGTCCATAATGCAATACAACAGCACTGTTGCACTATAAAAGCAAGGGAACAGAACTCCCATATGCATGCAAAGTACATCAAAAAACACAGGAGAATGGGAAACAACATGGAAGAACACCACATTGCTGATAGACAAAGACATTATTTAAGAAAGGTGAGCATTTTCTTTCTTAAATAATGTCATTGTATAATAGCAATCACCCACAAGTGGGCATGAGTATATCAGGATTTACTCACGGTTAGCTTTGCTTAATCACTCAGGCTTCACCCTTGGGATCAAACCACACCAACCCTGGATAAATCCTGATATACCCACATCCACTTTTGCATTATTGCTCAATTATCTTAATAGCAAAACACAACTAAAAGAAGATGGAAGAAAAATGTGAGTAAACAAAACAATTGCATAGTTACAGCTTGCAATACCTGTATGATAAATACTGAAAAGAAAATAACAGTCACTGACTATATTTCCCAGTTCTTCATCCAGACTAAGAAAATATTAATTCTGTAGTATATATTTGCATGAGTCTTTTACATGTAAATATAATGAGTAATGCATCTCAAGATCAAGAGAATTATTATCCAGTCCGGATGCAGTCATCTCTGACATGGAAATAATAGTCAATTACAAGGATTAGAAAGAGAAAATCTGATAATATGACATTATATAGTAAATCAGATGAGTTTCCATAACCTAAAAGTATACAGACATTTGATTTTGTTTTACTAGCCTTCCTTCTCAATGACATATATTTTGGTACTTTGACAAACCATGAAATGCATTTTACTCCTCCTGTCGCAATGGTCATTTGCCTCATTACAAGAATATTTGCATTTCAGCGTGTTATTATTTCTGATTTTTATGACCATAAATCATGTTTGAAAATATAATTTGTACTTTAATTTCTCCATGTCTTTGTATGATTTTAATTCAAATGTTGTGCTAGTCTGTAATTATGTTTGCATTTCAAGTTGTCTTCATCAGGTCACATCTGAACAGGGTTCATTTGGATCATACTTTTCATTCAAATGACTAGATGAATGCATACATACATACACAAATTAATAAATAAAACATAAAGACATTACATTAATGTGAACAAACTTTAATAATTCATTTACAAGAAATCTGTGGGAGGAGGAGCGGACATCAGCAGCTTATCCATGCCCTTTGGTGGCCTGAAAAATGTTGGTAATGGAGATAATGCAGTGAACACTGCAAAATTTACAACTGTCAGGGTGCAAGTAAAGTTAGAATATACATGTATACAACTTTTGGGACAGAGTTAGTATGCTGTACTTTGGGATGAATGTGGGATGCCCACCTGTCTTAGTAAACTGCATTATCCATTGCTAAGTACTATGTTATGACATGTCCCTTGACAAGAATAAATAGTTTTGTGAATTCATTCAAGTGACCAAAGTGAATCACTGCAGGATATCACTGTGTGCTGCTCACAAAAATCAGCTTAATGAATTACACTTCTTAAGATATAATTCAGAGCAGCTCATTTATTTGCTTATGGGGTCTGTATTACATCGAACAGAACACAGAAGACTACATTCATTGGAGAAGACATAATAAGTGACATCAGTGGATGCAGTAACTATATTATACTGTAAACAAAGAGTTTGCTTTCTAAAATATGTTTGCACTCACTGGTATGGAGACTGGTTAGTTAACTTACTAATTAATAAGAGGAGAAATGTGAAAGCACAACTTTATGCCTATTTCCAATTTAAAATCTATCTCAGTGATCCCCAATTTTTTCTTAACAGGGTTAACTGTCCCCGTGTATAACACAAATGATGGTAGTACATAGCATTATGTTGGTAATGGAACTGTCTCCGTGTACAACACAAATGATGGTAGTACATAGCATTATGTTGGTAATGGAACTGTCCCAGTGTATAAATCAATTGATGGTGGTACATAGCATTATGTTGGTAATGGAACTGTCCCCGTGTATAACACAAATGATAGCAGTACAAAGCGCTATGATGGCAGTACATAGCATTATGATGGTAATGGAACTGTCCCTATGTATAACACAAATGACGGCAGAATAATAGCATCATGATGGTAAGAAAAGCCTGCATTTTTGTTGAGATTGTTTTGAATATCAGATACATTTGGCCTATAAAATATTACTACACATAAAAATCGTGTTAATATTAAAATAAGGTGTTCTGGAACCTTGGGATATGAATGCTCATATGTAATTAATATGTAATTGGGGTGGTGAAGATAATTGATTGGTTCATGATTAATTGAATTAATGATGTGCATTTGTATCAGCTACTGGGGGTCTTTTATCTCTATATAATATCTGTATATTATCTTTTTTATGTTTCTAAAATACAATCATTTTACAACATGGTCTCTGCAGTGGCAAATACAGGTTCTGCTATGCAAGTCTAATAAAGTGCTGAACCCAAACATACAATATTCTATTTCCAGTGCAAATGTGCTATTGATTAAACTATATACTCATTGCCTAAGATGGATGGACATTTCTAAGGGTTTTATAAGAAAAAAAAAATTGGTAAAAATTATATTTTCAGACTGCAGCATAATCATTCTTGATGGCATATTAGGTAGCCTTTCAATGAATTCAAAATATGTAACAACAGTTATTTCACATAATAAAAACAACATAAATTATGATCCTACTAGTCATTTATGATGCCACATACATTCTATCTTTTCATTCTCCAACAGCGATCTAATGCTGCTTTGAAATGAATTACAGTCTCTTCCTCCTTTTATTCTTCCTGGCTGTTTCAGATCCTAGTAACTGTGATGTAAGTCATGTTTAATAGGCATTTGTTACAACTATCCTTCTCCCCCTTCCTTGGCTATCCTTTTAAATAGTCATTCTTAAAGGCGTTAATAACCATACAGTATGTAAAACCTTATTCAGTGTTTTCTGTATTTCTGAAATTTACATCACCTGTTTGGTACTTTTTGATAATTTAAAACTTTTGTTTCTTCCAATCATTTCAAACATTATTTTGTATTTTTGTTCAGTTTTCCTACCCCTTTCTTTTAAACAGCAAAAGGGGCACTGGAAATTCCTGTCTAGTTGCACAATCACTTTATGGACAAGTATAAGAATTTAAAATCAAATTTAGCTGTTTATTTCTGTAAAGTTATTTCACTCACATGCTGCATAATATTCATTTTAGTTTCATTATTATTACAAGTCATGGCATCTGATTATTTGGCTGAAGTAGACTTGGCTATTATCACTTGCTTCATATTAAATGTAGTTTTTCTAGAGTTCAGCTCTACAATAACAAATCTATCTTGATGTAAGTCTGCAATAAAGTTAATTAATAAATCAGTTACTGTAAACCATAAAATTAAAAACAATAGAAAGGAAATATAATATAAACATACCTTTAAAATGTGTGATGATGTTGATAAGGTAACTTATATTTTGTCTTCAGCAAAAGGTGGCAAATGCATTATTTAAAGGAGCACACTGCCACATACTTACCTTGCTCAGATATAAATATTAATCATATAATGCATACACATTATTTTTTTAAATGACAGAAAGACACTTTATATTGAAGAAACTGTGAGAAACAGCATATACTTCTTTTCGTCTTTGAAAAACAAACTGGATTAAAGACTAAAAGGAGGCCCTTAATTTTCATTTCATTGATCAGGAAAGTATGGAAGGGGATATACATAGCTAGATAGATAGATAGATGGATAGATAGATAGACTGACAGATAAAAATGATTATGAGAAGTCTCAAAAGAAAAAAGTGTGTGTGTATGGGGGTGATGACTGATGAAGAGAAATAGGAAGCTAAAAGAGACAGAAGGTATAAAGCAGAAAAATGTAGGAATACTGGATTTGAGAAAGAAGGTTTTAAGGAGAACAAACAAGTGCACTGGATACCAAGGAAGAAAAAAGCAGCACGGTAGATATATTTTATTTTTATTTTATTTACTTATTTGTTCTTTGTAACCAGGTCAGTCACACTAGGCTAGTGGCTTCCTTTCAGGGGAGACCTGAAGTCGTACTTGTACTACTAGAAGAAATTTATCCAGGGCATCAGGGTACTTCCCCTACTCTTTGGAGCTGCTAGACGGCTGTGTAGGGTTCCTACAGCAGCAAGGAAGAGGACCAAGGGAAGCAGCAGCATGGGGGATAGAAAAGCTAGGGAGAGTTTGGAGGCAGAAAATGAGAATTTGGAGAAAATGCTTTTGATACGGAGTATCAGAATTGTAAAAAATATTCTTGTGTGCTGGATGATACAAATGATCAGCGTTTAGCTGTTTCAATGGAGAAGGAAGTGAGTGAGTCTGTGGGAGAGGTGAAGATAACAGAACTGGAATCAGGAGGGCTTGCAGATGATGTTCAGTTAAAATAATTGAGCAGGATGATCCAGGTGACACTGCTGTATCATGGGGGTGAAATTGAAATGGCAGATAACTTGTCCAGAAGTGTTGAGGATGGTAATGTGGAGAAGGAGCCAAGTGATGTGGCAGCAGGGAATGTAGCAGTTATTCAGCAGAAGCAGAAAGAAAAAGAGGAAAACAGCAACAAACTAAGATGGTGTCTGGTTCTGTGACAGCAGATAATGCAGTAACCAAAACATGCAGTAGTGACAGCAGGCCGCAAAAGAGAGAGAGAGTATCAACAAGCTGTAAGTAAAGGTGTTTTTAAAAGAATCAAGTGAGAATCAGAACAAAAATGACAGTGTAATAGATATTCTGTTTGGGACAATTTGGTAAGTGTTCTGTGTTTTAAGGCTCAAGAAATGTATTATTTGATACATATTGGGACAGAGACATTTTGTGACTTAATATATGAAACTGGGAAAATGATAATGACATTTCTGAGACTGTGTAACAAAAATAAGGGCACTTATCAATGGAACAATCATTTTTCTTGTAGTAATGCATATATTTAAAAAATATTACTTTGCAGTTAAGCACTGATGATCTGGAAGAGGATGTTAAAAATGCTTGCAGGGTTTCTGTAAACTGTTTATAACATTGCAAAAGTTAGAGATTAGAGAAACCTGGTGGGTAGAGTTTGGAAGCTGTCTTGAAATGTGAAAAAAAAAAAGATTGTGAAACACTTGCCAAGTGTTATTTCTGAGACTGGTCATAGGGAGATGTTAAGATTTGCTGGGCAGACTAAATCAAGTTTCTTTTTGGCAACTTTTCTCATTTAATAAATGATTATGTCAAGGTACAATGTAACCACTGTAGGGTGAAAGGACATACAGCAAAAAGGTTTGCCTGAACAAGGTTGTATTAAAAAAAAGGGGACACTTTTGGATGGATTGTCAAGAACAATCAGAAAATAATGAAAAAGACGTGAAAGGGAAGAAAACATAAACAAGGAAGGGTGGCAAGAGGCTAAGAAGAGGGTGAGCTAGGTGAAGAAGAAACTGTAGAAAAAGAAAAAATTACAAAAGGAAATCTGAGTTATGAGAGAGAGAGAGAGTGCATTCAGGAAGAGAGGTCAGGAGAAGGGATTGACACTAATGTATATATTTTTAATTTCTTGCCAATGAAGCAATCTGATTCTGAGGATCAAGGATTATTTGAGCACAAACCCAGTAAAAAATATTCAGTTTGGGAAAGAGTAAAAATAAGAAAGCAGAAATGTAAGCATATTTCTCCTAAACTTAAAAAGAAGGAAATGTAAAAATGTTAGAGTACTTTCAGTAAATGTAAACAGTTTTACTAACATGGTAAGAAGGATGGGGTTACTGGAATGATGTGCTAAATTTGATGGGGATGTTATTCAGGAATGGCTTTGCTATGTAAATAACAGTAAAAATACTAGATGTAATATTGGTAAGAATGGGAAGGTTAACTGTTGTGGATGTGAGGTGGAGAGAATATGTTCATAGAATTACAGCATTATATGTATATATAAATAGCAAAGAATGAGGGAATCTATTTCATCAAGTATTAGACTATGTGGTGATTAACATGAAAAGTATTATTACCAGGGAAATCAATCGTGATTAAAGGGGAATACATAAAAAGAAAGGGAAAGATGTAAAAAAAAGAAATACAGGAAGTCATACAATGTGGTAAATCAGTTGACTCAGTAAACTTACACAATGTGGGGGTACTTGATCTGAAATTTATTTATTTATGTAAATTTATTATTGTATGTATTTGAAATGTATTATTTTGTAGTCTGGAGGCTTGGGGGTGGCAGATGGCGATACAGTTGTACCAGGTTTTTCAGACCTTTTAGCAATATGGATGGAGGTGATGGAAGAAAGTGAGTACATTAAAAAAAGGAAAAAGAATTAGAGTAAATGAGAAGTTATAGGATGAACATAAGAGCAAATTACACATACTGTAGTACAGCATGTTAACAAAAATATGTATGAGTAAAAAGATGGAAAATAAGACAGAATGGAAAGTAAAACAAAAATCCAAATTGAGTCAAGCAAGAATTTGAAAAAATAAATTACTTAGTGAATTGGATAAAGTACTCATGGAAGTTTTAGTTGCACCAGAGCAGTGTTTAATGCATTTTTCTGGAAATGGACACTTTTTAGGTAGAATTGTTATGACTTAAGAGAAGGCAGCTGTACCCAAGTTTGGCTGCATCTAACAGATTAGATGGAATCAGTAGCTGAATTATTATTTGTTGACTGTGCGGACAATACTTTATGTAACTCTCCATCCCCTCTCACTGTTAGCCTACTCATGACATTACATGCAGAAAAAAGCACGCTTTCTCAGTGCCGCTTTATGGCCTAGATATGTCTGGTTCCATTTCCTTATACTGTAGTCTGAATGCATGGCTATGGTGCTGCACCAAGATGACTGCCTTCATCTATAATGGTGACTGTTGTAGTCGACCTTGTTAAATCACACATCTAGTGCAAGATCTTGCAAATGTACAAAGATGGCAGTCAACCTTCTGCCCAGGACACCCACAAGGTTGCTTGAAATATTCTCCATATGAACAAAAAGATAACCTTTTTAAGCTCCAACCTCAATTATGTCCAGCCAAACACAGAATTTTCATGCTATCATGCAAAAAATATTCTCTGAGATAAGCAAGATATTGAAATGAAAAAAAAAAAAAGAAAATAAGTTGTCTTTACATTATTGCAACTCGATGTGGATTTGTGCTACAAGCCAAGCGGTAATTAGATCAAAAGGATTTGCATTCATTTGAGAAAGCTTTAATGGTATATACGTAGAGTTTTATGGTAGACTGGGAAATGGAGCATCCCTAATAAGTGGTTGTAACTAACATAAAAGTTTCAGCTAACATAACACTGGTTCTCAATTTCCCTGAGGCAATGTGATACAAGACAGAGTGTGTGTTGATCATATTCAGCGGAACCTGCAAAGTTTCTAAGATGCCAAATTTACCTTCAATTTATATTATACAAATATGTTGAGAGTTAATGGATGTTCTACATGAGGTGCTAAGGGAATTTACTATATACAGAACACTTACTGTAACCTTAGTTGATCTGGAATTCATCTTTGCTTAATGAAATCATGTTTGGAAGTGAAGGCGTATATTAGTTTAATTTACTAAAGTCATTTTATTAAGATATTTGTATTATGCTTACTGCCCATACTAATGAGTGAAGAGTGAGATGCTCGTGTCTATCATGGTCTAAAATTCTTTCATCTGGCTTGGGCAGACCTGCAATAAATGCTTGCCAAAATATGGCAGCCCATCATGCCTCTAGTTCTAAAGCCATTTTACATTAACGGTAGGAGGGACATACTTTTTTGAAACGCTCTGTTGGTTGATAACCCATCTGTATGTGGTGTCTCTACCGTAGGAAGTATGTGAAATACTAATGGAGTTCAAGTAAAGAAGAAAGACCTCCAGCAAATCAATATTCTAGGGACAGTAGCTTGAGGAAGAGGAAAAGATCCATGAATCCGATTTTGCTGATTAGATTGACTAGGGATAGGGGGACTCATATGGGTAGCCCTATAGAAGTTAGCCATTATACTGTTCAGGTCTATCTGTATTTTAAATGCAGACTCTTTTTCTACCTTAATATATTCCTTTTGGCTTTACTGTTATTAATAGGTACTATTTTTCCCTGAGTGTTCTTCATAGATAAGTCTCTGAAATGCATTATTTTCACCACAGAACATCTGTATTAAATTTGGTATCTCTTCTGTGCAGTATTTTTAGCTCCCATTTTGCAAAGTTACAACAGTTGCTTGTTGTGTACAGCACTTGCACTACCTCTGATTTAGCTTAAATATTTATATCTTCCATCCCTGCTGCTGCTGTGGTCAATGCCTTTTATTTCACAGGTAACTAAGTAAATAAATAAATAAAACAGGCCCTGCAAAAGCATATGCAGAAGTCTGATGGCTTGCATGTATTTCTGCATTTCTACCTTTTATATTCCATAAATACTTGATTTTGCCATATTCAAAACTCTTCCATCAAAATTGTAAATAAAGTCATGCTCAAATCTGTCTAGTCCTGTACTGGTGATAATATGATCACATAAAAGACAGTGAAGTATATTTAGATAAATAAAAGAAGTCAAAAAGTTTGACGGAAGGGACTAGCAGAAAGTGCACTTCAAGAAGTAATGACTGGCACAAGGCTACTTTAATCCAGTGCTTGTGGGCACTTCATGAAAGAATTAGCCATGAATCAGCCATTCCTTTCTTTAGTGAAATCTTTGATTGTGGACATCTCTGTCAATGTTATTAATCATCCTAACATTTAAGATACTGCATTTAAGGATTGCTGACCATGCAGCATTAATTTTGCAGACTTTGTAGAGGAAAGCTGCAAATAAGGCATAGTTATGTTAAGTTATTGTTTTTTTCTTGTGTGTTTAAATGTGTGTAAGCGTACTGAGTGACTAAATAACTTTTAGTCTCTCTCGAATGCTAATGCAATGTAATTTTTTTCTCTATGCTCATCATATGTTCAAATTTTTGACTACATCAGTGGCAAGGCTACAATCTGTATCCATTTAAAAAACTACATGATTCCTTGAAATATTTCCTTTGTAAACTGAAAAGACCAGGTACTGTTATTGTACAAACAACCCCCCCCCCCCCATAAACAGCTGACCACTCACCTGGATATTCTTAGAACTATTACATTAAGAATTCAACAGTTCAGTCACTACAAAGTGAGTCTAACTCTACAGACAGTAGAAGTTCAATAACAGTCGATGCCCCGTCACATATAAAAGAAATTAGTCAGAAAAATGAGAGAACAAAATCTCAATAAAATGTTGTGTGAACTTACATGATTCTACTGATAATTTGATTGTCAGCCTAACAAACATCAACTAGTCAATCATAGCTTATCAATACTCAAATATCTGGTTTAGTGTACCAAAACTCAACAATCTGAGCAGCAATTGCACTAAACATACCTCACATATTTTGCTTCCGAGCACATTCACAATCCCTAATTTACATAGTCAAGCAATCAAAAGTATGAACTCCATGGCCCTAGAATTTGTGAGCTCACATTGCAACTAATAATATGGACAACAGAAACAGGGAAAAATAGCACTGGAAACAGGATTAGGAAGATAACAGTTTACCAGTTGCATGTCCAGTACTGCATTAAGTGACTGTAAAATCTCCATAACCTCAAGGCTCGGTTACTCATCATATCTTGTTCTTTGGCTCACATAAATCTTCTGCTAGAGGAATATAGTTTTGCTTTATCATTGAATGAGCCCTGCTTAAAGTAGAAACAAAATTGAACACAGTGCTATTAAAATCATGGAAAGATCCATTCTGTGATAATACGTACAGTCCTATTAGACGATATTATTAGCTTGCTAAATGTGAATGGCTTACTATCAAAACCTTGAAAGGCATTACGCTGAGTAATGACTTACTTGAAAATAGAAACATCGGATAGACAAGACGACAAAAGCAGTAATTTCAACAAATCCATATTTGACATAGTCGACATTATCCAGTATATCTTACTATCCAGGCATGTCCAACTAAAGTTTTGCAGGGAAGGGCAAGTGCCCCTGCATCCCCCCACACCTCCTGCTACTTATATATACAAACTCCAAAATCGGTTCATTTTCCAATCCCCAAAGTAGCACGATCTCCAAGCAGAACATCGACCTCACAACACCGAATGCACACTAGCATTTGCTGCTGTTGAGTCAACCATTTTTCGTTTGGCTTTCCATGACCTGGAAAATAGCCTTTCGACTAGCCCAGTTTGAGTGAATTCCATCCAAAATTTTGATAGCAAACCATGTGAATTACAATACACGCATGTTTTATATATCAGCAAAAGCAGCAGCGGCAACAGTACCCCCTTTTTTCAAATTTTCTACATGAGGTCGGGGTGTGATACGAAGTATTGAAATGTCTTTTGATTTAGAGCCACTGTCCTACCTTCTTTGACAGTCATGCTTGACTGTAGCAGGTTTTCATGTAATTCACCTTTGTCTAGGCTGGATGTCCTCATCTCCTCTTGCCTTCTGTTTCTCTAAATCCTCTTTACCAAATCATCTTCTACACTCCAGCAGATGTGACCTAGCCACTGTAGTCCTATTTCCATGACTTCTCTGCAATTAGAATTACTTTGGCTTCTGCTCTGATGTCCTCTTTTCTGCGTCTTTTCAACAATGAGCATCCTATGACTCATGTGAACTTCAAACCTCTCAGACCCACACGTACGGCAAGTGCGATGGCTCTAAACTTCAAATAAAGTCAAAACAAACAAGAGCCAGCACAAAATGTATGGTATTAACATAATTTAACACAATGTAATGTGTAAAATACATAACACTGGGTGAAGGGACATAAATCCCACCCCCCAAACCAAACCGGTTTCGGCTAAACAGCCTTCTACAGTTGAAGACAAAATACAAAAAGCATAGACCCAAAAGGCCCTTCTTATAAAGCAAAAGGCAGAACACAACAGACATTCCTATTGGTTAATTCATAAGTACTCATTCAAACTGGGAGGGAAAAGCCCCCCTAGTTTAATAATTCATTTTTTCTCCTTAATGTTCAAAACACTGTGCCATCCAGCATTAGCCCTACAATTCCCTCTGATATGATCAATAATGGTAAATCTAAATACCAAAGTATTCTGTTTACAAGTGTGTTTCTATAGGGCATTTGAAGGCTTTTTGAGTCTAATATCACTCATGTGTTCCTCTATTCTGAGTTTCAAAGGTCTTGATATTTGCCCACATAAAACGCAGAGCATGTACAGGTCGCCAGATAAACCACCCAACTTGTACTGTAATTGGCCAGAAAAGAAATATTACATACTGTAGATGTATTCTTGCTTTTAAATTCTTTTGTCTTATTTACTTGATGACAGTATGAGCAATGACCACAAGGGACACATCCTCTTAAAATATCTCCTGTCAATGTTCTTTGATATGGAAAATTCCCCCTGTAGTCCAATCTCTTTATAATGGCTAAACAGGGAACCCAAGGTGTGGCCCCTACGAAAAGAGAAAACACACATTTGGCACCCAAATGGTCAGACAATGTGTTTACCGCCAGCAAAATATTCCAATGTATATGAATAATTTTCATGAAAAATGTAGCATTCCTGCCATACATGGTAACCAATCTCAGTTTGGTCTCAGTATCTGATGAATGTTTATGATATTCCAATAACCCAACAGAATATTCAGGAGGTTGAGGTTTCATGTCAGGATCTTAATAAGTTTGGACTACAGAGGGAATGTTCCATATCAAAGAACATTGACAGGAGATATATTAAGAGGATGTGTCCCTTGTGGTCATTGCTCATACTGTCATTGGGTAAATAAGACAAAAGAATTTACAAGCAAGAATACATCTACAGTATGTAATATTTCTTTTCTGGCCAATTGCAGTACAAGTTGGGTGATTTATTTGGCGACTTGTACATGCTCTGCGTTTTATGTAGGCCAAACATCAAGACCTTTGAAATGCAGAATAAGGGAACACGAGTGATATTAGACCCAAAAAGCCTTTGAATGCTCTATACAAACACACTTGTAAACACAATACTTCAGCATTTAGATTTACCATTATTGATCATATCATAGGGAATTGTAGGGATAAAGCTGGTTGGCACAGTGTTTAGAACATTGAGAAAAATGGATTATTAAACTGGGGGGGGGCTTTTCCCTCCCGGTTTGAATGAGTACTTATGAATTAACCAATAGGAATGTCTGTTGGGTTCTGCCTTTTGCTATATAAGAAGGACCTTTTGGTTCTATGCTTTGTTTTGTATTGTGTCTTCCATTGAAGAAGGCTGTTTAGCTGAAACCGGTTTGGTTTGGGGTTTGGGATTTATGTCCCTTCACCCAGTGTTATGTATTTTAAACATTAAATTGTGTTAAATTATGTTAATACCACACATTTTGTGCTGTCTCTTGTTTGTTTTGACATCCTATGACCCATCTCAGGCACTTCATCTTCAGTGCCTCAGGCTTCATCAGCTGTTCTGCTTTCACTGTCCACCTAGGTTTCTGTGCTGTACAGAAGCACCACTGTTTTCTACACCTTAGTCTTCTAGTTGGTTGGCGTTCTTCTTCCATGTCAGTTGGCTGCAGCACCTCTGATTCCAGCTTTGGCTTCTTCATTCAGACTTCACTTATCTTCAACCACATCTCCCAGAAGTTAAACTTTTCCACTTTTTGCCATTCCATGGTTTTTCAGATTTCCCTGATTTGCTGCCATTACTACTGTTTTATCTGTACATATTTTCATCTGGCATACCTTCCATTTTGAATTTCAGTTTATCATTTTCTGAAGTTCTTGTTCAGAGTCTGCCTGCAATGTCACATCATCTACATAGAGCAGCTTTGATGAACTGCCTTCTCTGATCTGATTGCTAATGTAGTCCACCAACAGTGTGAATAGGAGTAGACTCAAAGCTGAACATTGGTGCACACCCACTCCCACGGTGAAACGATCTGAGAGTCTGAACACTGTTAATACTAATTCACTGGGTCCTTATACACTATCTGCATTAATCCTACCAGTGTTTTCAGGACTTCAGATTATTGCAGGACTATCCAAATCATCTTTATTGGGACTATCATATGTTTTCTCCAAGTCTAGAAATACCCAGTTTGACTCTTTCCTCATCAGCAATGTTTGCTCCTCTATTTGTTTCGCCACAAACATCGGGTTATTTATACTGTGTCCTGTTCGAAATCAGAACTATTCATCTGCCATCTTACTTTGTCAATCAGTGTCCAGCACTTTCATGCAGAGTGCCAGGAGTTTGATACTTATGTACTTGTTTACAGTTGCAACAGACACTTTGGTCTTGTATACTGGTACTAGAATGCCTGCTATCAAGTCATCTAGGATAAACCTTTCTCTCTACACTGCAGTGAGTACCCTCAGTAGCCATTTCTCCCTTAACACATCCAACATCTTCATCATGTCTGCTGTGGCTTTTTTTCTGTGTCTATTACTTTCACTTACTTCATTATTTTAGGGCACTTTATATTTCTTCTGTGGGGTTTTCTTCATTCAGAAACTGCAGGAAGTATTCCTTCCGTTTGCTTTTAATGTCCTGTGCACCAATGAGCAGGCTGTTGCTGTGTCTGATGACTGTCTGCTTTATCTATTTCTTGTTGCCTTGCTATTGCATAGAGCTTTTCTGTACCATCTGCAAAGTCACTTGTCAAAAACTGGTAGAGTTTTTCTTATACCGTGTTCTTTGCCACTGCAACTGCTCATATCTTCTATGTTAAACAACAAATATTCCTTCTTAGTCTTCTCTGTATTTTCTACCTCAGAGTTCTTCCTGCACTCCGTCTTTCTTTTGATAATTTCCTGGAGTCCTGCATTACTCCATCATCTTCCCTTACTTACTCTGCATTACTCCATCATCTTCCCCTTAATTATTTCCATACCTGGTTGGCCAAATATATGTTCCATCTTCTTTACGCATGCAGTTTTGAGATGCTTCCATTCTATTTCAGCTCCACCTCTTTCCTCTTTTTCTTGAACATGGAGCCATTTAGGCCACTAGAATAATATAGCAATAATCCACGCCTGAGTGTGCATAATGCTGGATTTACCCACGGTTGGTGTGGTTTGGTCACGAGGGCAAAGCCCGAGTGGCCAGTCAAAGCCAACCGTTGGTAAATCCAGCATTACCCACACCCAGAAGTGGGTTACTGCTATTATACAATGACATTATTTAAGAAAAAAAAATTACTTTTCTTAAATAATGGCATTGTATAATGCCTCCTTGCTGCCCTTCTGCAGCTGTCTGGCATTCTGCTGCAGTTCTGATGCACTGCGCATGCGTATACTTACGTGGTACATCAGAGCTGTGGGCAAAAGCAACGAAGAAAGCAAGATCTCCATTGCTTTTTACAACCTGTCTCGCTATGTTAAACGAGTTTAACATAGCGAGATAGCTTATTTTTTTAAAGCTGTTTAGCTAGGTTAAACCCATTTAACATAGCGAGACAGTTTTGAAAAAAGCAACGGAGAAAGCAAGATCTCCGTTGCTTTTAAAGTGTCTCGCTATGTTAAATGGGTTTAACACAGCGAGACAGCTTTAAAAAAAGCAATGGAGATGCTCCGTTGCTTTTTTTTTAAAAGCTGTCTCGCTATGTTAAACTCATTTAATATAGCGAGACAGGTTGTAAAAAGCAACGGTGATCTTGCGTTCTCCGTTGCTGTAAAAAAAGAGTTATACTAATGGAAAAAGTCTGGGCGAATGGGCCTTTTTCCATTACTATAACTCTGATTTACAACGTGCATGCTGACCAATCAGCGTGCACGTTTTGGAATATTAATGGGGGGGGGGTCGTTGTATAATATGATTGTTTCCTCCACATTTACTAAGGTCAGTACAGCATCATCCTGAAGATGCAGATAAAGAATTAAATTGAAATAGCTCTTGCTCTTTTAGTGTAAACCACACTGCTAAGCTTCAGAGATTAGCATTTACCTGCTGCAAAAGATAATAATACCACTGATTTGAGCTTGCAGTGCATGAAGGTGTGCTTCCTGAACTGTGAAAACAGTACTGATTGTACAAGAAATATCCTTGCAGACTGCCTTTAGTGATATGGTATTCTCCATTCACGCACTATGGTAATTGTTTCCACTTCTGAATGATATACATTAACTCATTACATCTGAGTGACTCCTCAAGGTACATCTGCAGTTAACTCCTACTGACGTCTCTAAGCATTAAATATTGCTTGTTCATATTTGCATCAATAATTCCAAAAGCATGCTATGTGCAAGGTTTTAAAAGATTTCATCTTAAAGCTTACACAATAGCAAACTCCGCTGCTGTCTAGTGCAGCATAATAGATATTAACTGTTGTTTTTATATTAATTTATATAGATATAATGTTCACATTTTTCTAAATTTCTCAACAACCAAGTAACACAAATAGAACTCCTTAGCCTCATATGAAAGTTCTCAGCTAGATGAATAAAATGCTGCTGACAGTATGTGTGTAACTTGAGTGTTTTCTGAGATATTGTAAGTTGTTTACAAAATATTACAAATGTAATAGTTACTGTGACTTATAAATTTCAATTTAAGACCTAGAACGTAAATAATGCTACCATTATAAAATAGTTTGTGATGAAGAGATTGCCATTTATACTTCTTTCATAACCTTCATGGTTCCAGAGATACGAACATTTGTTTGAAATGTGAGGACATAATTTGATTCTGTCAAAAGGCTGAGGCTCCACCCTTTGGAAGTTACAGTGCAAACTTCCTGAACTCCATTGGAGTGAATGAGTTAAGTGGTGGTATGATGAAACAACTGTGTATATTTAGGGGGATTTAAAAAAAAAAAAACATCCAAACTCAGTGCTAAGGCCCGATGCCAAATATGTAAGGCCACACGGTTGTTGGAATGCATTATGCTTAAAAAACAGACTACCAGTGTCACAATTCTGTATCTTTATATTATAAAAAACTTTATCTTTTTTTTTTAATTTTAACATTATAGTAGTTACTCCAACAGTCTTATAATTTGGTTTGAAATCCCAGAACAGAAACTGTTCAGAGAACTACATAAGGCAGATATCTGGGAGAGTAGGCTCTCCCTTTTGAATAATTAATTCTGAGTTTTGTGCAACACATTTGTAAATGATAAAATATAAAATATAAACAAAAAACAAAACAACATGCTTGCATTTCAGAATGACTTATCCTTCGCAGACATTATTTTTTAACAATCAAAATAGCCTAGACAAAGGAAGAAAATAAATCTGTGTCATATATTAGGGAGTACTATGTATAACAGTAGTGCAGAAAGTGTCTCTTGGCAATCCTTTATAAATGCTTTTTTTCCCTTTACTAATATTCCACATTACTGAGTGTTTGTCAAGCAAATACAGTTGTCATGGTGATGGCATCACCTGGGCTAGAGAGGTACTAATAGGTTAATAACCCAGCTGGCCAGCCGAAAGCCATCACTATAGTGATTAGCTTTAATAAAACCATCAGTCAAAACTTTTAGACCCAGTCAGATTAGTCAAGGGGAAGTAACACATTTTGGTACGTCAATCAAGCTGATCGCTTGTGACTGTCAGGGTAATTATCTTCTGGTGTTTTATATATATATATATATATATATATATATATATATATATATATATATAAAATTAGAAAGTGGCTGGAAGTTGAGTATAATACTGGGAGAATTATGTGGCTGATGTGCTTTTTAAACTGGCATTGTTAATGGGGACATCCCTCTGGGTAACGGTGAAATTTAGTTTGAAGCTCCATGTTAATGAGCAGTTTGTAAAGTCATTGTGTGGGATGTGCTGCTTGGCATGATAAGGGGGCATCATTTTCAGTCACCAGCTGTTAAGCAGGTACAAGAACATTGCCATGTGGTATATCAGTTGGGAGTGGACACTGATGATATAAAAAGAGATAAAATAAAATATAATAAAAATATAATTAATAAGCTAAGGAAAATGAAACTAATAGTAGTGGGTGGTCTGGATGTCTTCTGTAGTTTCTGTCAGGTAGTGTTGCTCGCCTGGTCAGGATAAAACAGATGAACATCTGTAGGTTCTATTCAAGCAGATCTATTATGTACAAAGACATCTGTATTGAGGCTGAGTAACTTTAACTTAGATAAACTTATAAACTAACTAGGTATCGCACTCATCTCACATGCTCACTCTCTGGCTGCACTCTCAAAATGGCACTGAAGCTAGCAAGTGCTTGTTATTTATATGCATGTGCTGTCCTTGGAATGCTTCTTAAAGGTACAACACACACACACTATTCTGCATGTAGGGAATGAAGACTGATGACAGGAGTGTTGTGTTTGGCTGTGGGACAATGGTGGATGATCACCTCAGCGGGTGCAGAGAGAGTTTGGGGACAGCACTTTGACAGATGTAAAAGGTACTGTCAAGTTAGTTTGTCATTGTTTGAAGTCAGAATGAGCATTGTGAACAATCATGCAGGCAGCTGTTTAAGTGAAGAGCTATTAAAAAAATGGGGACAAAAGAAGTGCTCCAACTTGAGGCTAAGTTGTTAACTCTAAGCTATCAGCAGATGGAATACGCATAGCTCGGTATGGCTGTTTCTTCAGCTTGAGGTACATTTTATCAGAATGGTACCAAACAAAGAAAAAATAATGCAGGAGATAAGTGACAGCATACTTCACTGGGCAGAGTCTTAAGGAGCAGCTTAATGAATCAAATTAGCATAAGTTTAAAAGAAACAACATTAATAATGATAAGAAAGGGAAATAAAGAAGTACCCTAAATACACTAGTTTATTACATTCCCCTCCCACCCCACCCCCTAGGCCAGAACATCAAGACAGATTAAAAACAAACAGTTATTGTTACAGCCAACTGATCAGAAAACCATGAATTCATAGGCCCATGGTTTACTAACCATCTTAAGCAGAGTGATCATTTTACGGCTTATTAAAAACAAAATGAAACAAGAAAGGTAGAGCAACTAATAAATAATTTAGTAGTCCGACGACTGCAAGCACACAGATTAATATATGAACCATAAGACCATAAAGTATCCTTTTTTTTCAGAATAATGGTCACTACCAGAGTTAGCTGCTATGGTATTCATCTGATTTGCAAAGATAGACTAAATAATTAGGTGTATATTCATTTAGTAACAGCTTTATTTTAAGTTTAGCATTTTTGTATTTTGCTTTACAAGAGACTTATCCTTGCAATCCATAATGTTACGATGAGCAAGAATAACCATTGAGGCAGTCAAGTTGTTTCAAGATTTGGAAGCGGTCAGTATTGTGTAACAAAACAGAGTTCATTCAGCAGCCAGGGTGGATTCAACCCAGTTTATGGAAGTCCCAGCCAAGAAATGCAGGAGGAAATCTCAGACAGTTACAGATGGTATGCTCAAGTCTGGACAGTTCAACAAAAGATGCTATAGATACACGCACTCCCAAGCAGATGTGAAATGAAGCATAAAGTAGTGAGGAAAAAAGAAGAGGGGAAGTTTTAGTAAATCAGACACAAGAAGAGCATTTGCAGGAATTTTGAGAATTGGGCAGGTTATTTGATTTGGTCTTGGAAAACCGTTTTAGCTGTACAGTGATAATTCAGGGAGACGGATTACCTGTAGCAACAAAAAGTTCTTCTAATAATGAGTCAGGCCAATCAGGGCAAGGGGTCACTAGTCAATCACAAGCTGAGGTAGCTACTGAAAGAGTAGTGATATAGCAGGATCTCAATGTTATCATCTCCCATGCCAACAATGGGCAATGTATTACAACCTCTAGTAGCAGACAAATGTGTGTCAGGGTCACACTTAATAGCCCTATTCCAAAAGCTGTCGGAGATAAAATTATTAAAGGAGAATGCATCAATGTATTTGAATTAACCGACACTGATGGTATACAAAAGTTAATGGAGCCAGAGGGAGAAGATCCAAAGATCTTATGGCTGCCTTAGGTAAATAAGCAACTGTTAAACAGCCTCCAAATTAGGTAAATCAGTAACTGTTAAACAGCCTCCAAAATCCCGGGACACTTGGGTGGCAGTTTTCTTAATACACATGGCAGTGATTATAGAAAAAGACCTTTAACTGGCACTGCTGTTAATCTCTAACCTGTATATATCACGCAAGTATGCTATTTTCGGTGAAGAGTAGCTTGACTAGCTTACAATTAGAGATTTAGGAAATTAAAGGCAATAAACAAGGATATTAGATGATATCAAAGACAACTGGACACTTGGTTGAGCGCTATATTACACAAATCTTTGTTGTGTCATTGGGCAGTAATCAAGAATTCTAAGATATTAAAACATGCTTAACTTTCAACAGAAGCAGATGTCTTTGGTATGACAAACATTTTGCTTGTTTGTGTGTTCATTGTGAAAATATCTCATCCACCATTTAATTGCCGGCAAAAATTAAGCCAAAGTCACATGCAGCATCACCCAGTGGTGACAAAATGACTCCTTGGAAACAAATGCCCACTTTTCAAGGGAGGGGCTCCTTTTGAGGCTTCAGAGGTTCTGCTTATCCATGGGGTATGCAACAGTGGGGAAAACTCACTCTTTCACTAAAGATGCAGTACTAGCTCATGAACTGGAAGACTACTCAGACTGCAAGACAACCCACAGTCTGGTACATGGGTTTGTTAAAGGATTTGATTTAAAATCCACAACCCACAAGAATTTCAAGTCCACAAACAGGAATGAGAAGGTTATATTAAGCATTCTAAAGGAGGAAATACAGTGTGGCAGGATAATTGGTCCATTCCCAGCCCTTCAAGGAAACAATTCATGAAATCTCCAATAGGTCTAGTCCCAATGAAAATGAAGGTGAATTTCATCTGATCCATTAGACATGACTGCTGAAATTATTAAGTCATTCATTGAGCCATGGCTAGGTAAGCTGGTTATTAAGTCAGCATTCCAACTATTATCCATCCAAGACTGGCTGACATTGGGGTTGTCATTTGGAGAATACCTATATTTTGAAACAGCCATGTCAATGGGATGCTCTGCTGCTTGAGCAATTCTTGAATCATTCAGTGCAGCACTACAATGGTGTTGGTAGCAGAGGGCCATGAAACACCATACATTACCTCAATGACTTTCCCATCATTACTGAAAGTGAGCCAAACACCAGAACAGGAGTGGACCTATTCAATGAGTTATGCAACAACCCTGTTGTTCCTTTGACTAAGGATACTTTAGAAGGTCCAGCTAACTGTATCATGTTTTTAGGGTTTGGAATAAATTTAACCAGCCAGTCATTCAATCTGCCTGAAGACAAGCTGCAACATCTAAAGTCAGACTTTGAGGTTTTCCTGGAGGGGCAAAGGGCAGAGTAAGTCAGATAAAATCACTCGTAGGCTCCCTAAATTATGTATATAGAGTGATCCATCCAGGCAGAGCATTCATGGGGTCCTTACCAATTTATTAAGAGGACATTAAAAGAGATATCACTAGTTTTACACCAGAAAAGAGTAAAAGAGGATCTGAGGTTGTGGAAGACATTTTTAGACCAATTCAATGGAGTCTCATTATGACCTACAGACTGGGTTTCTTCTGACTTCCTACAGCTTTTCACAGATGTAGTAGCAGGCAAAGGAATGGGTGGCTATTTTTGAGGTAGATGGCTCTCAGCTGAATGGCTATCATTATGACCTGAGGCAGTTAAGAGAGAAACCATGTTCTTAGAAATTCTGCCCATATGATAATCAAACTATAGTGCAAATTCTGGTAAGAAAGTCCTTGACAGTTTACAGGGAACAGTCCATACTAAAGTAATTAGTTTTATTCAGGTTAAAAATTAACCTGACATTTTCTGAGAAGTATGTTCCTGTTATTAAGAACAACAGAGCCTATCCCACTGGCACCAGAGACTCACCACCTTCCTACAACTGTTCCACTTCAAGTATGGCTTAGGGATGGGCTGTAGGGACAGGAATGTTACTGACATTATTAGACAACTCATGGGCCTCAAACACCAGAAGATCCTCTGCATCAGCCTTGGAGAAATTTCAAGGGTATTATCTGAACCAGTCTACTGCAGCTAGACATTGGTCCAGACACGTCATGATTTGCTACATCCTACATAGAGGTGTTTTAGGTGATTCCCTAGGTTCCCTGTATATACAAATGGCTGCATTAAGTTGGTTAGTGCGCTGTTTAAGTCTGCCCAACTTGTTTCAACACTGGGTTGTCAAGAGATTAAGGAAGGGTTGTAGTTGCATGAATGCCAGCATCAAAAACTCCAGGAATTTTATCAGGGCTCACTTGCTGCTGCTGGTAATAAAGGGGTACAAGAGTCAATCAACAATTTCCATTCTCTAGCACTATAGGTAATATTATTCACATGGCGTTTCAGGGGAGCCGTCAGAGTCAGTGAGTTATTGCAGTCTGTCCATTCAACATAATTAGTGATAACAGTCAAGCATGTTACAATTTGGATTGAGAAATCTAAAATGGACCGACTTAGGGCCAAAAAATTGTGTTGTACAAAAGGAAATTATAGCTCCTTTCCCAGCGCACTGGGCCCTGGCAAGTCAAAAATATTTAAGAGACTTTCGTTCAAGAGAGCTGGTATCCCAACATTCAAATGTTCAACTCATCTCAGCTACAGAAGTTAATACTATGTTAAGAAAAGCATTACTCAGCCAAGGCATCACACCTGAAGGATACACTTCCCACTCCTATAGGAAGAATGACAGATATGGCCAGGGAGGGACATTTGGTTGTAATACTAATACTAAGCATATGGAAATCAAATTACTTTATACATTAGATTAGATGAGTTTAAAATATTCTACATTCCTTTTAGGTCCATGCCTACTCCTAGTTATTGATCAATCTTATCTACAGAGAAGCCTGCAGAGCTTCCATAAGAATGAATATAAAGATCGTTGGTCTTGATCCAAAGCTTTTGACAATTGAGTGGGCACCCAGGTTTATCCTGGCTCCAGGTGATGACATCACTGGAGAACTGGTTCAATTTCAACAGGGTACATGAAGCATTAATTATACACTTGGGAGGCAATGATCTGGTTTACATTCCAAGGTGCATCCTCCTCTGTAAAATATTGTCTGACTTAAAGGTTTTACACTAGAATTTGCCTGATATTATAATTGCATGCTCAACTATTTTACCAAGACTGACATAGTAAGGAGCTCACAATCCAGCAGCTGTTAAAATCATTCAATGATTTTTAAGGTAAAAATAGTGAGCGTTTCTAAACAATTCGAGTTTTGCAAGACTAAGCACCCTAACTTGGATAAACTTGACCCAGAGTGCTATAATTTAGACAGAATCCATTTAAATAGCATGAGGAGGGATTAATTTAACTTAGAGTTTGCAATGCACATGCAGAATATAAAATATTACTACCTTAGCCTTATTATCAAAGAGAAAGATGCTAACCTCAATGTTCAGAAAAGGGGCAAACAGCATGGGAGCATGCTGGTGGGTGAGCACCATTGTGGCCTCTCCTTCTCCCCTTTCTCTTTTCCAAATCTCAGATGCTTGTTACGTTAATTTAAAGGAAGAGAACATGGACAGGATAAGTCAGGAGTCATATTGGTGCGGAGGAGACCATGACTACACCCCCAGCTGTTGGGAAAAACTGGACAGAACAGGCACTAATTGAAATATGTTAAATGTTGGTATACAATTTTTACAGTATGTTGTTTATTATTTGAATAGTAAATGATTTACAAACAAGTGATTGCTTAATTGAGGTTAGATTACTTCAATAAACAGCTGCAATGTCAGACAGGACTTGTCTGATCATTATTAGGGCACTGGGAGGTCTATCAATGACAAGTAAGTGTTTGGCAAGCCAATGGAGTTGTTATGGTGACTGGACAGGGTCACCCGAGCTGGTGGAGGTACTAACACCACCCTTCCCTCCATCCCTTAACTGCAAGTTACTCCAACATCAAGCATTTGTAAGTCAGTAATGGGAAGGGCCATTGTAGCCTCCCTTTTTCTTTTAACAATCTCAGATACTTGTTATATTAAATTAAAGATGCAGAATATTGGCAGACTAAGTTAGGAGTCATAACAGAGCTGAGAGGCATTGAGTACACCCCCTGGTTGTTGGGAAGAGCTTGCCAGAACAGGTGGAAGAATTCAAACTGGCTTTAATTGAAATATGCTAATGGTATAAAAGTTTCGCCATTTGCTGTTTGTTACTTGAATGGAAAATGATTTACAAAAAGTGATTACTTAAGTGATGTTTGTATTACTCCAATAAATGTCAGAGATGACTTGTTGTCTGGTCTTTATTTTGGGGCTGGGAGGTCTATCAATGACAATCCCTATCATTATTATTTTATATTACAATGCATTCTTCAATGTATGGAGCGAGCTCTTACATTTGAATCTGGTCAGAATTATAGGCCTCTATAAGATTTGACTGCTTTTTTGCAGACTCATAATACAATATCTACATTTTGAACAGTTTTGCTCTAATCTTAACAGAATGCTGATGCAGAGATGTAAAATGCAGACATTAGTCATTGTTAAACAGCACCTCTCTTGTGTTCTGTTCTCACATAACAATGTACTAATAGATATTAAGTCTAACATTAATAAAAAAAAGTATTTTAGAGTTGTATTATCATTAGTTATTTTAATAGTAATAGCAAATGCAAAAACATATTACATATGGTGGGAGTTTTGACTGATTTTCTTTTTTTATTTGGAGTGTTTCACGGAGGAACTGACAATTATGATTGTTAAAAGAAATTTCTGTGAAGAATGCATGCTGATGAGCATTAGAGTGTTGTATAACATATTATCAGTGTTTTGTGAATGTGTACAATCAGAAAAATAATCCATTTGTATTTTATATTTTTACCTTTCATTTCAAATAATACCTTCCTAAAAAGTGTGCCACAACAGAAGCTGAATATAATATGCAGAATAAATTAACATGCTAGTACTTATCTGACTATTCATAATCCACTGCTTAAACTGTTGAAAATTTCAAGTGTAAGCTGCAGTCA
This sequence comes from Protopterus annectens, assembly GCF_019279795.1. Lineage (NCBI taxonomy): Eukaryota > Metazoa > Chordata > Ceratodontiformes > Protopteridae > Protopterus > Protopterus annectens. The sequence continues at coordinate 186,800,652 of NC_056743.1, forward strand.
GAAGTGAAATGTATGGCAAAGGTACTAGATACCTGCTAAACACTGATAAACGCCATATTTCTTTTGTTTCTGCTTTCAGATAAAAGTTGTAATGTATACTCTTCACAATATTAGAAAATAACGTAGCAGAGTAGATGATGCTATTAAATGGATTTAGTGAGATAGCATTAGTTTTCTTCAGAAATGGAATGGTTTGATAAGTGCAGCAAAGGTGACCTGCAGCGTTTAGTTTCAAAATTGATTACAGTGGTAATGCATGATGTTAGAAGAAGGCTGCAGGAGCGGAGGTCAATGGACCTTTGAATTGTATGCAGTATTTTTACAGTAGTTTAAAGACACACGAGTCTGTTTCTTGATTTCTGCTGGGCATAGCTGCTGCCATATCTTCCCAATGATAATCCAGTTTTCGTCATGTATAGAACGACTAAGTAGCTGATCAATAGTCTACTTTCAGTTGCACTTAATACAGCCACTGAAGAAAATATCATTAACTGTAGTGCTGTGGGCATTAAACAGATAACTCTTGTGCAGATCTTTAAATCCCTACCCCAAGCCACTCAAAGGCTATAGACTGTGTACTCCAATTATATCTTCTCTGTCATGCTTTGAATGCCTATATTTGTATATCTATAACTGTTAAATTATGATTATCCTCCCCTAATGCCAGTAATAAGAAAAAGAACATGCTCCTATTACAATTTTCTTCTGTAGACACCAATTCCATTACATACATTATTGTAGATTGCCTTTGCAAATGGCAGAGCCAGTCTTGACTTTAATTCATTCTGCACATGACTCAATTTGGCATAGTGCTGACTGCAGCCAAATTCCGAAGTAATTTGTGAGACACTGCATTTCCGGTTCCTTTTACTCATCTTTAAGGGTTTATATGAACCTGACAAAGTACAGTCAGGTAAGTAAACTCAACATAACAGTAGATGTTGTAGTGCATCACCGTAGCCTAAACTATGGGGGTTTACCCCACCTGAACTGGCCACTTTACAAATGCTTTGGGTGCCTTCCAGCTCTCTTTCTGCCAGGAAGTGGTCCACCTGACAGTCAGCTGTGACCTTCAAGCTAAGGGCAGATAAGTCCCTAGAGGGGAAATCCTTCTTTACAGCTTTGTAAATTTTGTGGAAAACGTGGGTTAAACTTTCAAATATATGTGTGTGCTTACATTAACAAAGCATAGCGTTGGACATGTTTACCGGACTATATATGTTCTCAGTGCTTGAGTGAATTTTTGTGGAGAGAAGTTTCATTTTATGACCAAAATCCATTCTTGTATGACTGTTTAGAGTGGGATGGAAAGGATGCTGTGCTTGTAATGTACTGCCAGTTTTATGCGTACATCTGCACTCCTTATTACCTTCACTTGTACATTTACTAGGACCACTAGGCCACGGTGTCAATCTCCACTTCTTTTTCCTTGACTTACTAGTGGAGCAAAAACTGGTATCCTCAGTAATACTTTCCTCAGTGCACAAATAAAACCCACAAACTCCCAAAGGAGTCTTGCTTGGCAGTTCTAGACAATTTGCTTGTCTCAGTCATTGCTGGGACTCTCTCTTGTGACTGACGGTTATTCATTGAACCACCCATCTTTTTTCCCCGGCCCTTTTGGTGTAGCAGCTGTAGCCAACAAAGACTATGGGACAGCCATATCCTCTGTGGCTGCAGGAAGCCCAGGCTGGGTCAGGGAGAACCACATTTGCCACTGAATGGGGAAGGTGAAGAATTTTCACTTTGCTGGAAGACAGGGTATGGAAACTGGGACCACTGTACCTGAGTAGTCTGTTGGTTTGTGGAACGGTGTGCTTAATGATAAAATAGTCATGCTGCTTCTATCACTGTGGATAAAGCTATCTATTGGCTTTTGCTAAGAAACTGATGGGAATGTGTCCATCTTCTTGTCAGTCCTAAAGCAGGAAGATAAAATGATGTCTTCACAGTCTGACAGGATCCATTGTAAGTATCCTAGACTAACAGTTTAGTGATTTGTTTTGAAACATGTTTTCATAAAGCTATTCAGCTTTATGAAGCTAACATTCAGAATTACCCTGTTAACTCATTTGTTTAAGGCTAAAATATGACTGGAAATGGGGACACCTAAGTCACCAAACCTCCCCCATCAAGCCAGGTGGATGCTGTCAAAATATATTCAAAAAAATCAAATGCTGTTTTTCTGGCCTTAGTAAATCAATGGAACACTGGCCTCAACCTCTTTAAAGCTCAGTGAGAAGTTTGATTTGACCTCAGAAAATATGTTACCTAAAAACTGGGTCTACTACTCTGTAAATTACAAGATTTGTATAATCTTTGAGCCCCAAAACAGCAGCATTTTCAGAACATAAGTGATTTCCTGCACAAGACTGAAGTACATCATTGAATTCAAAATGTTCAGACAAAAAGATGGACAGAGAAAACATCTAAAGCACAATGTCACAATCTGAATGCTGTGAACCATAAAAAGGACTTTAATACTGCATGATTAATACTGCAAATCTCTACGATTAGTTTTCTTTAGGGCTCAGACAGGCCTGCCCCTCCACAGCCCATCCCACCACACAACTGCAACTAAATAAGTCCTAGTCTGCAGGCACAAAACTGAAGTGATTATTGAATAGCACATTCCAGTGAAACTGTTGTAATGTACTAGTCTCCCTGTGTGTGTGACACTGAAATTAAAAAAAAATAAAGAGGGGTGACACAGTAGGGCAGAGTATACTCTTAGGTTCATAGGTGTGTACTAGGCTAATGGCCCTGAAGCCTTCACTAGCCTAGCCCATAGGATTACTCTGGCATCGTGCCACCAGACCTTAAGTCCTAGTGCCTCTGTCGAGTAGAGCCACTGGAGTGATCCCCAGAGTGAATTTTCTATTTCTCATCCACACATCAAGATTTCTCTTGAAGAGGGCCAGTGAGGTGCTCTGCTTGACATGTATGAAAAGTCTATTCTGTAGCATGGGCAGTCTCTGGGTTATGAACCTGTCCCACAAGCATGTTTTGTTGATTGTGGTAATGAGGTTGATGTCTCTGGAGCATGTGGTGCGGAGGGACTGGGATTTCTTTAGATGTAGCATTTCTAACAGAGCTGGTCAGACATGGCTTTGTAAGTCAAGCAGATATTTTCTCTATGTAGTTGATATGAGACAGAGAATAGTTGGAGTTTTTTGAGACTGTCCATATAGGACAAGTGTTTAAGGTCTAGGATCCTCTTTGTGAGGTACTTTTGCAGTCTCTCCAGTTGTTGCAGGTGTCTAGTGAGGTACATGCCAAATGGGGCATTACACTCAATGACTGGCCTAATGAGGGAAGAGTAGAGGGAGACAATGATCTCTTTCTTCCTGGATGCAAAACCCTTAGTAATGAGATGTGCCACATAGAAGGACTTTCTGACCACAGTGGCAACATGGCGGTCAAGAGAGAGGTTGCTGTTAACCTGTGTTCCCAGATCTCTTATAATGCCTTCGGTGTTCAGTGGACTGCCATCAATGTGGTAATTCAAGGGAACTGGATTTTTCCCAAGGGGGATGACAACACATTTTATTTGGCTTTGAGCTTAAGGTCATGGTTCTAACACCAGTTGTTGGTCTCATTGAGGCCTTTCTGTAGGATGTCAACATCACTTAGGGAGTTGTTAATAGCTCCAAACTTGCAATTGTCTACAAACTTTGTCAGCCAGAGTCCCTTCATGTTGACCTGGACTTCAGAGAAGTAGATACCAAATAGGAGAGGACCCAGGACCGAACCCGGTGGGACTCCACTCGTGACTGGTCAGCAGTCTGACTTGGAGTCAGCTACTTTCACACTGTGGGTTCTATCTGTGAGCCAGTTTGCAACCCACCTAGCGATATAGGAATTGATGCTTAGCTTAATGAGTTTTTCTGTGATTCCTGAGTGGGGAATGGTATCAAAGGCTTTGACCAGATCAAAGTAGGCTGTATAAACCCACCTTGCCTTCATCCCCAGCTCTGGTAACTGACTCAAAGAAGTCAACCAAGTTGAGCAAGCATTATCTTCCCTTCACAAAATCAAACTGTGTGGGATCCAGAGTTTGGAGATTCCCTATATCCTTGTTTATTAGGTCCATGATGATGCATTCCATAGCTTTGCATATCAGACTCATTAGGCTAATGGGGCGACAGTTCCTGGGGTCTGTAGTCACTCATCCTTTGTGGAGAGGGATGACTGTAGCAGTGCACCATTCGGTAGGGACAAAGCCTGAAGTGAGGCTGTGATTGAATAGGGCACACAGGTGAGGTTCCAGTTCACTCTGTAGTTCATGTAGAACACAGCCAGGGATATTGTCAAGTCCCAGAGAAACTGTATTCTTGCCCTTGGACAGTGCTGTTTTAACCTGTGCAGCAGTAATACTGAGTGCCTGGCAATCTAATGGTATTGTGATTGGTCCTTTGGGGGGTGAGCGTAGTAAAGTTAGCACTGAATCTGTCGGCCAGTATATTACCAATATCTGTTGGTTCGGTATAGGAGGTACCATTGTGCAGTAGCTCAGAGCAAATATGGGGATTGCCGTGGAGATTCATTACATAACTACAGAAGGCCTTGTGGGTGTCTTTACTATCTACTGCAATTCTGTTTTCATAGCTAGCTTTAGAGGATTTGATGAGGGATCTCAACCTTTTATTCATGCTGATAAGGGAGTTTTTCCAGTCTTGGGACTTCACCTTATTCTGCATCAGTTTCCTCCTCCTGTTATAGAGTTTGCTAATGGCAGGGGACCACCAGATTGGCTTCCTTTTTTTTTTTTGAGGAGAGCGTCTTGGTTCTATTGGGTGTGGTGAGATCCATGCATTTGTGTACGTGTTCCTACAGTGCATTGGTGTATGATTCGACGTTCATGCGACGTTCATGCAACTATTTTGTTTTGTATCCTGAAGTTAGCCACCTCTGTTTTTAGGAGCCCAAAGTTAGCTTTGGAGAAGTTTTTCATGGTGGCTACCTTTGTGGGGTGGGGGTGGTGGTGGGAGGGATGAGGATTTCCAAGGTGATTAGTTTGCGGTCGGATGTAACCAGGGGGAAGTGTTGACTATTGGTATAGAGCAACAGTCGCCCATGTTAGTAATGACCAGGTCAAGGATGTTGCTACCTGTAATGAGGATAAGAATGAGCTGGCCCAGGGCATTGGAATTAATTCCAGAAAGCGTTCAGCAAGTGTATTGGTACAGGAGTAGTTTTCCCAGTTAATGGAAGTATAGTTGAAGTCACCCAGTATGAGAGTGTTAGGTTGGACCCTAATATTCTCCAGAGTGCTTAAGAAAGTAGAGTGCAAGTCTTGGGACATGGTTGAGGACGTATAGCAGGCTATGGCCTGAATCACTGTCTTACACAATGTTAGCTGTACCTGAAGTATCTCAGATGCGTTAAGTTGGGCTACCAGTCTGGAGGTGTGCGCATCTTTTATGAATATGGAAATACCACTGCCTTTGGTGTTTCGGTCCAAGTTCTGGGGCTGAAAGGTGTGAAATGAGTTATAGCCTGGTAGTGCAGGGATGCTTTCTGCTGCCTTGAACAAGGTCTCTGCTACAGCACAAATGTGGATGTTCTTCATTTTAAGGAGTGCCTTGAATGAGCGCATTTTGAGATTTAGACTTCTAGCATTGAACAGCATGACTCTCAGATTATATTTGTTTGTAGCTGGTGGTAATTTGGTCTTTGGAACACCACCTAAAAAAGGCACTATAGGGGTGGCAAGAGCCTTGGCCAGTATCCAGAAGCCCAGGGGTGACAGATGCAGGCCATCTCTGGCAAAGCATCGAGGTCTGTCAATCATGTCATCCCAGGCAGACAGATACTGGATCCCCTTAGAATGCCACCAGAAATGTAGCCAAGTGTTGAAATCAATCATTTCCTGGTTGTACTGTGGTATCATGATGGCAGGATGCTGCTCAGGGCTAGGGTCATACCCGCCTGGGGCACATAATCCGAGAGCTCCTTCATGTCTCTTTCCATGTAGTCCAGGGAGGTACATCTCAGGTCATTCACACCCACATGTACAATGACAGAGTCATAGTTATACCTGTTGTTGAGTGACCTGAGTGTGTGCGTTATCTGGCGGATCTTGGCGCCTGACTGGCAGCTGACTGTTACTTTCTCCTTATTCAACCTAGTGAGTGGAACATCAGTGTGCTCACTATCATGTCACCTATGACTAGTGTGTTGGGCATGCTCTTTTGCCTTAGGGGCTTTGGTTGAGTGGCACACTGTTTAGGAGAGTTATGTGTCTCATGATTAGTGTTGTGTTGTGGTGGTCGAGTGCATTTCTACCTTGGAGGTCTCTGTTATTTGGGTAGATTTTTATTGAGAGCCTCTGCGAAGGTGGGTGTGTGGTTTGTGGTTTTATGTAAAGGCAGTGCTGGTGTATATTCTGGAGGGCTATGTGTTCCATGTGGTGTGGTGCAAGTGTTGACCTTCTCCTCTTGACCAGCTATTACAGTCTTGGCTGGAGAGTGCGTGGCTTCCAATTTGGATATATAAGTGCATCTCTCACAAGTCTGAGTTTTGGGAGGTAAGAGTAGAGGGTTGTCAGTGTACGTGAGGCAGTTGCTACATTGCCTCAGGATGCCCAAGTTCACCAGGTTAATAGGAGAATGCACAGGGAAATGATATTTAGACAATGCTGGAGGGGTGGGCATTAATAAGTACTGGAGCTGTTTCCTTGTAGAACGTTTAGTGCTGGTAGCACTTTTTTGTGCTGCAATAACTGCTACAAGAAGTCTGGTAAAGTGCTAAACTAATAAGCTAGTAAAAGTGAAGGAGAGGAGAGAACTAGCAGATCTAAGAGAAAAATTGAAGAGCAGATTTTGGCACCACTCAGAAGCTTACAAACAATCTTGGATACAGCAAATCTGTATTTGGGCTATATTAGTTACAGGAAAGGTGGGAGAAACCAAGCACAGATATGGGCTTTTAAACCAGAAAGTTGAAAGAGATGGAAAAACTTCCCAAACGGCCAATAATTTACAATTTCTGGGCCAAAAAACACTCCTCTTGTGGTAGATAGGCTTCCTAGTGCTTACCACTCCCACTGATAAGCTAGAAGGCTTCCCTCCAACACAGAAAAGCTTGGGGGTCTCAGAAGCTTACCAACAGTCCTGGATACAGCAAATCTGTATCTAGACTAGATTAGTTACAGGAAAGGCAGGAAATAAACTTAGAATGTTTTTTTTCTGAAAGCTTCATAACTGTATTTTCTGGCTAGCATCTAGCCTTTTCTGAGATACTGTGATTTAGAAGGTACTGATAAGCCCTCAGATGTTTGTGTTTTGAACTTCAGTGAAATGTATTTTGGAAAGAGAAATTTGCTGCTGCGCATGCTAAGCCTCTGTTCAACGTGAGTGTGTGTGTTCTTTTCTTTAGGCAATGGGTCAGTATTTTTTCTTGAAAATTTTAAATGAAACTTTTAAAGGAAATCCAATTCTCTGTGATCATTGCAAAAGTAAAGAAGAAAATTGCATGTATACTGACAGGTTTGAAGAATGTTTTATGGTAAGTGGAGAAAGAGTGCCAAGTAACGGGGTATTGGTATGGCTGAGGCAGGGGACCCAGTACGTTACTCAGCCTATGGCCCCATTTGACCATGATCCAGTTCCACAGAGACAGAGAGCAAACAAGTACACACCTCTCAAATTGTTTGCTCAAGAATTCTGGACAAACAAATATATTGGGGGCACAAAGACTTTAAATCAGGGACAGTTCTGCTTAAAAAGTTGATAGGATGACAGGTTTTGCATCAAAATGCTTTTCTGAACAATACAAAATATATTATAAAAATGCTCGGCTATATTGACTGATGATAATCTGCAGAAATGTACCAGAACATCCAGCATTTTTGAAGGACAGGGCAAAAATATCAGGCAAAATCATGGAACATTCTGCAAAATCATTGACAGCTAAGAACCAAGGAGGGTGGTAATGGCTCTCACTGTATGGTGTTTTCATTATTTTATCACAGTGAAATGTCTGAACTGTATTCAATTAAGACAGTGGCTGTAATTGCTGGGTGTGTGCAAGTGTGTGTGTGTGTGTGTGTGTGTGTGTGTGTGTGTGTGTGTGTGTGTGTGTGTGTGTGTACATTACATTTGGGCAGATGAAATGCATTATGCAGAGATTTCATATCCCTTGTTTTCATATCATAGAAATCCTATAATAAAACAAATACAAAACACTTTAACAGATAGTCCATTATCTAAGTGCAATAATGTCAACCAGGGTGAGTGATAGAGGGGACATAACAGACCTACAAGGGGTAGAGAGACCCGACTCCATGGCACTATTATTTCCTCAATAATGCCGGCCCTGTCAGGTATTTTAGAGAATTGTTGCACCAAATGTTTACTCTAGCTTATCAGTGGGACTGGTAAGCACTAGGTAGCCTATCTACCACAAGAGGAGTGGTTTCTGGCCCAGAAATTGTAGTTTATTGGCCATTTGGGCAGTTGTTCGATCCCTTTCAACTTTCTGCTTTAAAAGCCTGCATTTGCACTTGTTTCCTGCTTTTCCTGTACCTTGTTTAGTCCAGATACAGATTTGCTGTATCCAGAACTGTTTGTAAGCTTCTGAGCGCCCCCCCCCCCCAAGCCTTTTTGTGTTGGTGGGAAGCCTTCTAGCTTATCAATGGTAGTGGTAAGCACTAGGTAGCCTATCTACCACAAGAGAAGTGGTTTCCTCCCCAAAAATTCTAGTTTTTTGGCAGTTTTTCCATGTCTTTCAACTTTCTGTTTTAAAAGTCTGCATTTACACTTGTTTCCCACCTTTCTGGCTGTAACTAGTCTAGCCCAGATACAGATTTGCTGTATCCAGGACTGTTTGTAAGCTTCTGAGTCCCCCAAGCCTTTCTATGTTAGAGGGAAGCCTTCTAGCTTATCAGTGGGAGTGGTAAGCACTAGGTAGCCTATCTACCACAAGAGGAGTGGTTTCTGGCCCAGAAATTGTAGTTTATTGGCCGTTTGGGCAATTTTTCCATCCCTTTCAACTTTCTGGTTTAAAAGTCAGTGTTTGCATGGGTTTGCTCTTGTTTAAGCTCCGTGCAGCGGCGTGAGCTGAGGTAAACTATTACTGGTGCCAGAAAGTGTGATGTTCAGTTTTTCCCTTATATCTTCCTAGTTCTTTCTCTCTCTTGCAATTCAAATAGCCTAATCGCTTTGAACTTCAACAGGTTTTTGTAGTAATTATTGTAACACACCTAAGTGCTATCAGAACTAGTCATTCTTCATGGAAACAGCTCCAGTACTTAGTAGTTATGACCACCCCTCCTGGCATGATTAAAGGGAAGTTCCCGTGCTTTCTCCTATTAACCTGGTACCCTTGGGCATTCTGAGGCAGTGTAGCAACTGCTTCATGTACACAGACAACCCTCTCCTCTTACCTCCCAACCCTCAGACTTGTGAGAGATGCACTTATATCACCAAATTGGAAGCTATGCACTCTCCAGCCAAGACTGGACTAGCTGGTCAAGAGGAGAAGGTCAACACCTGCACCACACCACATGGAACACACAGCCCTCCAGAACACCCACTAACACAGCTCTCACAAAAACACAAACTACACACCCACCTTTGCAGAGGCTCACAACAGAAATTAACCTAAACAACAGAGACCTCCAAGACCGAAATGCACTCGACCACCACAACACAGTACAAACCATAGGACACACAGCTCACCTCCACAGTGTGCCCCTCAACCTAAGGCCCTAAGGCTAAACACATTTCCCAATACACTAGTCATACGTGACTCAATAGTGAGGCACACAGATGTCCCACTCACTAGGTTGAATAAGGAGAAGGTAACAGTCAGCAAGTGCAAGTATAACTCTGTCAATGTCCATGTGGGTGTGAATGACCTGAGATGCACCTCCCTGGACTACATGAAGAGAGACATGGTGGAGCTCTCAGATTATGTGGCCCAGGCAGGTATGACACTAGCCGTGAACAGTATCCTACCATCACCCTTAATGATGCCGCAGTACAATCAAAAAAATTATTGACTACAACAATTGGCTAAATTTCTGGTGTCATTCTAAGGGGATCCAGTATCTGTCTGCTGGGGGTGACATGACTGACAGACAGCGATGGTTTGCCAGAGATAGCCTGCATCTGTCACCCCTGGATTTCCGGGTACTGGCTAAGGCTCTTTCCATCCCTATAGGGCCTTTTTAGGCAATGTTCCAAAGACCAAATTACCACCTTAACAGCTATAAATAAATGCAATCTTATTTATTTATTTATTTATTTACATTTGATGACCGGGTAGTGTCTGGCTGGGCGAGAAGCCCATTTTCAGCAGAGATCCGGGGAGAAAAGCTCCCAAGAGAAGTTCTAATAGTTAAACAGAATACATAAAGTAGGTTACAAAATGAAAACAATGACTGTAGTACAGTAGGCTAGTTGGCAATACAAAATTATAAGCAAAGTTGAATACAGTAAAAGAGTTCAAGAGTGTAAAACATCAATCTGAGGGTCATGCTGCTCAGTGCTAGAAGTCTAAATCTCCAGATGTACTCGCTTGAAGCACTCCTCAAAATGGAGAACATCGACATTTGTGCTGTAACGGAGACTGGGTTTAAAGCGGCAAATAGCACCCCTGCACTACCAGGCTATAACTCATTCCCTACCTTTTGGCACCGAAACATGGACCAAAGCTCCACAGGTGGTGATGTCTCCATATTCATAAAGGATATAAACACCTCCAAACTAGTAGCCCAGCATAATGCGTCTGAGATACTTCAGGTACAACTAACATTGGGTAAGACGGTGATCCAGGTCACAGCCTTCTATAGGTCCCCAACCATGTCCCTAGACTCTCAATCCACATTCCTAAGCACTCTGGAATCTATCAAGGTCCAACCCAACACTCTCTTACTTCAACTACCTCTCCATCAACTGGGAAAACTACTCAAGCACCAATACACTGGCCCAATGCTTCCTGGAATTCAATTCCAGTGCCCTGGACCAGCTCATTCTGACCCCACTAGAGGAAGCAACATCCTTGATCTGGTATTACTAACATGGGAGACCATTGCTCTACAGCAATAGTCAATCCCTCCCCACTCATATCCGACCATAAACTAATCACCATGGATATCCACATCTCACCCACACACCCCACAAAGGTAACCACCTTGAAAAATGTCTCCAAAGCTGACTTTGGACTCCAAAAACAGAGGTGGCTAACTTCACAGCACCCATGCCATGCCAATGGAAAATAGCTGTATGACTGCCAAATCATACACCAATGCATTGTATGAACATGTACATAAATGCATGGAACTAGCCATACCCAACAGAATCAAGACACGCTCCTCCAAAAAAAAAAGGAAGCCAATCTGGTGGTCCCCTGCCATTAATAAACTCTACAACAGAAGAAAGAAACTGTTGCAGAAAAATGTAAAGTCTAAAGACAGGAAAAACTCCCTTATTAGCCTCAACAAAAAGTTGAGCTCCCTCATTAAATCCTCTAAAGCCAACTACAAAGGCAGAATTGCGGCAGACACTAAAAACAATCATAAAGCCTTCTATAGCTATATGAAGAACCTCCACGGCAATACCCAGATTTGCTGTGAGTTACTGGATAATGTTACATCCTATACTGAGCCAACAGATATTGCCAACATACTGTCAGACAGATTCAGTGCCAACTTAACCCTTCTCTCCCCCCTAATGGACCAATCACAATACCAGAAGCATGCCAGGCACCCAGCATTACTGCAGCACAGCTGCATTGTCCATGGCCAAGAATACAGCTTCCATGGGACCGAATAATATCCCTGGCTGTGTTCTACATGAACTGCAAAGCGAACTGGTACCATATCTGTGTGCTCTGCTTAGTCACAGCCTCACCTCTGGCTTTGTCCCTACCAAATAGCGCACTGCTACAGTCATCCCTCTCCATAAAGGGGGAGTGTCTACAGACCCTGGGAATTATTGTTCCATTAGCATTACAAGTCTGATATGTAAAGCTTTGAGGCTCATCATCATGGACCTCATTAACAAAGACATAGGAAATGTCAAAACTCTAGACACCACGCAATTTGGCTTTGTGAAAGGGAGATCATGCCTGCTCAACATGGTTGACTTCTTTGAGTCAGTCAGCAGGGATGCGGATGAAGGTAAGGCAGTGCATACAGCCTATCTTGATCTGGCCAAGGATTTTGATACCATTCCTCACTCAGGAATTATTGATAAACTCACCAAACTAAGCATCAACCCCTATAGCAGTTAGTGGGTTGCAAATTGGCTCACAGATAGAACACACAGTGTGAAAGTAGCAGACTCCAAGTCAGACTGCTGGCCAGTCACAAGTGGAGTCCCGCAGGGATCGGTCTTGGGTCCTCTCCTGTTCAGCATGTACTTCTCAGAAGTCCAGGCCAACAGAAAGGGACTCTGGTTGACCAAGTTCACAGCCGACTGGAACCTGAGACCCATTATTAACTTCCCAAGTGATGCACACATCCTACAGAAAGGCCTCACTGAGACCAATGACTGGTGTCGAAACCATGGCCTTAAGCTCAATGCCAAAAAATGCACTGTCATCCCCTTTGGTAAAATCTCAGTTCGCCCACTGAACACTGACGGCATTATAAGAGATCTGGGACCACCACATTGCTACTGTGGTCAGAAAGTCCTTCTATGTGGCACATCTCATTACCAAGGGTTTTGCATCCAGGAAGAAAGACGTCATCATCTCTCCCTCATTAGACCAATCATTGAGTATAATGCCCCATTTGGCATGTACCTCACTAGACACCTGCAACAGCTGGAGAGGCCACAGAAGTACCTCAAGAAGAGGATCCTAGGCATTAAACACATGTTCTACATGGACAGACTCAAAAGACTCCAGCTATTCTCTGTCTCATATCGCCTACTTAGAGGTGATCTCTGCTTGACTTACAAAGCCATGTCTGACCCAGATCTGTTAGAAATGCTACACCTAATGAAATCCCAATCCCTCCACACCACACACTCAAGAGATCTCAACCGCATAACCACAATCAACAGAACATGCTGGAGGGACAGGTTCCTTGCCCACAGACTGCCCATGCTCTGGAATAGACTTCCCATACATTGTCCCTCTTCAAGAGAAATTTTGATGAGTGGATGGGGGCTCTGCTTGATAGAGGCACTGGGAACTAATGTCAGGTGGCATGATGCCAGGGAACTCTGCTCAGCTTGTACTTCCTACTTTTTTAATTTTGAATGGTGTACTATTATGTTTTTTTAACATCAACACTTTGTTATTTAGAAAGAAACACTGAGGTTGTCTTGCATAAGTCTTTTTGAGTTATGATCAGTCTTGCTCTGCCAATATACATGTCATGACACCAAATCTACACAATTTTTTTATATCACTATAAAATAAATTGGATATTGTGTCTCTGTAAAACCAGTAACTGCAATGTATTCCATTATAACTGATCTTTCCACAGTCCCCCACTCCAAAAATTCTACTTTCACCCCTCTGGTTTACATTGCAAAATGTGCCCCAGCTTCTGTAAATTCGTGGATCCACCACTGCTGCAAGCCAGGTTGCAGGTAGACACTATTAGAACTGCAGAAGGCAGCAGGGTCTGTGATATGGAATGGGTTTAACTGTGGAAGCCATGTAACTATAAAATCTTATGAATGTATATAATGAACTGTGCAGCTTTCATGTGATTTATTAAATGACAAAATCCATGTATAACAGCCAACTAACAAAACTTAGTTAATTCATTTATATATTATAGGTATGGACTATTACTCATGTTTTCAGTTGTACATATTTCAATTTTACTCAACAAAAAAAGAAAAAATATGATATTTTCAATCAGTGACTGGAAGAACAGGAAAAAGGTAAAAAGACAAATGTAAACTGCACTTAACAAAAATTGTCCTTTAGGAAGAAGGCAACAGATTTTTAATCTGGATTTTAACAAAGTGGAACAGGAAAAATGATCACCCGACACCAAAGTTGTCAAAAGAGATGCTCAGTGGTAGGAGAAAGGTTTGTATTATGATCCTAGGGAAACACAGGTTGGCTTCAGTTCAACTTTGCAGTGGTAGAGTGCTATGCACAGCGAACTCCTACTACACTAAAGTACAGTTGCACACGCACACACTATCCATCTGTCTGTCTATCTTCTTATCAGTCTTTATTTCTCAATATGACATGCCAAAATGATAGCAACTGGTTGTCATGCTGTAGAATCTGTTTCATAGATAAATGATCTGGAAACAACTGCTAATATAGACTAACCCTTGAAGACAAAATGGCTACTGTCATCAGGACAGCATATCTCCATCTTACGAATTATTACTGGATACTTCTGGATCCAAAACTTTTTCCCTCATTTTTTATTTCTTTACTATATTCTATCTCACTTAGGATACTGCAGTGCCCTTGCCAATGATTTTCGGAAGGTTATCATGAGCTTTCAATGAGTGCAGACTCCTGTGGTATGACAATTTGCTGTATTTCCCAGAATGTGATACATTATATGTTTGTTAACAGATATGCACTTACCACCATTTGCTGTAAGATATGTTTTAATATCCTTGTTGATATTTAAGAGGCCATAAATGATCACCATCCTTCTAAAAGAACTGATGCTCCCCTAATTTCAAGCTACGTCTTTTAAATTATTAATTAAGGAGTTCCTAATTAGTCTGAGGATTTGTTGGAAAAATTTTGTCTGATTACCTTTTGTTTACTTTGCCTTTGGGCATCTGAAATAATCTACCTCCCTTGATACAGACATGTGACTCTAAAGACTCCTTCAGGATGTTCCTGAAATAGATTCTTTTTAGCTGGGACTTTTTACACCTTTGCTTAAACTAATGAATCTTACTTATTCAGCTATTCAGTTATCATCTTTTTAAACACATTTATATTAAAAGTGGCAAGTAAAAAATCCATTAACAAAGATGTAATGCATCATCTCCAGCATAACTAACTCTTAACCCCTATTCAGCATGGCTCTGACCTACACACAGTACAAAATCTACATTACTCTCCTTGCCAGATTCTATAAATGAAGCTAGGGATGCAGGGAAACTTGTATCCTCTGTATTCCATAATCTCTTTAATCTCTCACATCATCAATAAATTATACAGCAAGCCTTCACTTCTATTGAGATATGGCTCACTAATGCCCAGCTTCTACTTAACCACAAGAAAATCAAGTTTCTCCTATTTACCTCAAAAACTCAAAGTCAAGACAAAACAAAATTCAAATTCTTTTCACTGGATAACATAGAAATTGAAGTGATCGCCCACCCTAATCTTCTAGGAATTATAATGCACAACAGTCTCAAGTTCAATCTCCACATTCACAACAATATTATAAAAGAAAACACCAAAAACTTGGAATACTTCACAGAGATAAACACTTCCTAAAAACATCCCCCAAAGTTACCCTTACCTCATTCTTCTTATCCTCTCTGCTTGATGGAACCCAGTTCTCACCAATACACAAATCTCTCGAAAATTTAAACTTGAAGACGGACTAGCTCTGCAAACACTCAAATGGTTAGAACTGCCCCATAATCCAATCTGTTTACAACTACTTACTACACATGACATTGTATTTAAACCTTCAGCATGCCTTGGCCTTAAAACTGTTCTGCATAGCATAGCTATCATCCCAACAGACCTCTATCATTCAAAAACAAGCAACTCTTAGCCATCCATAAACCTAATAAAACCACTGGACACAGCCTCTGCTCCTGCTCCATTGCAAGAAGTTGGAACACATTACCTCTTTCCATCATATCCAACAATAACTACCAAGCCTTTAAATATACACTAAGAAATTCTTATCTTCAATTGAGATCATTAGAAAAGCGAAGGAGCGAACTAGATAGGAAAAATGGGAATTGTGGGAACAATACATACAAGGGAGGAATGAGTCCTAAAACACAGCAGGACTTAAGTGAGCTATGTAATGTCTGAGTGAAAAAGATTGGGTAGATTATAAATGATGTATAATGTTTGCAACTGGGAGTGTGTCAGTATGGTTTGTCATGCAAAATGCTTGCGACTAGGACTGTGTTGGCGTGGTTTGTTTTAATTTATATAAATGCATGATTGCCTATGTAGGAAGTGATGGCTTAATGAAAATATTTCTTGTTTAAAAAAAAAATCAAGAATTGAGAATTGAATGATTTATATAATATTCCTTAGGGTATATGATATATAGCAATAATATAATATGAAATATATATATATATAAAATATGAAGTATACTGTTTATGTTAATATAGCGTGATTACTTTTATATGAATGTAAATTTGCCTCTGTCACAAGTGATAATTCAATAAAGGTGCTTTAATAAAAAAGAAAGCACATTCTTATCTAAATCATGTCTCTGCTCCTGCTCCAATCCAAGTTGAACTCTTTGCTTAGAAAATTACTATCCCTTTTCAATTTCTCCTGACCTCTTCTCAAATCTTATTTTAATCCATCTTGCTCTTCTAACACTTTTCACATTCATGTGATGGTAGGTGCCCCAACTCCTTTCTTAGGTCCTGCAAATTTCTTGCATTTTGATAGCTATTACTTATGTTCTTCCTCATTATTTTAATAGCACTACTCTGATGTTTGCACTTTCTGCACGGTTATCCCCATGTTATCTTCATGCATATAGTGCTCCCAGCATTCATTCTCAAATAATATTTTGTACATATTCAGCTATTTCTTACAGCTTAACTTTTAACTGTTACAGTTGTAGAAACATGTATACTACCTGCATTTCATAATTCTGGTTAAATTTGATTGTGGTTTAATATATATTCACAATGGAGCTTTTCTCTGAAAACGAGTTCCTCTGGGACCAGTGAAAATATCCCAGTAAATAAACAGGGGCACAGATTTGCTTTCTGAGTCCGCATGACAATTTTTCATAATTTTTTGACAACTTTAATATGCTGTGGAACAGCACACTAGTTCCTAGTATGAATTTATTTTTAAAGCAATGCTTTAGCCACTTGGCTAGTTTACCAATGCTTGATGTTCAAATAGTTTACAGGTTTATACTGGCCATTTTAAAAAATGTCATTCTGCTTTTATGGTGTTAGCTGCTATATCACTTTGCCAGACAATCCAGGAAAAGCAGTGTCATTCTGAAGAAGGATGACTTATTATGCATTACATTTTGCTGAAAGTTATATTCCTAATTAGTCCTCATCTTTTACCTTTGTTCTACTATCACTTGTTTATATATGGCTTGTTATGATTTTTGCATTACTTTTTGTAAGTCTGAGGCATTTATTATCTTTGTTACCCTATCACAGTCATATTCATGTCATCTGCTTTTGCCTTGCCATCTAAAAGAGCTATGGTAGTGTGTCTTACAGTGTGTTCTACTATTTGTGACAGACTTGTAGCACTTGTTTGTAAGATTAAACACAGCTCTAGTCATTTTACTTTAATATTATTCTTACTTAGAGACAGATTTTAGTGATCCACCCATTATGAATACCTTTCTTTTTAGCATGAAATTTTCATCAGTGTAGGCACCTTCCCATTTTATGCAAGAACTGAGGTGGATGTGAATTGCACGCTGATATAAATGCTGTAGGTTGTACAGGTCTAGGGGGTGTTAAAGTGACAACTTACCATTATGGAGTGAAGCAACATGCTAACTTTCACCCATTAGAGGCATGCAGAAAGGCTTGCTGGAACGTGCTATGCTTCCATAAAGGACAAGACTCTGATCTTTAGTGGTATCTTCTGCACACTGAAAATGTAACCAGATTCTAAGAAAAGATAACTAATTTCTACAACTGGCTAAGTAGCTGGTGTCATTTTTTTTGAAGGGGTGGGGTCTAGTATGTATCTCCCTGTAACAAAGAAAAAGACAATTCTACTAGCTTTGCCAGGGATGGCCTACACCTCTCATACAAGGGCTGGCGCATACTGGCCAAAGCCTTTGCTTCTCCAATTGTGCCCTTTCTAGGAAGAGTTCATCAACTGAGCATCTAATCTAACCAAGAATTGAAATCATAAATTAGACATCATCAAGGAAACCCTTCTCAATGTCATGAGTCTAAATAACAAACTGACAAAACTGAATGCACTTTTACATCTAGACTGAGTCCATGTTTGGATAATGCCTGAGACATGGCTCAAATGCAATGAGAGCACTCTCTCTGTGTCTGGGATCAGTCAGTCATGTCTTCAAGGCCACTCAAAATGGTGGTTCTCTCTCAGTTTGCATGAGGGATTTCATCCCTACTCAAGTGATAGCAAGTGACCCTCCCAGTGAGTCAACAAATTCCAGCTTACCCTAGGTAGGTCAAGCTTTCAACTTGTAGCTTGTGACAGGTTTCATTGCCCGATATGACCATGATAAATTCCTAGCATTCTTACAGAACATCCCCATTAAAGATGGACCCCTGATCCTTGGTGACTTAAACTATCTCTCCATAGACTGGACATGTTGATAATGGACAGCAGCTCTTAAACTGAGTGAACAAGAATCCCCCCCTACAGAGGTAGGAATATCCCAGAATTAGTTCTCATAAACTTAGCTCCAGCTTACTCCCTGTCAATGGTTGGTCCTTCAGTTAAGTGTGATCACCATCTGGTTACTGTTACCCTCAGAACATCTGCTATTATGATTACCAACAGCAGCACCATCTTTAGAGACTTCAAAAAATCTAACCTTTTACAACTGTATGATGAAACGACAAAATTCTCCCATGTTGACCCAAAAATGTAACCAAGATGTGCAGCTACCTGTGTCAAGAATCTTTATGCTCATTTAGATAAATGCATCGATAGGGCTTCCCTACCAGGACCAAATACAGAGGGAAATTCAATAACACCCCTCTTCCCCGATGTTCACTAGATATAAATAAACTTTACAACAGAAGGAAGAACCTGCTTAGATTATTTTGTAAACCCAGAACCTCACATCACAATGAGAATATAAAATGCCTGAACAAGAAACTGAAGGCAGTTATTAAAACCTGTAAAGTTGCCCATGGGCATAGGTTTGCCTCTGTGCCCAAGGATAATTACATGTCCTTCCTTCAGCTATGTTAGAAAACTAAGGAATAATTCACTTCACTGCTAAGAACTTATCCAGAGTGACGCCTACTCTTCAGATCCTAATGACATCAACATATTGATTAAAATATTTGCAACAAATTTCTCCTCTGAAGCTACAATCCACATTCCAAACATACTGGAGTGACTTCCCCCATTACTACATTCACTAAAGTGCTTTCAAAGACCAAAATACTTCTTTAGTGGGATCCCAATAACATTCCTAGTTGTCTTATAAACAGGGTCAAGGAAGCCCTTGCTGATCTCCTTATTAAGTTGACCAACCTATTCCTTGCCACAGGCTTTGTTACTGAACAGTGGTACACTGTGGTGTTCTGGGCCCCTTCAAAAGGGTGGCTCCACACCCATTAGCCTTACTAGTCTGTCTGCAAAGTCATGGAAAATATCATCACTGACCTCATAAACCAGAACATTAAGAATTTAATCAGACTTGGCCCACAACAATATGGATTTGTTAAAGGCACGTCATGCATTCTTAATCTTGTGAACGTCTTTGAAAAGGTCACACAGGCCACAGACAATGATCATGAAGTTTACACTACCTACCTGGATCTAGTAAAAGCATGTGACAACAAATTGCACAATGCGATTGTAAGCAAGTTAATAGCCTTAAACACAGATCCCCATGTGGCACAGAGTACATGTTGTTCAAGTCAGTGATGCCTCTATGGTTAAGAAAAAGGTGACCAGTGGCATTCTTTAGGGTCCATATTGGGCCCTCCTTTTTGGTATTTATTTCTCTGCTCTTAACATGGACAATAATGACCTCTGGCTGACTAAGTTCTCAGATGACTGCAAGTTGGCTGTAGTTGTCAAAACAAATGATACAGATTCCCTTCATGCATAACTGCCAGGCATTAACTCATGGTGGACTCAGTAATGGCTCAAACAAAATTTTAAGAAATTAATACTACCTACTGCATCAGTAACAACCCACTCTCAAATGAGTGTGCCATCAGTGACCTGAGTTCCTGAGTAGATGTCACCCTCTCCTTTGATCACCATGTAGTAACAATAGTGAAGGCATTCTTCTGTATACCAAAATTAATCACCAAGGGCATCTTTTACAAAAGCAAGGAAGTTATAGTCCCCCTATACTCTGCCTCTGATTAGACACATTATAGAATATAATATACCTTTTGTCATGGATTTCAATAGACATATCAAAAAACTCAAAAGACTGCAGAGATTCCTAACAAAAAGAATCCCAGGTCTGAAATATCTGAGCTACCAGAAACGTCTGGAGTTACTCTTCCTGTACTCAGTATCATATAGACTCTTGAGAGAAGACCTATGCCTACTTTTTATGCCTTCAGGTTTCCCATTGTCTGAGACCTCATTTTCCTTGATGTGCTAAACACTACGGTCAGCAATATAAGAAGAGATCTGAATCTACATTAGGGAATAAATAAAACTAACTTGAGAGACTGTTTCATCACTCAGCATCTCCCCTTGCTCTGGAATAGACTCCCCTTTCATGTCAATGTGATTCCCTGTCTGCCATCATGTACAGCTTAGACAACTGGATTTGCACCCTAAAATATACTCTGGGATTTAGAGGTACAGCAGGCTCTTCTGACATCTTGGATAATTCCTCAATCTAAGAATGAAAAACAAAGGTCTACTCATTCTTAAGAACCAAAAAAATAGCATTTTCTCTTCTCTTCTGTAGAATGCAACAAGTGGTTTGGTATAGCTAACTGGAAGAACCAGGTGCTTCAGTTCTGAGCAAAAATCGAAAAATGCATCATTAGCGTTCATTTCAGTATACTTAATACTCTTCTAAATCACATGCACAGCATAAAGCATTTTGGCACATTTTTTGTCTGAATACCTGTAATGAAGATTACATCCTCTGACATCTTGCCTCCATGGCAGCTTACCCTTCCCTGAATGCTGACAACTCCTTTGCCAAGACATACAAGGCCTTGCACCCCTCTCCCTGAAAAGGCTGGCAGAACCTGAGGGTGATTATTAGAAGGTACACATGTTCTCTGGTCTAACAGCCTTGGATTTCCTATAATCTCTGTGATGACTCATCACTGGACCAGTAATCAAGAAGCCTCAGTCCTCACCACTGGCACTTGTGGGGGATGTTCATTGAGAAGATAACAAGTACACACACAGTATTGCCAGATACAACTCTCTGCATCAAGTGCAATTTCCCTTAAGAGCATACAGAGATCACAGTTAGTCCAGGATTGGTTTCTCCCTCTTTCTCCAGATCCCCAGTAAGACACCCCACTGGCACAGCTATAGAGTTGACAGCTCAGCTGAGTGTCTAAGCAAGGGCCTGCGGCACCCTCTTTGTCCAACTAGTGCTTTGTGTCCCTGCCCAAGTAGCTGACACACACACACCTGGGAAAGTGACACACACACACACACACACACACACACACATACACACACACACACACACACACACACACACACACACACACACACACACACACACACACACACACACACACACACACACCTGGTAAAGGCTGGCACAGGTTTACTAGCTATCCCCCTTCTGTCCAGACTATAAGGTAATTATAACTGCCACCAGGCACTCCTGCCAGCTACCTTAAGGCTCTTCCAAGGGTATCCAATTTACTGAGTGAAATTAATATTAATACAAATGGTAGTTTGACCATGAGAAAGGCTATTAGGAGTGGTCCACACAGTGTCACCGAATAAATATGCAGTTACTCTCAGAACTTAAATATTTCTACAAAGATCAGCCACAAAAAAAGGTTTGAATATATTTAATAAGAAATAATAAAGGAACAAGAAAATACTAAGTATATATTCACAGTGACATCAGAGTTCAAAAATCACAGGAAGTATTTAAGACAAAATTGAAGGACAATCTCAAATAAAGGAAAACAATATCTAAACTAAGCTTCACTATATTGCTGACTGTATCAAAGAGAGTTACTATATCCTAATAACTCACATAACAGAGCAAGGCAGATGATGTGGTGAATGGTTCTTCTTGTTGTCAGGCCTAAGACAGAATACAGAATGCTCTGTCTCTCACTAAGAGACTTCTCAAAATAATATCTAAAATATTACTACTCGGATAGCTTGCAGAATAACATAATTTCTTGTCATCTGACTTCTAGTTTCCATGCAAAACCCCCATTGCTGCAAGCTGGCAGGACTTGGCACCTACCTGAAAAATACACACACATGGGGTTTTGCTCAGAACTTTGACAGGTGCTGAAAGTCATAAAACAATTGCATTCCTCCACAGTTCAAGACTAGCAATTAGTTCACCCCAAAGACAATACAGAAAGCTTCCTAGTACAGACTTTGCATCTCTGGCTGCCTTGAAATCTGTGAGATAGCATCTTTATGGCCTAGCCTATAAAATGATTTAATTTCAGATATTTTTCTGAACTTTTCTGGACTGAGGTTAACCCTCCAGTTTCCTCTGTTAAAACATGTACATTCAAACAGTTACAATAGTGCATGTACATTTCTGTTCCCTCCAGTAAGGCACACTATGCATACATTTCAAACACAATCATTTTACAACTACCTTTTCAACACAAACTTCTGTACAAGTCAGTTTGACATACACATAACATACAGTTCTAATACATTTGTAACAACAGAATCATGTATTAATCAGTTTGATATTCACAAATATATAATTTATTACAAAATTCCAGTCAGCTGTTCTGGCAGTACCTACTTTTGTCACACTTTCATTTCCCTTTGAAGACTCAATCTAGTTTTTAAAGTGCCCTTGAGAAATGTTCCTTGAGAGAGATGAGCCTATCTGGGAATACATTACCCCATACCCTGTCTTGAGATCCCAGCTGCCTTGGCATTACTAACCCCACTGAAGTGGACTACTGTCATATTATATGCCTGCAACCCTAGACTCCACCATAGTAACTTGGAATTTTTCTGGCTGGTTGGCTGTAGCCATGAAACCCCCTCAAACTCCTCCTGCCTTCTACTGCAAATACTTAGCACAACGGCCTCCCTATCATGGTAAGGTTTCATGGTGTTAACATGGTACAGTTTGTGCCCCTGCCTTCTGCCTAGCAGTTCTACCCCACAGCATACTATCTGACTCGAGAATTCCTGTCATACCAGACCTTTTCCTGCTGCTGGGCTTCTGTCAGGTTCTGCTGGGCAAAGCCTGTGAGTTCCCTGAGCCTTGCCCTGAGATTTAGAACATATGCCACAACAGACTCCTTTTGGGATTTACACACACCCTCCCACTCATCGGGAATCAAATCTAGAGGTTCCCTCACCCTGTGCCCATAAAGCAAATCATAAGGTGAGAAACCTGTGGATTCCTGGGGCACCCCTCTATAAGCAAACAACAGATGGGTCAAATATCTGCCCCACTCTGTCTCTTAAAGTGGTCTGCAAATGCTGTAACATGGTCCTTAGTGTAGCGTTTAATCCTCTCCACCAGACCATTAGTCTGGGAGTGGTAGGGGGTGGTATTTAGGTGCTTCACAGAAAAGAGAGATCAGCAGCTGTAGCATCAGTATCTTTTATTAGGCTGGTAGTAAAAACTCCATAACCATGTAACACAGACCAGTTTCAGCTAAAAAACTTCTAAGCCTTCCTCTACTCCATAACCATGTAACACAGACCGGTTTCAGCTAAAAAACGTCTAAGCCTTCCTCAGTGTAAAAAACAACTGGTTCCTTGTCAGCCTACCATAATCTTCTGCTGACATCCTTGCCTGCTCTCCCGGACTAACTAGGCTAACAAAAAATCAATAAAACTATTTTGATATGAAACTCTGAATATCTACTATGTGGTAGCTTGAGAGTACAAACACCTTCTTTACTGACCACTGTTTACAAGCTACAGGAGTTCAATATCCACACCACTGAATCCCAATATGTGATGCCGTGATCCCAACACTGCCAGCCAATAAATATGTGATGACCCATCATTGAACCAGTAATCAAGCATCCTCAATCTGCATCACTGGCATCTGTGGGAGACGTTCACTGGGAGGTTAACAGATACACATACACTATTTCCAGATGCAGCTCTCTGCATCAAGTGCAATTTTCCTTTAGAGCACACAGAGGCCACAGTCAGTCCTGGGCTGGTTTCTCCCTCTTTCTCCAGACCCCCAATAAGACTCCCCACTGGCACATCTATAGATTTGAGAGATCAGCTGAGTGTCCAAGCCAAGGCCTCCAGCAACTTCTTTGTCCAACCAGTGCTTTGTGTCCCTGCCTAAGTAGCTGACGCACATACTCTGAGATTTGATTTGCGCACGTGCATATATACACACACACACACACACACACACACACACACACACACACACACACACACACACACACATATATACATAAACACACCTGAGAAAGGCTGGCACAGGTTTATTAGCTATGCCCCCTTCTGTCTAGACTATAAGGTAGTTATGACTGCCACCAGACATTCCCGGCAGCTACCTTAAGCTTCTTCCAAGGGTACCCAATATATTGAGTGAAATTACTATTAATACAAATGGTAGTTTGACCAAGAGTAAGGCTAGTAGGAGTGGCCCACACAGTGTCACCAAATAAATATGCAAGTAATCGTAGAACTTAAATATCTTTACAAAGATCAGCCACAGAGAAAGGTGTTAATATATTTAATAATAAATGAAAGAACAAGAAAATACTAAGTATATATTCACAGTAACATTAGAGTTCAAAATCACAGGAAATATATAAAACAACATTTAAAGACAGCCTAAAACAAAGAAAAACATTATCTAAACTAAGCTTCACTATATTGCTGACTGTATCTAAGACAGTTACTACATCCTAATAACTTATGTAATAGAGCACAACAGATGATGTGGTGAATGGTTCTTCTTGTTGTCAGTCCCAAGACAGAATACAGTATACTCTGTCTCTCGCTAAGAGACTTCTCAAAATTAATATTTAAAATAGTACTGCTGGGATAGCTTGCAGAATGACATAATTTCTTGTCATCTGACTTCTAATTTCCATGCAAAACCCCGACTACCGCAAGCTGGCAGGGCGCAGCACCTACCTGTAAAAATGCAAACAGAAGAGCTTTTGCTCAGATCTTTGGCAGGTGCTGGAAGTCATAAAACAATTGCATTCCTCCACATTTCAAGACTGGTAATTAGTTCACCCCAAAGACAATACAGAAAGCTTTCTAGTGCAAACTTTGTTTCTCTGGCTGTCTTGAAACCTGTGGGATAGCATCTTTATGGCCTAGCCTACAAAGTGATTTAATTTCAGATATTTTTCTAAAGTTTGCTGGTCTGAGATTAGATCTCTGTTGCTTTTTACAAACTGTTTCGCTATGTTAAATGGGTTTAACATAGCGAGGCAGCTTTAAAAAAAGCAACAGAGAATCTCTGTTGCTTTTTTAAAGCTGTCTTGCTATGTTAAACCCATTTAACATAGCGAGACAGTTTTGAAAAAAGCAACTGAGAAAGCAAGATCTCTATTGCTTTTTACAAACTGTCTAGCTATGTTAAAGGAGTTTGACATAGCAAGACAGCTTTAAAAAAAAGCAACGGAGAATCTCTGTTGCTTTTTTTAAAGCTATCTTGCTATGTTAAACTCATTTACCATAGCGAGACAGTATGAAAGCAACAGAGATCTTGTGTTCTCCGTTGCTTAAAAAAAGAGTTATAGTAATGGAAAAAGTCCAGGCGACCGGACCTTTTTTCCATTACTATAACTGATTTACAACGTGCACGCTGACCTATCAGCGTGCACGTTTTTGAATATTAATGGGGGGTCGTCGTATAATTTCCGTGTTTACATTAATAATGCAAACATTAAACATAAAACTGTCATCTTGGGAGTGGTATATGCAAGCACTGGGTATTAGCAAAAAAATAACATTACAACACAATGAGTAATGTGAAGACATTCCCAGATATTAGTCTTTTTGTAAAGCAGTAAGGACTTTAAACTATATTTCATAATTACATTAATTTCTTACTTCTGTTTAATGTTCTGAGGTTGAGAGAAATGCTAACAGCTTGCTAATGTCAGAGCAGCATTTGATTTGATACCAATAATAAGAGCTTTGTAGATACTTTTTTGATCATTTTTAGAAAATGATTCTGGAAAAAACAGTGCTTCACAAATATTTTGCTGTTTCCTTCAACAATAATATAAGCTTCTCATGAGCAGTAATAGCAATTTAAACTTACCCATCTGGTCTCAGATCTGGCAAAGGCCTATCCAGAGATAATCTTTCACTGAGGTATGCATTGTAGCCATAATACTGGAACTTTTTAAGGGCTGTCCGTTTGTTTTCTGGACTGAGCTCTTGACCCCAATGAGCAAACAAAGATGAATCTGTGAAACTCTCTGCTGCATTTTCTTCTACTTTCTGTGGGGTTTCTGCAAAATAAACAAATAAAAGATATATTACATAACATTCCACTTAAATAAATGTATCTGACTTTGTAATTTCACTGAATTCATTATATTGACACTTTCATATCCTTTATGATTTATGACATTTTGATGTTTTTACAGCACACCCTGCATGTGTTATGATCAGTGACCTGTGGATTTCAAGAACTGTTTATTTCTGCACATTAGCATGCCTTATTTTCCAGAAGCACTAAAGGTTGTGATTATGTTATAAATAGAACATTCAAACTGTAAATCATCATATGCATCAAATGTTGTAATTAGTCTCTTCTTTGACAAGTTGTGTTAGTATAGCAAAATAATAATGATGATGGATGCTGATTAGAAAGTAGATTCATAAATTAGAGCTTTGAAAAATACCACTTATCTCAGAAAGCTAACTTCATGTATCCCAACTGAATATAGTTGATTGTCATTCATTATGTGGATGATTTTCAATGTAATAATTAAAAAAAAAAAAAAAACACTGTCTGGGATTCATAGAAAAGAGCTGCATGTCTGCAAAGGCTAATCTCTGAATAGCTTTTCACATGAAACGTTGTAGAGCTAGTTACAGATGTAGCTGGCATGGGTACAACCTACATGGCAAGTGAAGAACTGCATAACAAAGCAGAAGCACAGTTATGACATGAAAAGCCTTGGTATGGGCCTTTCAACTCTACAGATTTTCACAGAATGTCCAGATTTTTGCCTCATATTTTTAGTTTGTTCCTCATAAAACCTGTGTTTTTTGACAAATCTCTGGGATGATCCAAGGATTAAAGTCACTAAATAATGACATGTATTTCAGGTTCAGACTTCATACCCTTCAGAAAATGCATGCTAATGCAAATCCTGTTTTTCTAGCAACTTTCTAAGTTTATTTGAAGAATATTTAAAATGCGTCCCTATTTTTAGTCCTTTTGCCACCGCCACCCCCCCCGCCCCATTTTATCGGGCTCTGTCCAGATTTTTTTAGCTAAGAGGTTGATACGTATAACATTGGTAGCATACATCAGGAGTATAGCTATAACAACAAGCATTGGTGCAAAAAATGACATCAAGGTAAGGGATGCTAGTGGGTCCTAGGTAAGGCATACTGCCAAACACAATGCAGAAACACACAGGTGTAACCACCAGTGCAAAGTCACATGAAAGGCATTACAGCACAGCTACAGTCAGATTGACCTATGTGGTTGTGCACACCCTGCTAATTATATGAATGTAGAGGAAATGGGGTTGATGACAAAGTAGGAAAGGGGAGAATAGCAAAATGAGGTAAACACAGAAGGGTAACCATAAAACATGTATGGTGAGGAGTTATGGGTACTTTTTTATGGGATACAACCCATTTTCAAAACAGAAGTGTAGATAGGGAAGATACTGAGGAATGTGGTTAGATAGAGGGGAAAAAGGCAAGCAGCAGAGGCAGATAGGCAAACACAGAACAGACAACAACCAAAAAAAGTATTGTGCCCACACGGGTCCACTCTGAGCTCACAGACACACACCAACCACTTCACCTATTTAAAAGAATGAGCTTCTGATAAAGTCTATTCAGACATGAAAGCACTTAAGACATGAAAGCACTTAATCTAACTTGTCATTTAAACAACAGCATTTTCAAAAAAGCACCAGATCCTCCTTCCAATTCTTTTTTATCATCTAATAACATGGTTCTTCATTATGCACTGAATGCTTTAGATATTCATAACATTGTTTCTAAAAGCTGGTTTATACTTCACTGTGATGAGAACTTAAAAGCTCTTTTTGATGATTCATCAACATTTACTTATAAGAATTGTCCAAATTTGAAAAACATTTTTGAAAGACCTCTTATGGCTTTGTACAATGGCTCATCAATGACTCAAGTGTGGCCTCTGTCGTCAATGCCCTTATACTGAGACTGATTTCAGCACTATAATTTTTGAAAAAGTTTCAAGGTGGATGATTAAAGGCAGGTGCAATTGTATGACGGACAAGGTTGTGTACATGGCTAAGCGTTTTACATGCCAAGCATTCTATATTGGAAAAACTAACAAAAACTTTAATAAAAGAATTTATCAATATGTATACAGCATTTCAAAGAATAATGACAGGAGTGTGTTGGCTAAAGATGTCTCGTCAGAACTTCTCCATGTTTAATTTTTATATTTTGGAAAAAATTGACATAGCAGCTTTCACACGGGACGGAAAAAAATCAGTTACTACATCGTGAAATGCTTTGCCGACTGTGTTTGGATGCTATGAACTTCCCAGGACTAAACAATGCCATTTTAATTACCCATGAGTTGAAACTAAGAGCATGAAAACTTTAAATAATTGTATATGTTTTCCAAGTTGCTGACATCAAATTCCTAGGTTTTGTTTGCATTTGTTTATTCATCCTGTGAGACGTCTACCATTGGATGAAAGTACCAGTTCTGTAATTTGATTGCCAGGAACTTATGATTGGTTCTCTCTTACACTTTACTATCATTTTCCATCTGATTAGTGTTTATGCTATTTGATCTCATTTGTTTGTTCACCCTGAGAGAGGTCTACCATTGGATGAAAGTAGCAAATATGAATTCTGACTGGCAGGAACTTATGATAGGTTCACTTTTCATACTTTATTCGCATTTTCCATCTGACTGGTGTTTATTTTGCCAAACTGATTGATCCTATTACAGGGGTGTGTGTCAATCTATGTATTTTTAAAGGTCCTTTCCTCAATTTTGTTCACAGTTCTGATGAAGTCTTATTGATTGAAGCGCTTAACCATGTGTTTTAAAATGTGGATTTTTATTAAACTTCTGTTTATCGATTGCTAACTGGTTGTTTTGTTATTTCGATATTTTTTACATTCCAGTTCCAGTTTGGAGCTTGTTTTTATTATGCTAGACTCTACAGACTGCATGTGAGACAACATCAGTTTCACCACACCTAGTCATGGCTGCCATACAGGTCATGAGTCGCATTGCTCATCAGACTCAAAAGATGGGATGCCTTATCAGGCCATACCTGCACAGTTTCATAGTGCTAACCCATCCCTACCATATTAGAGATACATCTCCAACAGTGAAACCAAAACAGTGGACAAGCAGTGGTTGGATCATTGCAGCAGACGCCCACAAATGGAAGATGTAATATCTGTCTCACCTCAGTCACCCAAAGTATATGGTTATCATCTTTCTTTCATTTGAAACTACTCCACATTGCACAGCAGTAGTCACCTGCCAGGATCAAACTCCTCACCTGTGCAAGTGATGAAAACTGCCTTAACACCCCTTCACTTTGGTGGGTACAGTGATGCTGGATGTACAGTGTGGCTAGTACAGGTAGTGACTGCCCTGCATAGCCGAAGTGTGACACTGGATGTACCATTTCATTCCATGTTGCCTGTGGCATGTGCCATAGATGAGCACCAGACACTTCCCCATTGCCTATACTCTATCGTATTCTGCTCATCTCTGCCTTGGCTATGGTTCTTCTGCTTAATACTCCACTGTTGAGTCCCCCACCCCACCCTTCTACTGCTGCAATAACTTGTGTGACAGTACCTGCCATTATGTTCCCCTGCTTCCTCATTTGTTTACCATGTTTTAGAGCATAGCACAATTCAATACATACCTAGTAGCATATGTCCCTATACTGCAGTGCCCCTACAGATGTATGTAAACAACAGAAGCACTACTTCATTAGTGTGAGTACTCACTTCAACCTCTTTCAGGTTTCAGCACAGCATATATTACAGGACATTTCCTGTATAGTTCAAGTGCTGCCTACAGGAGTCATCACCAGAGCTCAAAGGCTTATTCAGCATTAACTGCAAAACAAAGGACACAAAATATTACATATGGCTTGCTCCCAAGTGTGTGCATAGGCCTGCTGATCTGGCTTGTTCCTTTTATTTACTGACCATGGGGGAAATGTCCTTGCAGGAAGCAATGATATAGGTACGACCTTGGCCATAAATATGAATTATTTGCACTGCCCATGTGCCACACAGAGCACAGAGACATTCTAAATATGTCCTGTGCATTGGAGACTATCTGGCAGTTCAAAGAGTGGAAGTTGTTTATATACCTCTGACCATATGGATCAGGTGGAACCTTGGCAACAGCATATGGTGAACAGGACCACAAGGAAATAGGTAATCTCAAACAAGGCATACATGTAATTGGTTTTGTTGTCTCATGTTTTGGGGATCCATATATGCTCCTCCACATGCTGTATCATAATGACAATGAACTGGTTTACTGCTCACGAAGCTCACATCTGTGATATCCCTAACATATTCCCTTTACGTCACTGGATGGTTTCTGTAGATAGGATCAGTAATATTACATATACCTTTGTGTCCACAGAGCTTGGCACATCTCACTACCCCTATGATACTGCTTTTTGCATGACAGGACTAATTCTGTTACAGTATACCTGTCGAGATAGACAGGGTCTATTATCGGTCACTGTCACATAGTTGTAAATCAGATACTGCTTGTACTTCCTCCTTTGGTACGAATCACTGTGAAATGCAACACCGACAGCACTAGTCTTAATAGTGATTTTCAACAGATGCCACTGCGATTCCTAACATACATCCCAGCAACAAATGTGTGCATTCAAAATGAGTTAGCACAACTGTACAGCACCGTGTTTTTCACATCTCAGAATCAATTTTCCATTTTGAGTTCCTTCCTTTACATATTCCAAGAGGCTTATTTGCATGTGGTGTTTCATTTACATGTCATTATTCATTCATTTGTTTGACATGCTTATTATGCTTTTTCAACAACTGTTCAGCCATTCAATCTGTGTCTTTAATTTCCCTTAGCTTGTATGCAGCCACTATCCATGCTGTTTTGCATTGCACAGCACACTGTACTAACTTTAAGAATATCTTACAGTATTCCATGCTTAATGGAGGAAACAAAATTCAAGCTGGGTAATGATAGGCAGGAATGACTCCTTATTCAACAACACTATCAGAGTGAATGAACTTTGGACTACTCTTGATTTTTGGTGATAAAATGAATGGTGTGTAACACCATTAGAATTGCTACATGACCAGGTTTCATACGCTAAACATATTATAACTAGATCTCCACTAGGATATCAGTCACCACTGAAATGGGATACAATAATTAAGAGAAAAAGAATAGATCATATTTAGTTAGCAATTTATTAATTTACATTATTAAATGAAAGACTGGAAATAAAAAAATGATCTGAGGAGTATTTCCACCTGTGAGATGAAAGCAAATCTGTATAGAAACAGGTAAACTGAAATTTACCAGAAACCAACAATGCAGTGAAGTAGTACTGACTTGAATAAAAATGGTTTACCACCACAAATAACACTACATCAATGTGCAGCAAGACATAAACAAACAATATTGAAACTGTGCTACAAAATAAAAAAATATAAATATTTTCTTACTAACAAGGCACAGAGCAGTTAAAATGGGTCTACTTCACGATGTCGAAAGCAGAAAATATCGAAGCTGATATTGTCGGCACCACATCGAAAGCGCAGAACATTGTGCAAGTAAACGGAAATCTCCGCAGGGGGAGATTTCCATTTACCTTAATGTAGTGCGGTCTCGGAGTTGGAATATTTAAGTAGGGGGTGGTGTGGGGGGTGCAGGGGGGTTTGCCCCCCTGCCTACGCTAGTTAGTTTTTATTTTTGTTTGTTTTTTTTTAAATGTTATTTGATGTTTTACTACATCGATCACTAGAGGTCGACCTTTAGTGATTCGATGTAGTAAGATTTCGATAACGTGATACAGACACGTTAAAATGATTCATACACATATACTTGAGATAGAAAATTGGAGGAAAAAAAGCAGACCTTGAACAAAAGTTTTGTTGTAAATATATTTATGGAATCATCATGACTTTCCAGTAGTGTCACTGTAAAGGATAAGATAATGGAGGAAAGATGGAGTTACCCGTAGACAGTCTTTGTCTGTTAAAGGATGGTAAATTTCACCAGCAGTAAGGTAATTAAAGGAGAACAGCACCCACAGACTGAAACAAACATGTTTATTTCATCATGTTGTGAAGTTTTCTACTTTTAAAACCACTCTAGGGCTACATATGTATATATCTATCTATCTATATATATATACATATATATATATATATATATATATATATATATATATATATATGGGTCTACTTCAGTAGATGAATTTTTACTTACACGACTCCCACTTGCCCGAGACGAAACCACCGATAACTTCAGAAGACTGATACCCAGAACACAAACTTTTCACGCAAGGTAAGTAACCTCTTGGCCATCCTGTTGAACTTTGTCCCTGACCACCCCCCGGTAGTGTGATCTCTGAGTTGGTATATTTAGTTGGGGGTGTGGGTTCATATATATATATATGTATATATATGTATATATTTATATATATATATATATATATATATATATATATATATATGTATAAATTTTTTTATATAGACATATATTTTATTTTAAATGTAATTCCAGAGTTTGCCCCATGAAGTCCAGCATCTTGATGTGATTCTGATGTTTTAGTCTACCTTTAGGTATCCCACAATGCTGTGTTTGGATTTAAACTATTACATCACTGAGGCATCTTAGCTCCAAGGCTCCTGTCAATGCATTGACTTTTCATGTGTTTTCACACATATCCTGATTTCTTTTAGCCAGTCAGTTTTAATTACCATTTCTTGCTTTTCAATGACTACTTTAAAAGACAAGCAGGAATAATCTCATAGAATACTGTTTCTTTGTGCCTGTTACTTCTTTTTATTTCTAAAGTAGATAATTTTCACTCTTTTGTTGTATTCCTTGAATGTATTCCCCTTACACACCTCCCCAATGTAGTTGTCAAAGAGGCAAAGGTAATTCGATTTGTTTGGTGCTCTTATTGATAGCTCACAGCAAGTAACTATGCTCATGTGTTGTCTTGTGCATGCTTTTTCCTTCTACCAGTGGGACACTAATTTTTGCTGCACCATAGCTCTTTTGTCCTCACATTTTTAATCCATATTCACTACTAATTTTTTAACATATTGTTTGGCAAACTGTGATGTACATGCACTGGCCCAGCAATCAAGGAACCTCAATCCTCACCACTAACACCAGTGAGAGGCGTCCATATAGGGAAAGGATAATAAATACACACACAGTAAAGTACAATTTCCCTTAAGAGCACACAGAGATCACAATCAGTCTGGGGCTGCTCTCTCCAGGTCCCCAATAAGACTCCCCACTGGCACAGCTATAGGGCCCAGATCTCAGCCTAGTGGGAAAGCTAAAACCTCCACCACCCTCTCTGTCCAACCAGTGGATTATGTCCCTGCCCAAGTAGTTGACACACACACACTTTGATATAAGAGTTATATACAACCACAGAGACACTCCTGGGGAAGGCTGGCATTGGTTCTCCAGCAGTGCCCCTTTTACCCAGACTATACGGTAGTACCACTTGCCACCACCCACTAATATTTATCAGCTACTAAAAGGCCCTTATGAAAGGGTGTCCAATTATACTGTGCAATATTATTATCCAAATGGTAAGTGCAACTGAACAGTCAAGGCTTATTGGAGTGGCTTGGCCAGTATCATACATACATGCAATGAACTCTAGAGCTTAAATTACCACTACAGAAAACAACCACAGTTGAAAGGTTTAAACATACTTAATAATAAATAATAAAAACACAAGATAATAGTTCTTACTACACAGTGCTAGTCAAGAGTTCAGAGATCACAGAGAAATACTTAAAATAATACAGTAGAAAATTTCTGACATCAATACAAAAAAAAAATCTAATCTTCCTAGTTCCTAGCTATATCTAAGATAAAACACAGTTCTAAAATAAACTTACATATAGAACACAGGCAGAGTGCTGGTAAGTTGGATGTTCTCAAGACAAATGCTCTCATTCTTTCGGTCCTTAAATTGATAACACAGTACCACTGATTCATTTCAGATTACATAATTTCTTTCTGGTTCCCAGGCTAACAGAAACTCAGAGGTTAATAGCCCTTTTGATCTTGCAGCTGGTCAAGACGCCAGAGCAATAAAAGAGATTATACATGTAAATTCTAGCCATTAACTCTGGCCTCAAAACAATAGGCAGAATGCCTCCCTCTAGACATCTCGGCTCTGAGTTTTAGATCAAAGAATTTCACAATGCTTGACTTATCAGCTTTCTTACAGTAGAGCATACTGTTGTTACATTTTTTTTCAGTTCAACATCCAATACAGTCTTTTCACAGTTAAGAAAACAAGCCTGTGGCTTACATTGATATTTACAAATGACAGAATTATCTACAAAATTCTATCTAGCTAGACTGGCAGCTTTCACCTATCTTCACACATTTCTCCCCCTGAAGAGCTCAAGTTAGTTTTTCAAGTGACCCTTAAGAAATGTTGCTTGAGAGGGTTAGATCAATCTGAGTATACATTACCCCATTCCCTGTCTTGATAGCCCATCTGCACTGGCACTCCTAATACCACTGTGGTGCTGCACTGACATATCGTATGCTTGTAACCCTAATCTCCATCTTAGCAATTTGGGATTTTGCTGGATGGCTCTGTTTAACCATGTTAGGGGATTGTGATCTGTCACTACAGTGAATTTTCTTCCATACAGATAAGGTTGAAGTTTCTGCAGTGCCCACACTATGGCTAGACATTCCTTTTCTAGAGCTCCATGGCATTCCTCCCTGGGTTGGAACCTACAACTGAGATAAACCATTGGGTGTTCTTCTCCCTCTGAAGAAATCTGGCTAAGTACAGCCCCCACCCCATGATTCGAAGCATCCACCTGCACAACAAATTATTTGCTGTAATCTGGACTGGCTAACACAGGGGGTCCTCTCAAAGCTGCTTCTGGAATGCCTGCTCACATGCTGGGGTCCAGACTACCTTATCTGGCCTGTTTTTCCTTGTCAGGTCTGTGAGGGGAGCAGCTATGTTACTATAATTGTGGATGAACATTCTGTAGTACCCTGCTGTCCCTAAGAATGCCCTCACCTGTTTTTGGCAACAAGTGCAGGCCATGCCTGAATTTCTTCTGCTTTGCAGGTTCTGGCCTGATCTTACCACTCCCCACTCTATGTCCCAGGTAGGAGACCTCTGCCATACCCGCCTGACATTTGCTCAGTTTAATGGTCAACCCTGCCCTCTGTAGTCTGCCCAGCACCTCCCTGACATGTTGAAGGTGCTCTTGCCAGGAATGGCTGTAGATGCCAATATCATTTAGATAAGCAAGGGCAAACCCTCCTACTAGGATGTGATCTACCAGCCTCTGGAAAGTCACTGGGGCATTTTTCATCCCAAAGGGCATCATTGTGAACTCATACAAGTCAAAAGGAGTCACAGAGGGTGACTTCTCTCTAGCACTGGGAGTCAAGGGCACCTGCCAGCAATCCTTGGTAAGATCAATAGTTGTAAGATACTTAGCCCCACCCAGCTGCTCTAGGGTCTCATCTGTCCTAGGCATGGGGTAAGCATCTGACTCTGTGTGACTATTTAATTTCCTGTAGTCCACACAGAACCTGGTACTGCCATCTTCTTTTGGCATCAGCACCACTGGAGAGGCCCAGGGACTGCTGGACTCTTGAATTACCCCTAGTTCCAACATCTCCTGTATCTCCTCCCTCAGAGTCTGTTTGACTCTCTAATGGCACCCTATAAGGGGCCTGCCTAATAGGCCTTTGTGATCCTGTATCCACCTGGTGCTGCACCAGGTGGGTGCACCCTGGTTTCCCAGTAAACATGTCCCCAAACTCCTGTAACACTGCTCAGATTTCTTGAACCTGGGTAGGAGATAGCTGCTGGGACACTGCTCAGACTCCTCCTGCAATCTGCTGCAAATGCTTAGCACAAGGGCCTCCCTATCATTGTAAGGTTTCATCCTGTTAACCTGGTACAATTTGTGCTCCTGCCTAGTAGTTCTACCATGTAGTTAACATCACTTACCTTTCTTACCACCTTGTAGGGTCCCTCCCAAGCTGTTTGCAGCTTGTTGTGTCTGACAGGAATGAGAACCACTACCTGCTGCCCTAACAGCATACTTTCTAGCACCAGCATTCCTGTCATACCATACATTTTTCTGTTGCTGGACTTCTGCCAGGTTCTCCTGGGCCAAACCCATGAGGTACCTGAGCCTTGTCCTGAGGTTTAAGACATATGTCACAACAGACTCCTTGTGAGATTCACATTCAACTTCCCACTCATCACAAATTAAATCTAGAGGTCCCCTCACCTTATGCCCATACAACAACTCAAACGGTGAAAAACCTGTGGATTCCTGCAGAACCTCTCTGTAAGCAAAAAACAGATGGGGCAAATATTTGTCCCACTCCCTCTTAAACTGGTCTTCAAATGCCTGTAGCATGGACTTGATTGTAGAGTTTAACCTCTCAACAAGACCATTAGTCTGGGAGTGGTAGGAGGTCATCTTCAGGTGCTTCACCCCACAGTAGTTCCACAGACAAGCCAGTAGGTCTGACATGAAGTTGTCACCTCTGTCGGTCAGTATTTCTTTTGGGAAACCTACCCTGCTGAAAATCTGTAAGAAAGCATTTGCCACCTTTTCTGCCTCAATGCATGACAAAGCCACTGCCTCAGGGTATCTTGCGGCATAATCTACTACCATTAGGATATACTTTTTCCTTGTGGAACTTGGGGTACTCAAAGGTCCCACAATATCCATAGCTACCCTCTGAAATGGCTTCTCAATCACAGGTAAAGGCATCAAAGGAGCTCTCACCTTTGTCTCCTGCCTTGCCTACCTTTTGGCACTGCTCACAGGTCCTGCAGTACCCTGTTACATTTCTGGAAATTCCAGGCCAATAGAAGTTCTGCATAATACATCTGTTTGAATGATTTATGCCCATATGACCTGCAAAGGGAATATCATGGGCTATGGCTAGAAGCGCCAGATGGTAGGCTCTAGGCACTACCAACTGCTGTACCCTCTCACCTTCTAGCCCTCCCTCAGGGGTCCACTCTCTATACAGTAACCGTTTGTCCCAGTATACATAATCCCCCTTCCCTTGAGAATCAGATGCCTCACTAGCTACCTGCCTCAGGCCTTGCAATGAAGGGTCTGAGAGCTGAGCCTGTTTCAACTCTCTCTTTGTAACCTTTCCCAGCTCCCCTTCCACTCTGACAGTGGTGCCTCACTGTCAGCCTGGGTACTACTACTCACCTCTACCTTTGCGGTCCCCCTGTCCAAGGGAGCATCAGTACCCACAAGCGGCTGTGGCTCACCTTCAGTCTCACTGCTACAGTGTAACTTCCTCCCTGAAGTAACCACCTCACCAGTCCTGTCTGCAAGTATGCAGTATGTCTGAGTCTCCTCCAGGCTACCAGACTCACATGCTTCTCTCGAAGCCTGACTGTGTGGAACTGCATTAATACATAGTACTTCCTCATCAAAATCCTTCCCTATCAGGACATCTGCAGGATGGTAGTTTGGTAACCCTGTTGTCTCAAGACAACCTACTATTGGCATTTTGTCTTCCCCATTTACTGGTTCTCTCACCGGTGTTCCCCACCTTGCCTCCGTGGGCATCTGTATGCCACATGGCCCTACTGGTTGCATTCAAAACATTTAACCTTAGGTCTTACACGTGTACCTGGACTAGTGATTGCTGGGCCAGTGCATGGGCATCACACAAACCTTGCATGAATTCATGAGAAGGCAAAATCACTAAACAATTATGTAACAAAAGTTGTAAAACCAAGAACATTGCTTTTAGATTGCATTATGATACTCTTAAAATAACAGTTTTGTATCAATGTGCATTTTCCAAACAACAATAATTGAAGACTAATGTAAAATATTACTGACTTACAGTAATCACCATTACTTTACATGAAAAAAATGTTATGATGGATAGGTCCAAAGTATGAGTAAAACATCAGGAGAATTCTGCAAAATCAGGGACATGGAGATGTATGGTGTTAGGCCAGTTACCGCTTACTCTAGTGTTGTCTGCACTTGCTCCCTGTAATTTGTCTGTTGCAACTGCAGTACTTTTCCAAGTTTTCTGGAATAATTTTGTTACATTAGCAAATCCACGCTAATGCAACAGCTGATCTCATATTTATTTTTCCCACACTGTAAGTTGGGAAGCAGGGCCCCATTCCAGTGTTTTGTTTCTGGCTCCATTCATTGTTTTTCTTCTGATTCCAGTCCCTTCAGTCTTTCAAAAAGTTCCAATGCACATCACATACATTCCTCTCTATAAATCCAGTTAGGTCTAATTTCTCTGCCCTGCCCTGACCCTCCTTCCTCACATTAAAAAAAAAAAACTGTAGTAAGCTGCTTGCTACAAATGTAGCAAACATTTGCTATAGTTTATACCCTGCCTGCATAGAAAGCTATGGCACTCACATTTTAGAAAACAAATCTTTTTATATTAGGTTCATAGGTAGGTACTAGGCTATCTGTCCAAAGGCATTTATAAGCCTAGCCAGAATGTGTTGGCTTTCGCCACACCCTTAGATTCGTTCCCTGTGCCTCTGTCCAGCAGAGCCATTGAAGTGATCCCTGGGGTAAACTTTCTGTTTCCCATCCACTCGTCAATGTTTCTCTTGAAGAGGGTTAGCGAGGAGCTCTGCCTTATGTAGATTGGAATCTTGTTTCAGAGCATGGGAAGTCTCTGGGACAGGAATCTATCCCTCCAGCACGTCATATTTATTGTTGTGGTGAGGTTTAGATCCCTGGAGCGTGTGGCTCGACCGGATATGGTTTTCTTTAGGTGGAGCATATCCATCAATTCTGGGTTGGACATGGCCTTATATGTCAGGCAGAGATCACCTCTGAGTAGGCGGTATGCAACCGAGTACAGCTGGAGTTTCTTCAGTTGAGCTGCATAGGGAATCTGCTTGAGGCCAGTGATCCTCTTGGTGAGGTACTTCTGTGGTCTTTCCAGTTGTTGCAGGTGTCTTGTAAGGTACATCCTAAACGGGGCATTTATGTTCAGGCTGGTGAGCTTGTCTATAATACCTGAGTGGGGAATGGTGTCAAAGGTCTTTGCGAGGTCTAGGCAGACTGTGTGGACCACCTTTCCCTTGTCTATAGCCTACTTAACTGTCTCAAAGAAGTCCACCAGTTTTAGGAGGCATAATCTGCCCTTAACAAAGCTGAACTGGGTAGGGTCCAGTGCTTGGAGGTTCCCAATGTCTCTGTTAATGAGATCCATGATGATGCGCTCCATAGCTTTGCAGACCAAGCTAGTCATGTTTATAGGGAGATAGTTCCCAGGGTCTGTTGTGGCTCTACCTTTGTGGAGTGGAATAACCATTGCTGTGTGCCACTCTGTGGGCACATAGCCTGTGGAGAAGCTGAGTTTAAACAGTGTGTTTAGGTGAGGGGTTAGTTCATCTTTGAGTTTACATAGGACGCAGACTGAGATACCGTCCGGTCCCATTGATGCTGCGTTTTTGGATTTGGAGAGGGCTGTTTTAACCTGAGTGTCTGTGATTTCAGGGGCACTACATTCTTCTAGTATAGTTATGGGCCCTTTTGGGGGTGAGAGGGGGTTGAAGGTTTCACTGAACTTGTCTGCCAGGATGTTGGCTATATCGGTCGGTTCAGTGTATTTTGTGCCATTCTGTGCTAACACTGAGCAGATCTGAGAATTGCCACTTAGATTCTTGACATAGCTAAAGAATGCCTTGTGGTTATATTTGGAGTCCATGGCAATTTTTCTTTTGAAGCTAGCCTTGGATGATTTTATGAGGGAATGTAGTTTCTTGCTGATACTAATCAGGGATGTCTTCCCTTCTTGGGTATATACTAGTTTCCACCTTCTATTGTATAGCTTGTTTATGACTGGGGTCCACCAGACTGGTTTCCTTTTCTTGGAGGAGTGAGTCTTGGTTTTGTTTGGGATAGCACGATCCATGCATTCTTGTAGGTGCCTGTAGAGTGCATTAATAAAGGATTTTGCAGCTTGGACAGTGTTATCCTTTAGCATGGCGGCTTTGAAACTTCCTACCTTGGTCTTAAGTAACGCGAAGTTTGCTTTTGAAAAGTTTTTCATGGTGGTTTCTTTGACCGGGGCTGGTGGTGGAATGTGGATATCCAGTATGATTAGTTTATAGTCATATCTAACCAGCGAGGGGTTGACCTCCAGTGTGGAACACCAGTCGCCCATGTTGGTGATGACCAGGTCCAATATGTTGTCATCTCTGGTGGGGGTGTTGACCAGTTGATCTAGGGCATTTGAGTTTATAAATTCTAGGAAATGTTGGGCAAGGGAGTTTGTACTTGAGTAGATTTCCCAGTTAATGTTTGGGTAATTGAAATCACCCAATATCAGGGTGTTTGGTAGTACCTTTATGTTTCCTAGTGTTTCCAGGAATGTGGAGTGGGGGTCCTGGGACATGCTGGGTGACCTGTAGCAAGCTATAATTTGAATAGCAGTTTTGCCCGTTGTTAGTTGCATGTGGATGACCTCTGAAGCATCATGCTGTGCCACTAATCTGGAGGTGTAGGTATCCTTGATGAATATAGATACCCCCCCCCCATCTTTTGTATTTCAGTCCAGGTTTTGTGGTTGAAATGTATGGTACGAGTTGTAGCCTGGTAGTGCTGAGGTGCTCTCTGGAGCCTTAAACCAGGT
The DNA here is from genome assembly GCF_019279795.1 of Protopterus annectens. NCBI lineage: Eukaryota > Metazoa > Chordata > Ceratodontiformes > Protopteridae > Protopterus > Protopterus annectens. The sequence goes on from NC_056743.1 coordinate 186,841,708, forward strand.
TTTTGTTACTGCACAGATATCGATTTTCTCCATACTGAAGAATGCCTCGAGTGCGTGCATTTTGAGGTTTAGACTTCTGGCATTGAGTAGCATTACCCTTAGTTTTTTGTTACTTGTGCTATTTATGGTGGTGGGTTTGTCTTTTGAGCCTTGCCTAAAAAAGGCACTATGGGGGTGGCAAGATCCTTGGTCAGTATTCGAAAGCCTAAGGGTGACAGGTGCAAGCCGTCTCTAGCGAAGCAGCGTGGCTTGTCGAGCATGTCATCCCAGGCTGACAGTAACCTGTAACAAACAGTTACTGCAGTTTAGACCACACACACAGCACTGAAGCACTCAGGTTTGATTGCAGATGTAATATTGGCTAACAGGCTGTGTTACATTAGATAACTGGGCATACATTAACAAAAGGGTAGGTGACGGTCATTAATAGGCTAATTAGCACTAGTACTCTGGAATGAAAATTAGGTGTCATTGTTCTTTTTTTTCATTCTCTGATTCAATATCACTTTACAATGTCATCTACCTTGTTATCAACATTGCACAAGCTTTACCTAGTTTCATGTGTTATATGATATGAAGTTGACTGTGGCAAAATACACATTTTCTTTCAAGTCTCAAACAGAGATTACGTTGCAATACCAGATTTGATCCAAATCACTAAGCCTTGCATTCTTGGGTAATGTTTTGTCTTTCTATTCAAACAATACAGCAGAGCTATATCAAGTGCAACAAAGTCGCACACAGAAAATGGTTTTCAGGATGTTTCGAACACATACACCTGTGTGTATGCCTCTAAGCAACTTCATAAAAGGTACTGCTTCCTTCTACTTATGTAAAAGTAGTTCTTCATTTTTCTACACTTTTTATTGATGATGTAAATACAACATATAGTGAGGCCTGTGTTATACCCTGTGTGATGTCCCTTTTCTGGGCCAGTGACCAAGGAGTCTCAATCCTTACCCTGGACACTGGTGAGGGCCATTCACTTGGAACAAAGATAGATACATACAGTATTTCCAGATGCAGTTCTTTACATCAAACACAATTTCCCTGAAGAGCAAACAGAGAACACACTCCCATCCTGGTGCTGGGTTTCCCTCTCTCTCACCAGGCCCCAAATAAGACTCTTCACTGACCACAGCCAAAGAGTTGAGTCCTCAGCCAAGTTTTCCAAGCCAAGTCCTCCACCACCCTTTCTGTGATACCGGCACTCTGTGTACCTGCTCCAAATAGTGGACACACACACACTCTGAGATCTGATTTTTACACACACACACGGGAAAGGCTGTCACAGATTTACTAGCTTACCCCTCTGCCAAGACTATAAGATAAATACTGCCACTAGAACACTCCAAACTAAGATACTCTAAAACTCTTACAGGGGTATTATACTGATTAAAATTAATACTAATACAAATGGTAGTGTTTGACTAACACAACAAGGCTTTCAGGATCGGCAGTGTCACCAAATAAATATAAGCACTCTCAAAGGTTAAAATATTCTCAAAAAGACCAGCCACAATGTTGTTGTATCTTTTGGCTTTTCCCGGTTAGGGGTCGCCACAGTGGAACTCCGGTCCACTAATGATTGGCAGTTGATTTTTTTACATGCCGAGTTGCCAGCCATGACGTACAACTTTCAACGAAGGTACACCCATTCATGCATGTTTCCTCGCAGAAGACACTCTAGCTGAGAGTCGAACCAGTCAGCTTCTTACTGTGAGGTGACAACGCTACCGCAGCACCACCACCGTGGTTGAAAAGTTTAAATATATTTAATAATAAATAATAAAAGAACATGAAAATACTAAATATCTATTTACAACAAACAATAGAGATTCAATCACAGGAAATATTAAAAATAACACAGATGAATAGTTTCACACAGACACAGAAAAACAGTACTCAACTAATGTCACTATATTTTCCTGACTGATCTAAAGAATTACTACTCCCTGGTTACTTACTAAAGCAAGACAAGATGATGTGGGTGAGAGGTCTTCATTCTTTGTCCGGTTTCAGAAATAGACTGCCTTGAGACTTCTGTCTCATCTAGTATTAAAACATCATTTCAGTGCTGGATTACAGAATGACATCACATACATCTGGTCATCTGACTTCTGGTTCCCACACTGCCCACTTTACTACAAACTTAACCAGAATTTAGCACATTTGTTACCATACACACAGACAGAGCCTTGCTGAAATGTGTTATAACACCTGGAAGCCATAAAACCATTTCAAAACTGCCACCCCTCCAGAGTAGCAATTAGTTAACCCCCAAGGATGATATAACATGATTCCTAGTCCTAGTTTCCATAGACATTTTGTCTATGTTTGCAATCAGAACTGTAAGATACAATATTTATGGCCTAAACCAGGTAATTTAATTTCAGACTGTTTTTCAAAGTTAGCTAGACTGAGATTATCCTCTTCTCTTCCAGTATCTTTTATTACAATATGTTCAATTCATCAGTTACAATACAGTCTGACATACAAGTGTGTTTCTTTTCCTGTACAGCAGGACCCACTGTTAGTACAGTTTTAACACAAGCAGCTTTACAAATACATTCTCAACACAAGCATCTGTACAAATCAGTTTGATATACAAATGACATATAATTATTTTCAAAACTCCAGGTAAATATGCTGGCATATGTTATACATCCACTTTCTCTAGCATAGCTGGCACTACTTCACACTGTCACACCCTGATAATAGCATATCAACTCCAAGAAGCATCTAGATAGAAATACTTTCTGCCTTAACAGATATGGAAGCCACAGCACCAAAAGGAAATGTTAATAGTGTACTTAACTCCTGATACAGTTTCCTTTTCTGTTTATGGAAAACCTGGCTGCATGCACAGTTCAGCTGAGGATAAAAGAGGACAGATATAAATTTGATTTACCAGAATGTAGGGAACATTACAAATACAAGACAAAAAGCATTGTAGAAACTAATATAAAATTCATGGACAGAACTACTGAATTACAGTAATTGTCATAATGGCAAGAATAAAGTGGTGGTGATAAGAGCTAAAATTAAGTACAAGACAGAGTCCAGCATGATGACAGTAGTTAAAGATAAATACAGGAGAGTGGCCAGGTTAAGTGGACTTTGCATGTGTGTGTGTGTGTGTGTGTGTGATACCAGAGCAGTTAATGTTCCACACTCATAGTGAAACCATCAGTTACATGGTATCCAGTCTTGGCTGTTACGGTGTGACAGCCACCTGTCAATGTTTCTATACTCCACATGCCAGATTTAGGTTAGTTACTACATTTACACCTAAGATTTAGGTTAATTACTACACTTACACCTACGCTTTAGGTTAGTTACTACACTTACACATAAGATTTAAGTTAGCTACTACATTTACACCTAAGATTTAGGTTAGTTACTACACTTACACCCAATACAATTTTGCCAGACTATGCTACTGAAAACATGCTGTCATTAAATGAAAAGACAATCATTTGTACATAGTCAGTATTTGTTATGGAATAAGTTCTATGTTGTGTTCCATGTGCAGTGTTTTTCACTGCTTAAGAAGTGTACCTCCAACATGTTTTCCACACAGATGTCTATAAAAAAGCAATACTACTGCTGTGTGTGTTATGAAATTCATGGCTAAGGCCTTGGTGATCAAATGTCAGTCAACTGATGCAGATGGAGAATGTGCCTGGAACAGTGGTTCTAGACAGTGTGCTGCAACAAAAGAGACATGAGCTTGAAGAATCTGAAGTAGCCTGGACATATTCTACCAATACTGCTGAAAAGAAGCTGTTTGAAGTCACCTTTAGACTGTATCAGTATTAGTATGACAGACATCAGAATTTTTTGTTAACTTACACATGCAAAAGAAAAGTGTAAAATATTTTTTCATGTTTAATAAAAAATACATTATTACGGACTAGTTGCCTCTGCTGCTTCATTTTATACCATATGTAAGAAAACATGTTTGTTGTTCAGTTTATCATTAGACATGCAAAGCACAGGAATATATGTAGGTTTCTCAAAATGTACTGTCTAAGGTATCGTACTGCTCTTTTCCATCCATGTGGCACCCTGATTCCATCCATGCCACCTCACCCCATGAATATTCAATAGCTGACAAATGTCCATACTCAATCTTAACTGCCATTGAGTAGGAGTGACATTATGCATTAAACTCTTGTGCCATCTCACAACAGTTATTCCAACAGAGGTCCACTCCTGTCACTGTCTGGACAAGTCAGTCCACACTCCAACCAGGAGGCAATAAAAGCTTGGCCTTTGTCCCTGGTACAATCAAAGCACAAGTCAGTCACATTCACCTTAAGACTGAAGCCATAAGCATATCCCAATACCACTGTTATCACAGACTCTGCCAAGGCAAACCTAGTTTGCAGCAAAGTCACACACACAAAAAACAGTTTTCAGGGTGTGTGTGCAACATATACTTGTGCGCATACATCTAAGCAACTTCATTAAAGGTACCATTTCCTCCTGCTTATTTTATTTTTATTTATTTATTTCACATTTGTTAGCCGGGTTGTTCCAACTGAGTTTGCAAAAAAACCCATTTTCAGTGGAGACCTGAGGGGAAAAGCCACAGCAAACATAAGTAAAGATAAAGTGACACTATACAAATATTAAATAACAATTATAATACAAAATAATTGTAAAAAGAAAAGGTTATTAACTATTTGCATTGCATTGATAGTAAGTAACCTATTTTCAGTGGAGACCCAAGGGGAAAGAGCCCCAGCAAACATAAGCAAAGATAAAACATACATGACAACAAATATTAAAAATAACAATGCAAATACGAAATTAATTATAAAGAGAAAAACAAAATAAAAAATTATGAATATTAAGGGTTGCACATATAGCTTATGCAGAATCATTGCCAAAATCTATGCATATGTGAATAATTTTATAAAAGCATCTGACCCCCTCCAAAATATATACAACAAATTCAAAAATAAACCCCTATAGATACCAAATAGAAACAGGCTCTAAAATAGAAGAAAACATTGAATGTAAAAAAAAATGTACCTCTCAAGATGCAAATAAAGCTCACAGGACCATAGGAAGTTACAAAGCAAAGGGGCCTAGAACCTTTTTAAGCCTAGCCATTCATGCCCCAATTTTTAGTGTCATGGGCTTCGGTATTTGGTATTGGCTTTGGTATTTGCCTGTGCCTTAGAAAATGTGCAAACGTCCCCTGTCCATAAGGGCCATAGGCACAAATACTGGGGTGAATTTGCGATAACTCATCCATTATTGCAAACTGCAATATAACATTTATAACATTATGTAATAATAACACCCTCACAAAATGCATGCAATATGCAAATTACATAATAAACAACACAGAAGAATGATTATCTAATGGGATCTTGATTCAGGGTGTAGTAATTTGAGGGGAACACTGCTAAATCAAAGAGTGCCAAAAGGCCAAATGCAGGAAGTCCAAAATGAAATTTGAAAAATAGGGTGGCATATGTGAATGAAGCATAAATGTTCCATATGTCTATGTGTAAACATAAATAAACACTTATGCCAACACCATCAGTCATTTTACAACTTGAGGCTGTAATCTTCTCCAGCTTCACTAACAAGTGAACCCAGTGAATCCGGCTAAGGTTTATACAAGTTAGATATACCTTTCTTAGCTGTAAGTCATGACTGTTTTAAATTGAGAATGACTTGCAGTGCAGTCTGTGATAATATGCCAGCAGTGATTCAAAGATTTTGGGCTTTTGAAGGGTATTACTGCTTGTGCAACTCTGGACTTAGCACATATAAATAAGGGTGTGACGCTAGATTCCCCACACGAAGGGTGTGGGATCTCCTAATTCTATGCATAAATACTTTTCGTCTAGCTGAAGGTACCACTAGTTCAAATTTGAGCAGGTATAGTGGAACCATCTCTCTCAATATAGTGGACTGTGATTATGTCAACCTCAAGGTTGAGTGCAACAGTGAACTAACCATCCAGAGAGTGGCATGAACTGAACAAAACATGGGCAATAAAAAAGCAATGAAACATTGATGCATACAATATACGCCAATGAAGACTATGCCGGTACCATGACATTATTATATTTGTTATAGGAAATGCCCTGAATGCAAGTGCTGAAGCTACATAAGCACTAATTAGCAGTGAAACTCAGAAAACAGGAAAAAAATTAACAAATACACCTCTTTCCCCAGAATGGGCAATACTCCTTGATGGCTAAACAAATCAAGTTGAATCAAGGAGAAATGAAGGCTAAGAACTGTGCACTAAAATAACATCATATTGATGGATGCAACAGCACATTTAACCCCTAAACTGCTTATCATTTTATGCTGTTTCTCCAAAATATTGTCCATATTGGGCTGTTTTACTTTGATTTCAAGGCAATGGCTGGGATTATAGAAAGAATCCCACCATGGATACAGATTACTGTGGTCAAGAGGGTTGACAGCACCACAGAAAATATAATTCAGAGTCAAGATTCACTGCAATTAAGATAGACCTCATTATCAATTAATTTGGATACCAACAAATGTAAAATAAAATAAAAATTACTAGTACTGCTAATTAGCCATTTCTTGTGCTAATCATCACTGGTGGAATATGCATGATATTTGGTATAGGCACTCCTCATTCTATCACATGCAGAGAGTCAAACACACACACACACACATACCACCATACCTGTCAAATGTTGCAGAGTTTACAGATCGTCCATTGCAAGCCATCAGTCAGTGAGTCAGTAATGACAGACAGTATTAAACTGTCATGCTACTTATGGTCTGAAATGCATCATGCTGCACAGCCTCTTGTAGTATTAATTTTTTAAAGTGACTTATAGTACTACTTATAGGGTCTTTCTGGTGTCATCTAGTGTTCCTGTTAGGCCTTTTACAGATGTCTTGAGTACAGTTAGAGGTATGGCACCCACAACAGACACACACAAATACTGTCTGACACACCAATGTACCTTCTCAAGTGCCTCTGATTGTAGAGAACATCCCTAAACTTGCTTCTTATAATTGTCCTGAAACATATAAATAATGTAAGATTACAGCCAGCCAATTCTGACAAACTTTCCAGGTTTATACTTGTTCAGAATATGCTTTGTAATAAAAAAAAAAATTCGGTTCCATCAACTTTTTTATTGGAATTGAGAGTTGGATCATGGTCAATTAGGGCCCTAGGCAGAGTAATTGAACTGCCCCCTCTCCAAGCCATTCCAGTCTTCCATTATTACTTGACTGTCTCTCCCCATTTACCTTAAACAGTGTTCACACCTGTTAGTGTGTATTCATATCTTCTTTACTTTTACAATGATTAGAGAGATCTGGATTTAAGTTAAAACTTTTATTTCAATTTTTATTGCACAAACACTAATGGCAATTTGTTACACAAAACAAAACCGTCTCACATTGAAACCAGGCTTAGCATGAACAAGTGTAAACTTCTCTTTGAAACTCACATTCATTGAAAATGCATCTGGACAGTAGAGGATTAATTGTATCTTGGCTGGCCCCCAGGCTGTTTTCAAACAATGAGACCCTGAACACATTTGTAAGACCAAGTTTAATGCATGTATTCTTTGATTCGCCTTCCCGATTGTTTTAAATTATATTTCTTGTTTAATGCAACAACACTGGGCAGATTTAAAATTTCTGGTTTTAACATTTTTCCAGTAAGCAGTAAAACAAAATGTATGAGCCAATAATGACAAAGGTATCCATTTTCAGATCATTTAACCATAAAAGGCCACTCAAACTGCTAGCATTATAAAACACCAATATCTGTACCCAATAATTATGGCAACTTTATCATCAACTGGCTATAAGTCACATGTCTGATTGTGTTAAAAATGGTCATTATAAAGTATCTGATTTGCTTTACACAGATGCACTCTAGTTCTACAAAGAGAAACTAATCACTTGTTAACTTTTAAAATGACTGATCCTGCTGAGCTGATAAACACAGACATCCTCCAAGCCCAGCAATTATAGATACACTGTTAACTGCACCCTTCTCAAATGTCTGTGTCAAACAAAACTATAATAATGAACAAAAACACATATTTCAAATTTGTTTCACTCAAATACACACTAGCCAAACTTATTTCACACACACACAAGCCTCACAAAGCCAGATTAAAGACTTTAAAAATGACCAAATGACAGCATATAGTATTTTCATCCACAGAGAGTCCCCAACAAAAGTTATAGCCACTTTGGTGACTGTGTACACCCCTTATTGTTATGAAGAAATAAATTACATACTCTCTATTTGTAGCTTTGGATGAACTACATGAAAGTGTATAAAGATCACTGTTATCATACCATAAGATCCAGCCATGTGTGGCACAATTTAAATGTAAAAGTATTTATTTGTGAGAGCGTTAACCACCTGATAATATATGTCAATGAGCACAACTTCTACACAAGTAAAAGTCATGTGAATAATACCACATTAGAGAGAGCTATTACTAATGCAAGGGTTTCTTCTGGTAAACAACTTTGCATTTCAGTGCTTCATCTACAAATGCAAAATCTGCTGCCACTGAAGACTTATTCACTTGTGCATGTTCCCATAAAAAATAGAACATTGGTGATCTTGCCATAACATTTTCTGAATTAAATCAGCTATGCAATAGAAAATGTCTGTCAAAAAATGACAACAGGTTCATAGTTACAAGGCATGCAATTTTGAGGACTATTACAGAGCCTAGAACAAATTCCCCAACTGTTCCAAAGGATTGCTTGGTTAAATGACTTGCTCAATGTTAAACAGAAGATACATGAAAGTGGAAAAATTCACCCTTACCACAGATACAGCTCATTAACATGTCAGAGCTTAAGTCCTCTTTGCTGTCAGACTTAAAAGTATTTAAACAAATATGGAAATCCGTTACAATCCAATCTTGTACAGAAGACTATAACACAATAATATGCAACAACTACATAAGTGTTCTGATCAAAACTATAAATAATGCAGACTATACGTGGCGGTAGCATTGTTGCCTCACAGCAAGAGGTTCTCCCGTTCGATACTCAGCTAGTGTGCGGGGAGGGCCTTGTGTGTGGAGTCTGCATGTCCTTCCCGCGGGTCGAGTGGCGTTCTGAAAGACATGCATGAATGGGTGTGCCTTCGTTGAAGGTTGGGCGTCGAGCTGGCAACTCAGCACTGTGAAAATCTACTGCCAATCATTAGCGGACCGGAGTTCCGCTCTGGCGACCCCTAACCAGGAAAAGCCGAATGACAACAACAACATATGACTTGACAATTGTAACCCCTTTGCACTTGTCAGTGCCACAAATGAAAGCACTACAAAATATATTACTAAAGTGCAACATGTTTAGACTACTAAAATGTAATATGTTTAGACCATATTATTCTTTAGTGCAATAAATAAAGCAAACAATTGCAGGCAATATAAATGCTGCAACAGTAGGCTTTGTTCAACAACCTATAAGTCATACAAAAATCAGAAATATTACTGCATATAACATACTGTTTTATTATTTATTTTTCTTCTTTTTTGGGGGAAGGGAGCTTTCATGCCTGAAGGAGAGTTGCATCTGATTGTTGACCTCCCTAGGTCTCCTCCATCAGACCACTTTAAAAAAAAGTTAAAGCAGCAAGTTTTGAATAAACATGTATTTTCTGTACCAGGGTCTGTCAGTTAGATTAAAGCTCTTATCCACTGTACCGAAGGCACAGTGTTTTACTCTGAACAATCCTCATAATGAAGTGGGGCATCTCAAACACACACACACACACACACACACACACACACACACACACACACACATGCACATGCACGTGTGCATGCACTCACGTTTTGTTGGCTAAAAGAAGCAGCAGCAGGATGTGAAGATAGACAAAGCAAGAAACACTTTTTTTTCTTAAAATAACAGTTTGGGGTTGCAAAGAACTTTTCTTCAATCTTGATGCTGGGTGTGGGCCCGCTTGCCAACCCTTGATAACTAACTAGCTCACCTAGCGCTGGATCCAGCCCTGCTAGAATTATAACACTGTTCTGAAGTCCCTGCTACTCCACTCTGTATGTCTGGTTTTGCTTGTTATTCTAAGGGAGTTTATATGTAAGACAGTAATGTCCCTCACTACACAACTGTACACACACACACACACATCATAAATAGGACCCACCATTGACTCATACACACACACACACACACACACACACACACACACACACACACACACACACACACACACACACACACACACACACACTCCTATTCTGAGTCTCCTACCTCAGCAACATATTGTGATGACACAGGAAAACAAACACTCAACACGGACAGCTTATACTTCTGCAGACGTGTACGCACACTGCCACACATACTCCCCAGTCACATACCTGATCTGAACATTTTCATGGTCTCCCCATTAACTATAGAATGGAGCTTTTTGCCCATCATTATCACAGCCAGACAGCATTAACTTAGCCAGACATGCTGTTATACCAGTCAAGCAATTATCTGAATCACTTGTCTGCATAAATCCCTTACTGCAGGTGTTTTCGGGTGAGAGTATATAGCTAATTAGTGTGGATAACTCCACTCAGAATGCATGCTAAACATACAGCACCAGCTTGTAGAAAGTCCACCACAGTGATCCTACAAACTTTAGGTAATCAATGCCTGAAATAGAAAGTGCCGCGTTAGAATTTACTGCTGGATGTGATTATGTCATAAATCAGACCCTATATCAGCATTCATTCATGAATCAGCTGGGAAATGTTAGTGCCATATGTATGTATACAATACCATTTCACATGGGCTCCTACTGTCAAATAACGTAAAGCAGCAGGCATCTAGAATTTGACTGAAAGAAAAAAATAAACAGTGCAATGTCAGTTTTGTGGCTCAGAGTATACACGTGAATAAACTATTTAAAGGGTATGTTATCACATTATAAATGTATGTGTGTGCTTTAGATAGCTTTTTGTTTATCTTAGTTTGAAGAGAGTAAAAAGCTATATAATTTTATACAGTCTCTTTAATAAAAGCTGCACTATTTGTCAGTCCCCAAATGCCATGCTCGCCTAAGTTCCACCTTAACCTGAAATGAGAATTTCTATCTACTGCTATAAAATATTCTGAACTTTTCAGAACTGGATGCATTGCCAACTTCACTTTCACCGTGTTTTGCATAAGTCAATAGCTTTTGCAAAAAGTAGACAATAGAACATCAAGTATGAATACACCTTCAGAGCACGTTAAAGGTGCATATTTTCCTAATTTATACCCCAAATCATGAAAAATATCACACTTCCCTTGAAAACAGTCTTATTTTTGTTTCTCATATTTCATATCACACATGCTTTGCCTGAGATAGTCACTAAGCTTATCAACTTGGAAATGATGTCACATGTACATTTTTTTTAAATAATGGCAAAAGTAGGATATCCAAACGGTGTCAAAGAGTGTGGGTGTTACGTAACAATAACATACCATTTCTGTGTAACTATACGGAGTCATGATGGTCATTCCATCTGTAAAGACAAAAATATATAAGTGAGAGTGTGGGTGTTACGTAACAATAAAATACCATTTCTGTGTAACTATACGGAGTCATGATGGTCATTCCATCTGTAAAGACAAAAATATATAAGTGAGAGTGTGGGTGTTACGTAACAATAAAATACCATTTCTGTGTAACTATACGGAGTCATGATGGTCATTCCATCTGTAAAGACAAAATATATAAGTGAGAGTGTGGGTGTTACGTAACAATAAAATACCATTTCTGTGTAACTATACTGAGTCATGATGGTCATTCCATCTGTAAAGACAAAATATATAAGTGAGAGTGTGGGTGTTACGTAACAATAAAATACCATTTCTGTGTAACTATACTGAGTCATGATGGTCATTCCATCTGTAAACACAAAAATATATAAGTGAGAGTGTGGGTGTTACGTAACAATAACATACCATTTCTGTGTAACTATACGGAGTCATGATGGTCATTCCATCTGTAAAGACAAAATATATAAGTGAGAGTGTGGGTGTTACGTAACAATAACATACCATTTCTGTGTAACTATACGGAGTCATGATGGTCATTCCATCTGTAAAGACAAAAATATATAAGTGAGAGTGTGGGTGTTACGTAACAATAAAATACCATTTCTGTGTAACTATACGGAGTCATGATGGTCATTCCATCTGTAAAGACAAAAATATATAAGTGAGAGTGTGGGTGTTACGTAACAATAACATACCATTTCTGTGTAACTATACGGAGTCATGATGGTCATTCCATCTGTAAAGACAAAATATATAAGTGAGAGTGTGGGTGTTACGTAACAATAACATACCATTTCTGTGTAACTATACGGAGTCATGATGGTCATTCCATCTGTAAAGACAAAATATATAAGTGAGAGTGTGGGTGTTACGTAACAATAACATACCATTTCTGTGTAACTATACGGAGTCATGATGGTCATTCCATCTGTAAAGACAAAATATATAAGTGAGAGTGTGGGTGTTACGTAACAATAAAATACCATTTCTGTGTAACTATACGGAGTCATGATGGTCATTCCATCTGTAAAGACAAAATATATAAGTGAGAGTGTGGGTGTTACGTAACAATAAAATACCATTTCTGTGTAACTATACGGAGTCATGATGGTCATTCCATCTGTAAAGACAAAATATATAAGTGAGAGTGTGGGTGTTACGCAACAATAAAATACCATTTCTGTGTAACTATACGGAGTCATGATGGTCATTCCATCTGTAAAGACAAAATATATAAGTGAGAGTGTGGGTGTTACGCAACAATAAAATACCATTTCTGTGTAACTATACGAGTCATGATGGTCATTCCATCTGTAAAGACAAAATATATAAGTGAGAGTGTGGTGTTACGTAACAATAAAATACCATTTCTGTGTAACTATACTGAGTCATGATGGTCATTCCATCTGTAAAGACAAAATATATAAGTGAGAGTGTGGGTGTTACGTAACAATAAAATACCATTTCTGTGTAACTATATGGAGTCATGATGGTCATTCCATCTGTAAAGACAAAATATATAAGTGAGAGTGTGGGTGTTACGTAACAATAAAATACCATTTCTGTGTAACTATACTGAGTCATGATGGTCATTCCATCTGTAAAGACAAAATATATAAGTGAGAGTGTGGGTGTTACGTAACAATAAAATACCATTTCTGTGTAACTATACTGAGTCATGATGGTCATTCCATCTGTAAAGACAAAAATATATAAGTGAGAGTGTGGGTGTTACGTAACAATAACATACCATTTCTGTGTAACTATACTGAGTCATGATGGTCATTCCATCTGTAAAGACAAAAATATATAAGTGTACCTTCCTGTAATGCAGGATATTATGCACGAGTCTAAAGGGATCATAATGAGTCGTCTGCTTCCAGCCAACAAGTACATGATATTGTAAGTGACTGCTGAAGGGAATGACATGAAGGAGAACCAAGAGCACTTATGTACATGCCTGGCAACACTACGCATAGCCACAGAGAAAACGTGATGGTATATTCCTTTGCTTTACCCCAAAACCACACAATCAAAGACACACACACTCTGATATAGGGCTTGAAGGTAAGTGTACACATACAATATGCTGTATTATGTCATACTGTTCTGCAAGTAAGGTTCATCACAAGATATGCAATGTTATACAAGAGCAAACACACACACACACCATAGATCATACCTGGCCCTGCCCACTCATCCTCACTGACAGACTCATCTAGTCACCCATACAGACCCACACATATACACACTTAATCTGCTTCTACTGATCCCCTATCAAACCTGCAAACTCTACCTACTCCCTAACTAACCTGCAGATTGTGACTGCCCAAGCACACACAAACACAAACTCCCCAGTTATCGCTTATATCTCAGCAGACACACACACACACACACATGCAGTCAGACTCACTCTCCTCCCACCTCTACATCTTCAGAGACACTTACTTGATCTTACCATGTATATGCTCACTCCCTTTGACTACAATGGCCACACATGCAAATTTACACAGCTGAGTGATTTTCTGAATGTTAGGCTACATAAATCACTTACTGAAGGAATTTCAGTGGCAGTGCACATGGGATGATCCCCAAAAATGCCTCATAATCATGCACGTTTGCCATTAAGATAGCTCAGTGCAGTGCAGAATGACAGTGGTGGCCTTTCTGAGATGTAAAGGGCTACCACCAGTGGCAGTGGGCCCATGTTAATGCTTACCACTGATAGCTTCCTTTTCTGAATCATAACTTACACCTCAAAAATAGTTTAACATTGATTTATGAAACTATTGTGGAATGTTACTAGCCTAAGTATCTATAAAACACCACTGGACATGTGTTCCTACCCTCAAATAAGACAAAGGATCTGGCATCTTTAATTTGATTCAAAATATTAACTATTTAAAATAATTTTATGTATCAATCTATAAAGAAATTAATAACACTTCTTTTAGGTCTCACGTCTCACCGACAGTATATATGTATGAGTTTGGTATTTTTTTCTCTTTGAACAGAATCCTTTCGCTTCTTCTCTCTCTGTTATTCTTCCTTTGTCAGCCATTCACATTCCCTTTTTTCAATTTTTGCACATTGAGTCGGGGTGTCACTTCAACAGTGACGATCATCTAGCACCAAGGTTCACACCACCGGGTGAGTGGCCCTGAAGCTGTAGTTCATCCACATTACACAGACATACTCATGCTCACACCTATGGTAAATTTACAGCATCCAATCTATCTACCTTTGGAATATGGGAAGAAACTGGAGCACCAAGAGGAAACCTAAGCAAACACAAGGAGGGCATGCAGACTCCACACAGAAAGCATCCCAGCTGAAAATTAATCCTGAGAACCTCTTTCTGTGAGGTAACGATGCTATCGGCAAAGTCACTGTACCTTTTTATTCCCTCCAATTCACTACAATAAGTTCAAACCCCTTGCAATAACAGGACAACTACTCTCCCTCATCCTTGTGATTATCTACTACTGACCTTGCTACTCCTCCTTGCACTCTCTGTACGCTTGATTTCTCTAATTACCCTTTACTCTAACCGTTCAGCTCTTCCATTTCTCCTTCCTCTACTCTTTCTACTGTTTTCGCACTTCATTATCCCAAAAATTACCATCCAGTCTCTCCATTCAACAGTAAGTCTTTGGCTACTGTCATTACATGAAGCTCTTATGCCTATATTATAATTCAAAATCTCTATCACTGAAAATGTCTCTGACTGCCATATAATAAAACTGTCTTTTTTAACGTGTATTATCTGTATTCTGTACTTATTATTAAATGTAACAAGTTAATTAATGTTAAGTTTATTGGAGCTTTTCTATTCAGGACAATGATGAACAGGGGACTTGCACTGTCTGGTAAGACTATTCTTGTTAACAAATGCATTTTAAAAACAAATAAATTACATAAATAACTGAAAGATATAACATCTGTTTTGAGCACACCAATTTGTAAAAGTTATACTAGGTCAACTTACAAAAGCTATTGCTGCCTGAATTGCAACTAACATCAAATGATAATCACTGTTTACTATATCAAGACATTCTTATGAAATTTTCTCAATGAGAATCCCTGGTAATCCCACTTTCAGTTTATTTTATGCAGCACAAAAGCTTTCACAAACGAAGGTAAGAGACCCTCAGATTTTGATATGCACAGCTTATAAAATACACACACTTTGATAAAGCATAACAATGTTTGTTTGTCTTTCGGCTTTTCCCGGTTAGGGGTCGCCACAGCAGAACTTCGGTCCACTAATGATTGGCAGTAGATTTTCATGAATGCCGAGGTGCCAGCTCGATGTCCAACCTTCAACGAACGCACGGCCATTTACACATGTCTTTTGAACGCCACCCAACTGCGGGGAGGACATGCAGACTCCACACAGAAGGCACTCCACGCACTCCAGCTGAGAATCGAACGGGAGAACCTCTTGCTGTGAGGCAACAACACTACCGCTGCACAACCACAGCTGATAAAGCATAACGATAAGACTGGAAGATATCCATTTTCAGAAGAAAGAGTACAATAGGATCATAAGACCATAGGAAGTTACTAGGCTAATGACCATAGGGCCCTTACAAGCCTAACCAAGTTCTACCCTTATTTGCATGGACGGCACCTATTGCCCCTGTCCAAGAAGGACACAGGTGAAACCTCTGGAGTGAATTTATGGTTAACCATCCAATCATACAGCTTGTGCTTGACGAGGGCCAATCTAATTGACATAAAGTGTGGGTCTCTTCCAAAGGCGTGGTAACCTCTGGAAGATAAATTTGTCCCTCCAGCAGGTTCAACTAATGTCACATACCAGATTAAGGTATTCAGAGAGAGTAACCCATGTACCATTTGACTTACAGATATGCAACATTTCCAGTAATGGAGGGTCCATGATTGCCTTGTATGCAAGGCAGAGATTGCCTCTGAGTAGTCTGTATGAAACAAAATAAAGTGACAGTGATTTCAGATGATCCACATAGGACAGATGCTGAAGATCTTGAATTTTCTTTATGAGGAACCTTTGTGGTGTCTCCAGTTGCTGCAGGTGCTTGGAGAAGTGGATACATATCAAAAGGGGAGTTATACTCAATTATTGGCCTGATGAGGGAAGAGTACAGGGAGGTTATAACTTCTTCTTTTCTGGAGGCAATGCCCTTACTTATGAGATTAGCAATACAGAATGTCTTTCTTACCACTGTGGAGACATGGTAGTCACAGGTAAGGTTGGAGTCAACCTGTGCGCCAAGGTCTCTCACCACTGAGTGCATACTTGAGATGTTGCTATTGTTGTGGTAGTTAGCAGGAACATCACTCTTATGAAAAGGGATGATAATACATTTTTTTGCATTGAGTTTAAGGCCATGACTTTGGCACCAATCATCTGTTTAAAATCCATGTGTAAGATGTTGACATCATTTGGAGATTTTATAACTAATCCCAGTTTTCAGTTATTAGCAAACTTTGACAGCCACAGACCTTTAGTTTTTGCTTGTACTTTGGAGAAACAGATTCCAAACAGTAGAGGTCTCGGGACTGATCCCCGTGGAACACTATTGGTTACAGATCTGCTGTTGGAGGTGGATTTCCCTATTTTGACTATATAGGTACTATCAGTTTGCCAGTTCTCAACCTATTTAACAATATAAGGGTTGACACCTACCTGGGTGAGTTTGTCAATGATGCCAGAGTGGGGGATGGTGTCACATGCCATGGCTACGTCTAGGTTGGCTATATGCCCAGCTTTTCCCCTCATCCAGGGCTTTAATAACTGTCTTGAAGAAACCACCATGTTTAACAGGCATAATTTCCCTTTGACAAATCCATATCAAGTAGGGTCGGGTGTTTGGAGATTACCTATATCTTTGCTGATAAGGTCCATGATGATTCGCTCCATGGCCTTGCACATAAGGCTAGTCAGGCTAATAGAGCTGTAGCTGACGGGGTCAGTGGAAGCACCACCTTTGTGCAAGAGAATAATGGTGGCCATTTTCCATTCAGCTGGGATGAAGCCAGTGCTTAGACGTACCCAGTGGTGTTGCTAATTCTTGTTGAAGCCCATGTAGGATGCAGCCTGAGATGTTATCAGGTCCAAGATATGCTGTGTTTTTGGCCTAAAGAGGGAATTTGCCACCTGCTCTTTAGAGATACAAGGTAGGGGGCATGTGGTAGGGATGTCATGCAGTATATAAGTCGGGGACAGGGGAGTGAAGTTTTCACAGAACCTATCAGCCAACGGGTTAGCTACGTCTACCGGCTCAGAATATGTGGGATCATTATCTACCAGTTCAGCAGAAATCTGGGCCTTTCCTTTTAGGTTACCGATGTAACTAAAGAACACCTTGTGGTTGTCCTTAGATGAGGAAGCTAATTTGGATTCATAGTTTGCTATGGAGGACTTCACAAAAAATCTTATTCACTTATTCAAGCTGCAGAGGGAGTGTTTGCAGTTTAGGGCTTGCTCTCTCTTACTCTTCGACAACAATTTCTTCCTTTTATTGCAAAGCCTATTAATGATAGTTGTCCACCAGGCAGGTTAGTTCTTCCTTAAGGAGCTTATTTTGATCCTATCAGATATGGCTAATAAATACATTTATACAGGTGCATTGGTGTAGAACTCGGCACAGTTGCAGTTCCATCTGTGTGGTTCCTCAATTGATAACTCACCAATTATTTGATTATGATTCATACTGAGCTTATAAGCTTGAAAAACAACAAATATACATTTTTCAGAAACAAATTACTAAAACAGCCTAAGGATTCATAAAGAACCACAGTGCTGGCAGAAAGAACTGTGATAAAAGGGGATGATTGTGCAATATGGCAATTTGAAAGTCATAGAACATGTTAGCCTTAATGAGGAAAGTCCTGATTATTGGCTATTTTGAATGTGCATAAATCACCCTTAACTATAGCAGATTCAAATTTGCTCTTTAGGATGGTGGTTAACACTGGCGGACCTTGCATAAAGTTGGCACAGGCACACCTGACATTCACTCTCCCACAGACATACGCACTTTCAGACAAAAGTATAGTTGTATAAGATCTGACCATAATGGTAGCTATCCTTCTCTTCACTGTTGCAGTATTATTTACAATGTTGATCCTCTGTCAAGGATGCCCAACGTCTGGCCAGTATACCAAAGCCAGCTCTAGCCCTGGATATCACATCCAACTTACAGTGCTTGGTAAATGCATGCACAGAAGACCATGTAGATGCTTCAGGAATAGAGTTAGTCTCAAACCCTTGAAAAAGCACCACAAGAAGCCACAGCCCTAGTAGAATAAGCCTTAACAGAAGAAGAAAGGCTCTTGCCATGGAAGGCATAACAAAAATAAATGGCTTTAGAAATTCAAGAAGAAAAAGTTTGCTTGGAAACAGCCAAACCTAAGGATCTAGGATGAAAGGAAATAAAGAGCTAATCAGTTTTATGAAAAGTCGTAGCATTATCCAAATAAAATCTGAGTTGTCTATGCACATCCAAAGTGTGCAGCACCTTCTCACTAGCAGATTGTGGAGAAGGGAAAAAAGTGAGCAAATGAATTAACAACTCATTCACCACCTTAGGCATAAAAGGAGGATTAGTACAAAGGGGCACCCTGTCCATATGGACAATTAAAAAAGGAGAACAAGCTATAAGTTCAGACGTGAAGTTCAGACACCCATCTGGCAGATGTAAGGGCTAACAAAAGTACAGTCTTCCAAGAACAAAGATGTAAGGAAGCTGAAGCTGCAGTCCCAAAAGGAGTCTCAGTCAATTTTTCTAAAACCAAATTAAGATCCCAGGGAGGAGGGACAGGCTTCCTTGGAGGCCTGATATGAAGGACTCCTTTAAGAAACTGTTTAGCCTCAAATCTTGAAGGTAAAGGAGGTGATAAAAGCAGACAAGCAGAGAGAGCTGATAAGTGGGCCTTAACAGAAGAATAAGCCAACCCAGCACTGAGCAGTTCACACAGATAAGATATGACCAAAGGAACATCCATGGAAAGTGGACCTAGGTTACGAGAAAGTCCAAACAGAAAACCTCTTCCATTTGGATTAGTAGGTCTTCCTAGTTGTAGGCTTCCTGGCCTCCTGTAGGACCCCTAACACATCTTCAGAAAAAAAAAGTGTCTGCATGGAATCAAAATCCTATCACCCACAGTGTCAGTTGAAGAGTGGACAGGTGAGGATGTATGAGAGATCCATTTTCTTGTGTGAGTAGATCCAGCCTGTGAGGTAACTTCTTCTGCTTGCCCTTGACTAAATGCAAAAGTAGAGGGAACCAATGCTGTCTGGGCCAAAAGGGAGTCACCAGAAAGATTTTGGGTGCATCCTGTTGTATTTTGAACAGGAATTTTGGAATGAGGGGAAGGAGAGGAAAGGCATAAAGAAACATCCCCTAAAAGAGAGGGTATCCACCTTCCAGACCAGAGGACCTTGGATTCTGGCACAAAAAAGAGGAAGCTGTTGGTTCAGACGGGAGGAAAATAGATCTACTTGAGGACTACCGCATGGGTGGACAATGTCCAGAAACGGGAACACTACTGAATCTTGAACGTTTGAAATCTCGAATTTCAAAAGCTAGAGACCATGTAGCTGAAACCCCACATTACTGAAAGACCAGAAGCGCGAAATTCAAAATCCCGATGTTAAGGGATTTTGAGTTAGTGCTTCTGGTGTTGCGGTTCAGGTAAGTATGTGTGTGTAAGTGTGTTTGTGAGGGGCTTTAGTGTGTGTAAGTGTGTGTTGTGACTGTGGTGTGTGTGTGTGTGTGTGTGTGTGTGTGCGAGGAGCTGTAATGTGGGTGTGAATTTGCCTTGTGTGTATGTTTGTGCAATCTCGGAGATAGAATATTAAAGTAGGGGGTGGGGGTCAAAGCCCCCCTGCTTATCTTTAGTGTAGGGTGGTTTGTTTGGTTATGGGGGGAGGCTGTTTGTGTGTGTGCTGAATGTATGTAGTAATTTCGTGCTTTTGAATTTCGTGGTTTTAATATTTCGGTAATGTGGGGTTTTGGGCTTATAGTCTCGGTATTTAGGTCTTCGGGTTTGTGTTATTTCGGGATTCAGTAGTGAATCCCCAGAAACATATCCCTGTGAAGCATCCACTCATGGGATTGTTTTATGGACCTGCTCAGAGAGTCTGCAACAATGTTCTGACCTGAGGGAATATAAACTGCCTTAAGAGTCACATGATACTGGATATCTAGTTCATACATTAGAAGAGTCAACCTGCAAAGGATGTAAGATCTCACCCCCCCCCCCCGCATGTTGACATACCACATCAGTGTGTTATTGTACGTAAACACTTTGAGAGGCCCTGTAGAGAATAGAGGGTGAAAAGCTTGAAGAGCCCATAGAAGAGCTGTCATCTCCTTGACACTGATGTGGTCTTAGCTTTGTTGAGGCAAACAAGGACGCTGCACCTTAAGAGATCCAAAAGATGCCTCCATCCCATGTCTGAAGAATCTGTATGCAACTCCTTAGAGGGAAGCGGGGGTTGAAAAGGTTTGTCAGGAAAGGGAGATTTCTGGGTCATAGAAATCTGGGTAGCTTTAGGAGGAGGATCCCTTGTACTCCCCCCTTCTTATCCTTGGGAGGAGGATGAGACTGCCTATGAACAAAGGACGGCTTATTAGGGTAATTTCTTTGAAACTTAAGCACAGGGGAAACAAAAACATGTTGAACTTCCTGAAAGGCCTTGCCATTATCTTGAAGAAAAACAAATTATCAGCAGCTGTGCCAAATAAGTGTTTATTATCCAGAGGAGCATCCATCAACTTAGCAAAGGGTGAAGCCAAAGCCAGGAATAGCTCCTCATTACAGAATCAAAGGCAGCAGCTCTGGAAGAAGCATCTGCTGCATCATAACTGCACTTAATTGAATGGCGAGCCAGCTGAGAAGAGGTTCCCAGCAAGGAAAGGGCAGAAACCATTCACTCTGAGGGTCCCCAGGAGTAGGAGAAACATGCTTTGTTTTTTGCTTCTATTTAAAATGGACGTCTGCCCTGTAAAACTTAGGAGGTTCACAGGCCAGACATTCCACAATCATAGTCAGAATTTCCTTTCTAACCAGAATCTGAGAAACACCCCTAGGCCATTCAATAATAAGCAACCTCGATCCCCCTTCAACATCCAAAGCAGACGTCTGCGAAGCCTCCAGGGACATGCATGAGGTCAGATCCATCCCAGCCTTTGATGGGGTTGTGGCAGAGGAACCCAACGGAGTAGCCATGTAAACCTCCAGGCTTTCACTAACTTCAGGAGAGATGTCTAGAGGAGGTGGTACAGAGGAAGAATCAGACCAAGACTTCTTGGCCGCCTTCTTCACAGACAGCTGACCCTCAGATCGGGAAATTCCCTCCTTAGTGTCTTTCACTAAAGGCTTAAGACATTGCTTCTCTAAATACAATTCCAAAGAGGAAAGCTGACTACAGTGTGTCTTTAGAATAAAAGCCTGACAAATGGAACAGGACTTATGGTCATGGGAAGCGCCGAGACAAAACAAGCAATGCTCATGATGGTCTTTACGGGGAATCTGTCTCCCATAGCGGCATTTAATCTTTCTGGATGACATGAAAACCGACAAGCAACAAACAAAAGGGAAAAAAGAGAAGAGCAAAAACCCCAACAGGGAACTTATCTGAAACAGCCTGGTAAAGAAGCAAAGAAGCAGACGTTCAGACTAATGATCAAATGATGGTGTTCAGACTGGTGGCAAAGAACTTCTGAGGATGGTACATCCAGACTTCACCTTAATGCCCTATGCTATATGTGGGGAGCATACATGTGACGTACGGCGCATCTTAAAGCAACATCAAGGCTTTGCTATACTAACCAGCATACCTCTCAAATGGACAGATTTTCGCAGAACAAAGGATTTTTGCCTCGTATTTTTGGTCTATTCTTCGTAAATTTGCAATTTTCTGGATTTCTGTGGTAAATCAGTGAGGACTGAATTCATTACATAATGACAGTCATTTGAGTTTCAGACTTCATATCCTTCAGAAAATGCATGATAACACCAGACCTTTTATTCTAGGAACTTTGCAAGTTTATAAGAACAATATTGAAAATTTGTCCCGGTTTTTGGAGCTTTGTCACCCCATTAGATTTGGCTTTGTCCAGATTTTGTGTGATAAGAGGTTGAGACCTATGCTGGTCAGATGTCAGGCCACCCTTGGCAGGGGATCCCTATTGTAAAGAATACTACAACAGTGAAATCAAAGGACAACACTATATACACCTCTTACTCGTCTGAGTTGACAGAAAGTTCCCAATGCTCATTTCAGTAATTTTGTCCCTGACCTTGTAAATCATGGTTCATTACTTACAGGCAATAATACAGACATTAAGTTGAATTCTCCTTTCTGTTTCTAAGATGTATCATGATGCTACACCTGACACTTTATTAACCTTTTAATGGGGTGGCAGTAATATTTTACATATTTGCCATGGTGTCAGACACTGTTCCGCAGGCTTGGTACTGAGGCATTTTCTCCAGCACTGGCACACTTCCTTTCTTACCTCATAACTCACATACTTTTGCAAGCATTAAATCAAGACAGACATTGGAGTTTCCTAATTTTTATTATGTAACATGACCCCAGCTATACTATCTGGATTATGTAACATGGGTTAATGTTGCGGCTTTCTGTAATAAGGTTGCATTGTTTGAAAAGTTTTATGTTACCTTATTTTTTCAGAAAACTTACATAATATTTTCAAGTTCTCCTATGATGCTTCTAGAACTAATTTTCCCTGTGTAAGGGGGGAAGAGTACAGATTCTGACTTTTTTTAGTACCTTTAGTGTACTATATAAAGAGTATCCCTGGTGTATAGTGTTACTCCGACCCACGTTGTTTCTTTTTGTTTCTAAGTTCCTTTCAGGGATGACATGCAGAATATCTTTCATATGTAGTTTTCTCCTGATCCACATCATGTTTTTTTTTTTCTGTGATGCCTTTCAGGCACAATATGAATAGCATCACCAGTATCAGTGTTACCCCCAACAATGTACAGGTATGAGCCACTCTAAACACACACACAGACATAATGAATGGCCCACTCAGTCAACCTCCCACATAACCTCACCCCCCTAGACAGACAGACAGACAGACACACACACACACACACACACACACACACACACACACACACATACACACTTGTACCTAACCTACCACCTCACTAACCTCCTACTGTGACCACACAGGAACACATTTACACACGCATGCACAGACACGCACACACTCGTACCTAACCTACCACCTCACTAACCTACTACTGTGACCACACAGGAACACATTTACACACACATGCACAGACATGCTCACACGCACACACACACACCTACCTAACCTACCACCTCACTAACCTCTTACTGCGACCACACAGAAACACATTTACACACACACTCGTAACTAACCTACCACCTCACTAACCTCCTACTGCGACCACAGAGGAACACATTTAAACACACATTCACAGACATGCTCACACGCACACACACTCGTACCTAACCTACCACCTCACTAACCTCCTACTGCAAGCACATAGGAACGCATTTATTTACACACACATGCACAGACATGCTCACATGCATTCACACACAAACACCCCCCCCCCCCCCAACACTACCTTTCTACTGAACTCCACAGAAATTACCTTGACCATGATGTTGAAAGAAGAGTTTTTGGCCATGTTCATGAGCATCCATACGACATTATGTTACTTTACACATCTGAGCAATTGTGTACATGCCTTACTGCAGATAGTTCCATGGGAGAGCATATGGCTAATTTGCATATGTCCTTCCATCAGAATGCATCATTAGCATTTAGTGCAGCCACAAAAGCAGCTTACCACAATGCTGCATACCTTTGTAACAAAGCATCATATTAGTACTGCCTTTAAATTGAAATTTGGCTACCATAAGGTATATACCTCATTTACACCTCATGCTAACCTTCCATAATTGGCCAATAGGACAGCTAGATGGATGCATAAGAACAGTGGTGATACTGAACAATAATATACCATTTAGCTACAACTATAGAAAGTAGTAGAGTAAATTTCTTTGAATAATATATCACAGTCCTCAGATACAAGATGCACTTATTTGTCATTCCAGGTATAAAGACACACACACAAGTTTGCATTACTGTAAGGCAGCCCACTACTCATGATTCTAACAGGTTCAGGTAATTTCTGGAATGCAGTGCACTGCACAGATGTCTAAAAATATTAAGAATTAGCTCACTGCTCTTTTCAATAATGACATCCACTTCAGTTTACGTCAAAAGTGCGAGAAATCAAATTAACTGATAATCAGAACAGTTGTGTCCATGCATGTCAACATTCTGTGTCCACATTGGAAATTTGTTGATAGTATAATTTTTTTGCTCCCTTCACTTCACCCACATGCACACATCTACACACCCACACAGTGACACTGCCCCTGAAGCATCATCTAACACGTGCTATACCGACTTTTCCTAGTCACACTGCCTCTGATTATGAAAGTCTATCATAACATACACAAGTGTACATATGCACTTGTGTGTGAGCACACATGCAAACACACAGATGCATGCAAAGTTTACTATCAAAAATTCAAAGTAAACATAAACGACCCACATATGGTCGACCGAAAGAATTCGAAACTCACATTGTTGAACACCGGGATTGCCAAATCACAAACCAAATTCGACCTATGGATGGGTTTTAACATGGGTCGAGGTAGGAGTGAGGTTTGTAGTTTGGCAATATCGGTGTTCGACATTTCAATTCTTGACGGAAGTGGAGTCGACCGAGTTTGCTTCTAATTCTTGACGGTAAACCACATGCAACTACAGAAACACAAACACACAGACTACCAAACACAGGCACTTATACAGTGTAATGCTGATGTCTGTGACAAAAAGTCAAGGAAATTGTGGTCAACGTAAAAGATATTATGGCCAAGTTGTGACAATTACACATGATGCAAAACCCACCACCACAGCCCACAAAAGCATAAGCCATTGCATTTACTGGTTTAGAGTGATTTCAGCAAATGGATTGCCGGACACTAATCTCCTCAAGCCAGGTCAAACAACAGTATGGTTAAGTCAGTTTATCCGCAAATAGCCTCTGTCCCTATCAATGCTAGAAGTCTAAATCTCAAAATGCACTCACTCGAGGCACTCCTTACAATGGAGAACATCGATATCTGTGCAGTGACTGAGACCTGGTTCAAGACTCCAGAGAGCACCGCTGCACTACCAGGCTATAACTCATACCACACTTTTCGGCCATGTAACCTGAACCGAAACACCAAAGGAGGAGTGTGTCCATATTCATTAAGGATATCCACACCTCCAGGCTAGTTGCTCAGCATAATGCATCTGAGGTTATCCAAGTGCAACTAACTCTGGGCAAAACTGCAATCCAAATTGTAGCTTGCTACAGATCCCCCACCATGCCCCAGGATTCCCACTCCTCTTTTCTTGATGTATTGGAAAATATTAGGGTTCAACCAAACACCCTAATAATGGGCAAATATAACTACTCCACCATTAACTGGGAAAACTACTCGTGTACCAACTCCTTAGCTCAACGCTTTCTGGAATTCATAAACTCCAATGTCCTAGATCAACTTATCCACACCCCCTACCAGGGGCAACAATATCCTAGACCTAGTCATTACCAACATGAGTGACTGGTGTTCCACACCTGAAGTCAACTCCTCGTTGGTCCAATCCAACCATAAGCTTATCACCCTTGATATTCACATCCCACTCCCCATTAAGGAAACCACAGTAAAAAATTTCTCCAAAGCCAACTTCATGCTTGTTAAGACAGAAGTGGTGAACTTCATGACACCCATGCAGATGATCAATACAGTTACAACTTCTGAATCCTACACAAATGCACTCTATAAGCACTTACACGAGTGCATGGATCGTGCCTATCCCAAACAGAACCAAGATGCTATCCTCCAAAAAAAGGAAGCCAATCTGGTGGTCCCCTGCCATAAACAAACTGTACAACAGAAGGAAGAAACTGTTGCAAAAGAGAGTAAAATCCCATGAGTGGAGGAGCTCCCTGGTCAGCCTCAGTAAGAAGGTGAGATCCCTTATAAGATCCTCCAAAGCTACCTACGAAAACAAAATTGCCGCTAAATCCAAGGACAACCACAAAGCATTCTATAGCTATGTCAAAAATCTAGATGACAACACCCAGATCTGCTCTGAGTTACAGCACAAAGGCACAAAAATTACAGAACCAACTGATATTGCCAACATCCTGGCAGATAGGTTCAGTGCTAACTTTACCCCCCTCTCACCCCCTAAAGGGCCCATATCTATACGGGAAGAATGCAGATTTCCTGTAATCACAACTACGCAGGTAAAATCTGCATTCTCTAAAGCCAAAATCACAGCATCCATGGGACCGGACAACATCCAAGGCTGCGTTTTACACGAACTTCAGAATGAACTGGCTCCTCACTTAAGCACCATGTTCAATAATAGCATTGTATTCGACTTTGTGCCCACTAAATGGTGCACAGTTATCCCACTCCACAAAGGGGAAGCCACCACTGATCCCGGGAACTATTGACCTATTAGCCTGACGAGCCTGGTCTGCAAGGTCATGGAACGTATCATCATGGAACTCATCAACAAAGACATTGGTAACCTCCAAACTCTGGATCCCACCCAGTTCGGGTTTGTGAAAGGCAGATCATGCCTCCTGAACCTGATGGACTTCTTTGAGGCAGTCACCAAAGCTGTGGATGAGGGTAAGGTGGTGCACACAGCCTATCTTGACCTCGCCAAGGCATTCGACACCATACCCCATTCTGGAATTATAGCTAAACTCACTAAACTAGGTATAAATCCCTATGTCACAAGATGGGTTGCCAACTGGCTCACTAACAGAACCCACACTGTGAAAGTTGCAGACTCCAAATCTGACCTCAAAGCAGTGACAAGTGGAGTACCATAGGGTTCCGTCCTGGGACCTCTCCTGTTTGGTATCTACTTCTCTGAAGTACAGGCTAATGCAGAAGGCCTCTGGCTAATGAAGTTTGCAGATGACTGCAAACTACGAGCCACAGTTAAATCCCCAAATGATGTGGACATCCTACAGAAGGGCCTCACTGAGACAGATGCCTGGTGTCAGAGCCATGGCCTCAAGCTCAATGCCAAAAAGTGCAGTGTCATCCCCTTTGGTAAAAACTCTGTACCCATGAACTACCATACAGGCAGCAATCTACTTAACACCGAATGCGTGATAAGAGACCTTAGGACCCAGGTGGACAGTAGTCTCTCCTTTGATAGTCACATCACCACAGTAGTCAGGAAGTCCTTCTACGTGGCACACCTCATCATAAAAGGGTTCTCATCCAGGAAAAAAGAAGTAATTGTTCCCCTCTACTCGATTAGCCCCATTATAAGAGTACAATGCCCCTTTTGGAATGTACCTCACAAGACATCTGCAGCAGCTGGAAAGGCCACAGCAGTACCTCACAAAAAGGATTACTGGCCTCAAACAAATGCCCTACACTGACCGCCTCAAAAAACTCCAGCTTTACTCCGTAGCATATCACCTACTCTGAGGTGATCTCTGCCTAACATATAAAGCTATGTCAAACCCAGAGCTGCTGGACACGCTACACCTAAAGAAATCCCAATCCCTCTGAGCTACACGCTCTAGGGACCTAAACCTTGTCACCACAATAAACAGAACACACTGGAGGAATAGATTCCTGTCCCAGAGACTTCCCATACTTTGGAACAGGCTACCCATCTATGTCAAGCAAAGTTCTTCATTAACACAATTCAAGAAAAATCTTGATGATGGGATGGGAAATGGGAAATACACCCCAGGGATCACTTCTGTGTGTCTGCTGGACAGTGGTACAGGAAAATAACTTTCTTGGGTGGCGTAAGCTATGGAACCTTGCTGACTAGGCTTACGTAAGCCCTTGGGCCGATAGGTTCATAGGTAGGTACTAGGCTATCATCACATCTACTTCAAAGTGCACAGTTCAGAATGTGGGGAAAAGGAAGTAAATGCCATACTAAAAAGTATTCCATGTCAATTTATTACTCTTGCAATGCCAATTCGGTGACTGCTTAAACTAAGTGACGAGCCTAATAGTTCCTTTCATCCACAGACCACTGCAACCTAGCAATTATTCATACTACTGTGTCACCTTCAGATATCCGCTCAGATAACAAACAATTGCCAGGTAATAATTTCTTCTTAGTTGCACACATTAAAAGTATAGCATGCTGTGTAAATCCACAGTAATCCTGCAAATCCAGAACAACATGCAATCAGTAATTAGTCATTTTTCACCACAGGAAGTCCAGGCATTTACAGATAATATTAAACTGTTATAATAAAAATAAGAATTGAATAAATAATATCAGTCCATTGAATAAATATCAGTCAATTAAACTCTTACTGAAATAAAACTCATAGGTGAAAATAAAGGTGGAAAAAACAAGGACTGCAGAACACAGATATGGGCAGGGATTGCGTTTACAATGCTGCCTTCAATGTCAACTCACACCTCCCAATGGGTGTTATGAACACATTGTCTGATGTCCATACCCCAGTTATTACCACCTCCCACCTATTCTCTGGGGAGGAGTGTGAAACAAAGTGAAAAGATATGATTCAGGTGAGATGTCCCAGAACAGGGGGGGGGTGGGGGGGGGCAGCTACAGCAGTACATAATGTGCCTGGGGTGAGAAGCACAAAGTCCAATGGGACGTAAAGTCTTCAATAAGAAGCAAGCATCTTGGACAAAGAAATGTATAAATATAAATATTTATATATATATATATATATATATATATATATATATATATATATATCCAGACTGTATTAAATCTATGTGTTCTACATATTGTGAATTTTTAAAGACAGTTTCACTTCTAGAAATAAACTTGAAGGAAAGACAGCTCTTTAGATTATGTCTCAATATTTGCAATAAAAAGTTGTTTTTAATTACTAGCTTGCTCATATATGTGTGAAACTTGCTGTATGATGGAGAAATGTGACTGAAATGCTTATTTTATGTGAGCTAATATAATAGCTCTGATATACCAGAACATATATGTACTTCATAAGCAACAAAGCTTCTAGCCAAGATTCTTTAAAATTAGGAGAAAAAAGAACCATTAAAAACTGCAGACAAGCTCAGATGAGACTTCAGACTAATTACGTATTTACAACTTGTTTAAAAATCAAAATGTCTTTACTGAAAATAAAAGATATTAAATACATAAGCACTTTCAACTTTAACAGAGCTTCTTCAGATATGGCCTACTTGTCTTACAAAGAAATATATAGTTTTACTTTCATTCTTTCATTAGATGTTCCACAGTTTAATTTAACATTAATGCAAAGTAATCGCAATGAGTGATTTTAAAACCTTAAATGTTTTCATCTGTAAATAATGCAACTTCATTAGTATCTTCCTTCCATGTGTTTTTGTAAACATAGATAACTCCTAGTATACAACATCTGCACCTTCCAAGTCAAAATAAATCAAACTTCACACTGTGTGCTTTGCTGTTTCTGACATTCTACCTGGTCAGTCTTTATAATGTAGATAAAAAGTAGCATGCATTTCTGTGTCTAGAATGTAGAAGCCTTTGCCCGTTTTTAATTTACATTATCGTTTTCCTTTCTGTGTTGCTACATTGCTAGATGTCTGCAAAATTTCCTCATATCTCATGCTTACAATGGCCAATGACCAATGCATTTTTCTTATGAACAAGATATAAAATGTAAACACATAAATAAAATGCAAAAATATCAGAAAAAAACAGAGAAGCGACTGCCAGCATATAACTCAGAGAAATATCGATCTTAAAATTGTTTAAGTAGAGTCAGCTCTATCTTACTATGTAAAGTAGTTTCTCAATTTATTTTTTTAATTTATTACTTGATTAAAATAAGTGACTTGGCCTATCTAAGACTTTTTTCAGGCATGACCTGAACCAGAAGACAAGGGTAAATATAATATAGACTGATTAAAGTAACCAATGAATGAACTTGTTTTGGGTAGGCAGAAAGAAACCATAGTAGTAGGAGAATATCCACACAGACATGGGGGAACTAGCAGACTTCATAAAGACCTGCTGCAGACTAACATCAGTACTGAAGGCTGGACCATGGATCTGGGACGCAAAGGTCTTAACACTGAGCCATAATGCTATACAGTTACTGAGCTTACCCATTGAGTTACTGTGCTGTCAATCACATGAGTGTATTTTACATAAAAGCATGTTGACTGCTGAGCAGCCAAGCTACAGAGGGCCGATATGATAGAAAAAAACATCTGTGCAGAAGCAACTTTTAGCAAACCCTGGAGTTAACTTTTTTGCTGGTGGGAGCAAGGCCCCTTGCTCACCCCACCTTGAACACACACACACACACATATATATATATATATATTTGTGTGTCTTTTGGCTTTTCCCGGTTAGGGGTCACCACAGCGGAACTCCAGTCCGCTACTGATTGGTAGTGGATTTTTACGTACCGGGTTACCAGCCCTGACATGCAACCTTCAACGAAGGCACACCCCATTCACGTATGCCTCCACACAGAAGACGCTCTAGCTGAGAATCGAACGGGACAACGTCTTGCTATGAGGCGACAATGCTACCGCAGCACCACCAATATATATATATATATATATATATATATATATATATATATATATGTCTCCTCTCTCTCTCTATATATATATATATATATATATATATATATATATATATATATATATACACACACACACACACACACACACACACACACACACACACACATGAGTTCTTAGATTGTCGAAGTTTCAAAACTCCGAAGACATATGGTCGCGACTATATGATCAAAGTTTTGAAACTTTGAACGTTTTGAATGGGGATTGTGGTACAAAGCGGAATAGGAAATTTACCCTTTTCTGCGATGTTTTGCAATCTCAGAGTTGGCATATTTAATTAGCAGGGGGATTTTTTTTTTTAATATTCGAAGTTCTAAAACTTTGATCATATGGTCTCAGCCATATGAATTTTGGAAATTTGATAATCTCTTTATATATATATACATATACATATATATATATATATATATATATATATATATACACACACACACACACACACACACACACACACACACACACACTACTCAGGTTGCACAACAGTGGAGAAAAGGGAAAACTCCATTGATGCCGAAATTTGTTTCCACATTTTCCCACTCATCTATCTGCAACGGAAGAAATGGCTGTCAGTAGACTGGCTACCTCCCTTTTATATAATGCCTTGAATTTGGAAGCTGTATAAGTTAATTTCCTTTAATTATTCTAGTACATTTTTAACTGCTTACTTCCCATATTATCTTATAATTCCAAAATATTTGCATAATGCACTTTCACACCGGTATGCCTTTAGGAAGGCTTATAGCGTGATGCCTTTAATATTTTTAGCCAGTTGTTTTCTGTCAACTGAACTTTATTACATACAAGTAATCTTAAAATCCAAATAAACAGAAAACACACTTCCATCTGCTATCAAAAATTATATGATGACTGGCAAATTGGAAGATTTCTACATTCTGGAGATACTCGATACAGGTCTGAGAAATCCATATGTTGTAAATCCCAAACCGCTACTGATTAACTTTGTAAAATGTGATTATTGACAAATGCTTACAAGGAACACATTTTAGCACAACAGATGAACGGGATCTAATATGTATACTTACATTATTTTCCTGTGTCCACAAATGATGCATGTGCCAGAACATGAACCACTAAATACTGTCCCTGGAGTTGCAGACTTAAAAGTTTATTTCTAAAATCAGAAGTTAAAAAGGTAGTATACTCTGCTCGTGTCCCTTTACACAAACATCACTACAGAGAGAAATCTAACCTGATGGGGAAATGTGAAGTCTGCGTTGACTTCAGACTGATACAATAATAATGACATATGTCTGCTCTAGTCAATAATAATGATGATGGTGATGAGGATAGTAATAATCATAGGATAATATCGCTAGGTTATTTGACAGAAGATTAATATCAGGTCTGTTGTTTTCCCAGCCATGTACCACTTTTTCTTTTGTCATAGTAGCCTGTTCTACAGATTAGGCTCATTATCTTGAAAGAAAGAAACTCTCAAACCCTTCACCCTGAAAACCTGCGTTAAATCACTCTTTTGCCACATGGAGTGAGAGAGTGTAATACGAATCAGAGACATTTAATGTAATTTTGCAAAACAGACACTGAAACCACCAACCAATTATTTTTTAAGCGGTTTGTGTACTCATGCATCACAGCCTTCCTATGCAGTTAGGAGTAAAACCACAACATGTTTTCTCTTCTGAATGCAGTACAAATGTACCAAGTGAACACAATGAAGGACAAAATGACCACAGATACAATATGATTACCATGTAGTCTGCTAAAATGCCTCAAGTGCTGTTTAGATATTTTAGATACAAAACTGTACTTCAGAAAACATCTGCAGTGTTTAGTACACAGTAAAACCATATTTATCCAGTGTGTTGTCTTTGTATACCAGAAGTACTCTGAATAAGCCATAGCACTATACTGTGATTTTACAAAGCATTTATTTATTAATTTATTCTGCAATTAATCATTTAAGCTAATTAATTGTATCAAGGGAGTCAGATTTTATCCTAGAGACACAAGGCAGAAACTGCAGGAAACAGCACCCATGCACACACATACACAGCCCCCATATATACTGACAGTTTAGAAGATCTTTGAGCTATGCAAGGACTGTCTTTGGGAAGTGAGAGGAAACAGAAGTATGCAGTAAAAGCTCATGCAAACACACAAACAACATGCCAACACTACACAGAAGGAAGCCCAGGCAAGAATTACACTGGACAACCAACCAATATCATGCAGCAGTGTTAATGTCTGTACCACTGTTTCACACAACAAAACATATAAAAATACTTACAGATAATTATGCATCTCAGCACACTTGGATGGATGACTGAAACTATAATATAATAACCATTTAGTACAGTAAGAGAACTGCAGAGTAAACATTATAGTACAAATGTACGAGAACAACTGGGATAGTCACAACTGTGGGCAACACAGAGGTGTCAGACTCCTGTCAGAGTGCATGAAATTGTTGGTGATGGTGACTGATAAGCAAATAAGAAGTAAGATGGAGACTGAGCTGCTCAGATTCCAATATGGATGCAGTACAACAAACCTGAAGTTTACAATGAGACAGACAGTGGCAAAGAAGCTGGCTATAAGGAATGAGTCTAAGTAGATATTCAGAGAATTGAAGAATGCATATAGCAAGGTACCAAGAAAATAATTTTGCCAGTCTTGCAAATACTGATAGAGTTAGTGCAGGCTAAAGACAAGGACCCAATGACACAAGTACAAACAATGTTCAGACTAGCACAGTGGACGCCAAAGTAGCCCCCAGTTGCACAGAAGGCCAAAGAGAAGAGATGACTTGGTTACATGTGCAGAAAACCAGAAGCTGATCTGTTGACAAATATTTTGCAGAAACAAGAAGAAAATGAGAGAAGATGTGGATGATGAACTGAGTGACAGCTAGATTGTGTGACACAACACCTGTGACATTTAGACATGATGGGCAAATATAAGAGAGTGGATTTGGATCAAGAGAGGTGGTAACAGCTGATGCAACACCTCAACCACATGCAAAAACGGAGAAAAGGGGCTGATGATGATGATGATGCTAAAACAGGAAATAAGGTGCTACTTCTGTGTGTACAGTCATAGCAAAATAACTCGCACATCATGTACAGTCATAGCAAAATAACTAACACATCATGTGCAGTCATAGCAAAATAACTCACACATCATGTGCGGTCATAGCAAAATAACTCACACATCATGTACAGTCATAGCAAAATAACTCACATCATGTGCGGTCATAGCAAAATAACTCACACATCATGTACAGTCATAGCAAAATAACTCACACATCATGTACAGTCATAGCAAAATAACTCACACATCATGTACAGTCATAGCAAAATAACTCGCACATCATGTGCGGTCATAGAAAAATAACTCACACATCATGTGCGGTCATAGCAAAATAACTCACACATCATGTGCGGTCATAGCAAAATAACTCACACATCATGTGCAGTAAGACACTAAATACTGATAAGTGCCAGTGATAACCACAAAGACATCACTGTACCACTTAATGCATAGCCTGGGGTATTGTGTGCAGTAAGGCACTAAACACTGCTGAGTGCCAGTGACCACCACAATGGCATCAATGCAGCACTAGAGTGCACAGCCTGAGATATTGTGGATAGTAAGGCACTAAACACTGCTGAGTATCAGTGACCACCACAATGGCATCTATGCAGCACTAGAGTGCACAGCCTGAGGTATTGTGTGCAGTAAGGCACTAAACACTGCTGAGTGCCAGTGACCACCACAATGGCATCAATGCAGCACTAGAGTGCACAGCCTGGAATATTGTGTACAGTAAGGCACTAAACACTGCTGAGTGCCAGTGACCACCACAATGGCATCAATGCAGCACTAGCATGCACAGCCTGGAATATTGTGTGCAGTAAGGCACTAAACACTGCTGAGTGCCAGTGACCACCACAATGGTATCAATGCAGCACTAGAGTGCACAGCCTGGGGTACTGTGTGCAGTAAGGCACTAAACACTGCTGAGTGTCAGTGACCACCACAATGGCATCTATGCAGCACTAGAGTGCACAGCCTGAGGTATTGTGTGCAGAAAGGCACTAAACACTGCTGAGTGCCAGTGACCACCACAATGGCATCAATGCAGCACTAGAGTGCACAGCCTGGCGTATTGTGGATAGTAAGGCACTAAACACTGCTGAGTGCCAGTGACCACCACAATGGCATCAATGCAGCACTAGAGTGCACAGCCTGGGGTATTGTGGATACTAAGGCACTAAACACTGCTGAGTGCCAGTGACCAGCACAATGGCATCAATGCAGCACTAGAGTGCACAGCTTGGAACATTGTGTGCAGTAAGCCACTAAACACTGCTGAGTGCCAGTGACCACCACAATGGTATCAATGCAGCACTAGAGTGCACAGCCTGGGGTACTGTGTGCGGTAAGGCACTAAACACTGCTGAGTGTCAGTGACCACCACAATGGCATCTATGCAGCAGTAGAGTGCACAGCCTGAGGTATTGTGTGCAGTAAGGCACTAAACACTGCTGAGTGCCAGTGACCACCACAATGGCATCAATGCAGCACTAGAGTGCACAGACTGGTGTATTGTGGATAGTAAGGTACTAAACACTGCTGAGTGCCAGTGACCACCACAATAGCATCAATGCAGCACTAGAGTGCACAGCCTGGAATATTGTGTGCAGTAAGGCACTAAACACTGCTGAGTGCCAGTGACCACCACAATGGCATCAATGCAGCACTAGAGTGCACAGCCTGGAATATTGTGTGCAGTAAGGCACTAAACACTGCTGAGTGACAGTGACCACCACAATGGTATCAATGCAGCACTAGAGTGCACAGCCTGGGGTACTGTGTGTGGTAAGACACTAAACACTGCTGAGTGCCAGTGACCATCACTATGGCATCAATGCAGCACTAGAGTGCACAGCTTGGGGTATTGTGAGCAATAAGGCACTAAACACTACTGAGTGCCAGTAACCACCACAATGGCATCAATGCAACACTAGAGTGCACAGCCTGGAGTATTGTGTGCAGTAAGGCACTAAACACTGCTGAGTGCCAGTGACTACCACAATGTACAGTCTGAAAGGGCCCAAGGGCTTAGATACAACAAGAAAACGATAGTGGTGGTCAGAACAGAAGGAGGAAAAGGAAAGGAGGGAATACACCGAATATCTAGCAGTATGTCGGACACACACTAAGTGATACAATAAATAAGAATTTGAGGAAGGGGAGAGACAAAATACAAGGGATAATGGAGAGGGGAGGACATAAAACATACACACACATTTAGGCAGAGTCAAAGTGATTAAAATGATGATTCTCCCAGTTTTAGCCCATGTGCTAAGAAATCTGACAGGCAACCCAAGAAAACCAAACTTGGAAAGGTGAATATAGAAACAGAAGTTTAAGAGAGTAGGGTCTCAAAAATAAGCTAAAACAAAGTAGGAAAAAAGGGGTTGGGGACTCCAATACACGACCAACACAGGACTTAGTATATTAATCTACATAGGTGGATAAAAAATAAGGGGAAGACCAAAATAAAACAGGACTGAGGGCAAATAGCATGGGGGTTGGAAATAAAAGAATGAATGAAGAGGCACTAAAGGTATGGGGGAAACATGACATAGTGACAAGGGAAAAAAGAGATGTGGGAGGAAGGAGGATGGGCCACTTTCATAGGGAAGAAGCAAGTAGAAACATGAAAGGAAAAGCGGATAAGAAGTAAGCTGGAGTTTACGAGGAATGGTGCAGGAGGATAAACGGTATTCAACACCCTATAGGAATTAAATCAGAAATATCAATTAACAAAAAATCAGTGGTGGACATCTGCCGGACTGTGAGAAAATGGCTGGAGAAGAGGAAGGAAGAAGAGACACAGGAAAAGGCAAGAAAAGAGGGAAGGGGGAGGAGAACCTCAACAGGAAATGGGAAACACGTGGGAAGTATGAAAGAAGAATGATTTATGAAGATCTGAGGGGAAAGCAGAGGAAGACACAAAGAAAGTGTTAATTAAAGGATGGGAGAAAGAGCAAGGGTGGCAGGATAGGGAAGCTGAATGTTAAAAAGTTCTTAAGAAAATCAATCAGAGAGGCAGAAAATGCATAAGGTGAGATATAAGACATTAAGAGTGTTGAACAGACAGCACCTGACACCAACAAGATTATATCATAGGATATTACTAGGCTAATGGCCCTGGGGCCCTTACAAGCCTAGCCAAGAGTATATCCCAAAAAAAAGAAACCTCAGTCAGCACCTGTCACCTCTATCAGTGAGGGAAAAAGGTGGAACCCGTGGGACAAATTTATGGTTTCCCATCCATTCATCAAGGTTGCGTTTGAACAGTGTCAGAGAGGTACTCTGGCATGTAAGGGAAGTCTATTCCTTAGATGGGGCAGCCTCTGGGAGACAAACCTGTCTCTTCAGAAGGTTATGCTGATGTTGCATATTAGATTTAGGCCTATCGAATGAGCAATACGCGAGGAGTTAGACTTATGGATATGAAGCATCTCCAGTAGGGCAGGGTCTGACATTGCCTTGTAGGTGAGGCACAGATCATCTCTGAGCAATCTGTATGATACCAAGTAGAGTGATAGTGATTTAAGTATTTCTGCATAGGACAGGTTGGAGGCCATGGATTCTCTTAGTCAAAGTCATAGCTTAGAGTCATAGCTTAGTACTAGACTAACTGCTCTCATGGGCCATTTTAAGCCTAGCTAATTACCCCATGTGAGAATCAAACCCTGCACCTTGTGCTTTTAAGGTAAGCACCTTAACCATTACACCAACCTCCCACCCTGTGGCCTTTCCAGTTGGTGCAGGTGTTTGGAGAGGTACATACCAAATGGGGCATTGTACTCAATTATAGGTCTAATAAGGGAGGAGTACAGAGAGGTAATAACCTCCTTTTTTCTGGATACGATCCCTTTACTTATGAGATTAACCACATAAAAGGCTTTTCTGACCACCGCCACCACATGATGGTGAAATGTAAGATTACCGTCAACCCGAGTACCCATGTCTTTCACCACAGGTTGTGTGTTTAGGGGGTTGCCTTTGATAAGAATGGAAGGAAAACAGACTAAGGATGCTGGAGATGCCTGACAGAATAGGTAGGCATGAAACATATATTCTGGAAGTTTCTGCTGGGGAAAAACAATCTGGACAGAGCTTCTAGAAATCTGGAAGAAAATAAATGGAAAAAAGGTGCAAAACTCCAGGGAATTTTGCATTTCAGGTATAGGGAATGAAGAGAGGAGTTATCAGGAAAAAGAAATGCAAGCAATAAGATTAATGCAACGTAGGTGAAGTAATAGCTAGAAAATGGAAAACAAATGACAAGTTCCAGAAAGGGGAGCTGGAGGAGAGATTTCTAGACATTGTAAGAATTAGTAAAAAGCAGAAGAAAATGACAGGTGTGGGAGAAAAGGAAAGGAAAATGGAAGAAAGTGATGTTATTACCACTCAAAAGGAAAGATGAGGTGAAAGCAATTAGTCTAGCAATAAAAAGTAGTGAGTCAATGGTGTAAAATTAAAGAAGTGCATCATATATATGGATTGTATATTATGTAATTCTAAATGTATATGAAATAAAATGGTAGTATAAGTAGTAGTAGTAATGTCAAAGATGATAATAACCTTCTTCTTCTTTCGGCTATTCCCAGTTAGGGGTCGCCACAGCGGATCACCTGTCTGCTCATGATTGGCAGTGGAGTTATTTACGGTGCCAAGTTGCCAGCCCAGCACCCAACCTTCCACAGAAGGCACACACATGCACACACTCACACCTAGGGCCAATTTAGAGTGTCCAATCCACTTACAGCATGTCTTTGGGATGTGGGAGGAAACCGGAACACCTGGAGGAAACCCACGCAACCACAGGGAGGACATGGAGACTCCGCACAGAAGGCACCCGAACCGAGTATCGAACCGGAGAACCTCTTGCTGTGAGGCGGCAACACTAACCGCTGCACCACCACGGCCGCCCATTCAAAGATGATAATAATAATAAGCATAAAGCAAAGAACCAGACCTGAACTGGATAGTAGTCCATTGCAAGCACACACACACACACACACACACACACACACACACACACACACATGCACACCAAACGAGTGCACACCTACTAGTATGCATTTGGATTATGGAAGAAAACCAGAGCAGTTGGTGAAAACCCGTGCAGAAATAATATAATATAATGTAATATAATATACACAAATATGCATATACACGAGTACACAATACGTTTGTAAGTGGGTGAACCTGCATTACCTACATATGCTGTTATACAATAACAATTTTTAAATAACTGTCTTTTTTTTAGTAATGTCACTGTATTACATAACTTCAATTTTGTTTCATTTTTTTCTCCAAATACACTGCTCTGAGATACTTTAAAAAATGTTCTGCACATGAAGAAGCTCATGGCTCTTTTCAAAAGGAACATTGACGACTGGATGGGAGAAAGGAAATTCACCCTGGGGATCACATTAGTCACCCTGCTAGACAGGGGTCCAGGGAAGTAAATAGTGTGGGAAGAAATAGCAAGGGAATTGTTATGGCTAGGCTTGTATAGGCCCTAGGGCCGATAGCCTAGTACCAACCTATGATATTTGAACAGCACATCGATTCTGCCTTTCCATTTTTCTAAGGGCAAGAAAAGTATAGGTGGATTGTGCATGTCTCCAAATCACTATCTGAGAACATTTTTTACTCCATTCACCTAGCAAGAGTAATGTCTATGAATTTTGCTTTAATGTCATCGATGTAGTCCACTTTTGTTTCTCATTTGTTAAC
The DNA here is from genome assembly GCF_019279795.1 of Protopterus annectens. Lineage (NCBI taxonomy): Eukaryota > Metazoa > Chordata > Ceratodontiformes > Protopteridae > Protopterus > Protopterus annectens. The sequence continues at coordinate 186,881,786 of NC_056743.1, forward strand.
CGGTAATGTCTGATTGGACAAAACAGACCATTTTCAGTTGAGACCTGGGGAGTAAAGCTCAGAAAAATTATATACAAATAAAGTTACAGCAGAACAAATTTTCAATTCAATACAATACTTCACAGAAGAGTAACGAGAAATTTGCAGAAATATTTTGAAGTTCAGCAAAGTTTACAAACAGTATACATGATAAGCAGCTATACAATGATAGACAGTAAAGGCGGAGTAGGTGCTCAGCAGATTGTAGGTTATTACATGTATACAGAGAGGCTAGTTTGAGGAAAATAAGACCTGTTGACATTATCCTTGTAATTATCAGGTCTTTAACCAAGGCTTATTCCAGTAGGTGATCGTCAATTTATAATCAACACCTAATAGTGACTAACCAATCAATCATTGTCTACATTTTGCACTACTTATTAAGATACAAGGCTGGATTCGTTAACGTATACACTAAGTGTGCACCATTCTGAGTGCACAGAGGACATAAGTATAATTCCCACTTCCTTCCTCCTAATTTTAGTTTTCCTACTGATTTTCTTGCAGCCTTAAATATCTATGGGGATTCATAAGGTTTACCACAATGTGTAGATTATGTCTACACTTACTGTAATCTTTCTGAGTGAACAGAGCCCAAAAAATGTGGTTGGGATGTCCTTGAATACAGATCGTGTACACCAAGTGTAGACATTCATGAATCTGCCCGACAGCCTATAACATATTCCTGCCATTTAACACATTTATGCGTGGCTGAACAAGGGTTTACCATGGATGGTGTTGTTTGGTTACACGTGTAGCACAAGCGACCAAACAAGGTCAGCCATAGGTATATCTACACTACCAAACATACCAAAATAAAAATAAAAAAACACAAATAAAGCACCAGCACCTTAGTTTCTTTATTCAACAACACTGATCTGGCACCTCGGCAGTTCACCTTCAAGGATCAAAGTGTAACAATTTCAGCTGTTTTTTATATTAAAACAAACAGCCAATTAACAGGATCCAATTATATAATCATCCAATTTAAACATCAATTAATGCATACAATTGTTATAAACTTTCCAAAAACATATAAACTATCATAAACATATTATATTAAATATTTTACACCAATACAATATTATCAAACAGACTATCCATGTATAATTTATATAAATAAAGAATCCAAGAACCTAACCATTTAATTACCTAGTTCTTTGTTTAAACCTAAAGAAAACAATGTTTGAAATTTAAGTATCATCCTGATTTCTAACTCAGCCTGCGGTGGTGGTGCTGCGGTAGCGTTGTCGCCTCACAGTAAGACGCTGTCCGGTTCGGTTCTCAGCTAGAGCGTCTTCTGTGTGTTGACATGCATGAATGGGCGTACCTTTGTTGAAGGTTGTGTGCCAGGGCTGATAACTCGGCACGTAAAAATCAACTACCAATCATTAGCAGACCGGAGTTCCGCTGTGGCGACTCCTAACCGGGAAAAGCCGAAAGACTCAACAACATCCTGATTTTTAACTCAAGCAATTTACTAATATAATCATCCCCTCTAGGTAGAAAGGGCTTGGCAAGTACAGAAAAAAATAAATCACGATCAAAGCCACAATGCATTTCATAGAAGTGATTGGCTAAAGGACTAAAATTGTTATCATTTCGCACATCCCTAAGGTGTTCAAGAACCCGAATTCAAACCATCCGTTTAGTTTGCCCTACATACCACCTTATGTTAGGACAAATGCATCCCAGAATATATACAACTCCTGTTGACCTGCAGTTAAAATAGTACCTAGAATTAAACAATTTTCCATTAATCAATGAACCAGATAAATTTCTTACTCTGGTACGTATACTGCAATGGCCACAAGGAAATGTCCCTAATGGCAAATCAATGTTGGGCCCTTCAACAAAATTATGATTTAACAATTCTTTTAATTGTTCTCCTTTACTAAATGAGAAAGTAACATTTCTGGGAAACAGATGGACTATATTATCATCTTCAGCAATGTTGTTGTTTGTCTTTCGGCTTTTTCCCCAGTAAGGGGTCGCCACAGCGGAACTCCGGAGTCCACTAATGATTGGCAGTAGATTTTTCAAAACGCATAGGTGCCAGCTCGATGCTCAACCTTCAACAAAGGCTCACCCATTTACGCACACATGTCTTTCGAATGCTACCCAACCGCGGGGAGGACATGCAGACTCCACACAGAAGGCACTCCCAAGCCAAGCCGAGAATCGAACGGGAGAACCTCTTGCTGTGAGGTAACAATGCTACCGCCGTACCACCGTGGCATACATTATTATCATCTTCAGCAATAATATGCCAAAATCTCCTTACAATATTTACTAAAATTTCAGTGAAAGGAGAAAACATAGTAACATAATAAAATGCATTATTTACATCAGTACAACTAGAAAAGTCAGTGCCTCTAAATCTGTTGCTATTGTTACTTACTTGCATTTTTTGTGTTTTTAACATAACACCCCCAAGCACAGATTGCTTACAATGTTTAAGTTTTAATTTTCATACCCTCTATCTTTCAAACTCTTTTCAATATTATCCAATTCAATTAATTTTAAATTTTCATCACTGGTATGATCAAAAATTCTCTTAAATTCCCCATAGGGTAAAGAATCCATTAAGTGCTCAGGATGCATGTTAGTTGCATGCAAAAACATATTTACTGAGGTTTGTTTTCTATATGGTTTAAAACCTATCCCCATACTGTGTCACGTCCAAAAAATTAATTGCTTCCCTATTTAACTCATAAGAAAAAGTTAAACCACGTTCATTGCAATTTAGGGTCTCAAAAAATCCAAAAAAATCACAAATATCACCCTTACAGATGAAAATAAGGTAATCTATAAACCTCTTATAGAACAAAATGTTTCTATAAAACTTGGTTGGATATAAGATTTTTTTCTCAAAATATCCCATGTACGCTATAGCATATGAGGGTGCACAAGAAGCCCCCCATTGCTGTACCCTTAAGCTGCAAGAAAAATTCTCACATAAAGGAAGATTAATTATGGGTCAAACTAAACTCCAACAAACTAACTAAAAAACTGTTCTGGGACCGTCACCCAACATATCTGTTATGGCTTCCAAACCTCATCTGTGTTTGATGTTTGTCACATCGACGTACTTGCCAAACCCTTTCTACCTACAGGGGGCAATTATATTAAACTGCCTGAGTTAGAAATCAGGATGATACTTAAATTTCAAACATTGTTACCCTTAGGTTTAAACCAAGAACTAGGTAATTAAATGGTTAGGTGCTTGGATTCTTTACTTATATAAATTATACATGGATTGTCTGTTTGATAATATTGTATTGGTATAAAATATTTAATATAATATACTTTTAATATGATAATTTATATGCTTTTTAGAAAGTTTATAACAATTGTGTGCATTAATTAAGGTGCTGGTGCTTTATTTGTGTTTTTATATCTACACTACCACACCAGAATGTACTGCATTTTTACTGTACACTGACAATTTGGCCTTTGTTAAAATAATGTCTTTGCATTATATAATGTTATTTCTATCTCTTATGATATACTGCAGTGTCTGAGGACAACTTAGAAATGTACTGTGCATGCAACATCTATGTATGTAACAATGCTTCAGCTTTATTGAGGTTCTTGCCATTCTGTTTTTTTTTAATAAGAGTAACTGTTATAGGTGAAATGCATGTGTCCATCTGTTTACATTAGGATGGCTGCATATGAGGCATGGATACTGAATGGTTTGTACATTTTTTTAATTTGATATATTTTTTGTTTTACATACTGGTGTGTGTTTGGTTTTCTCACCGCAAATTCATGGAGAATTTGGTAGCTAATAATACAGAATGACAGTGACTTATATATGTCAAGATTTTGGAGCCCGACAAGTTCCTGTTCATAATGCCCAGATTACTATGACTATGTACAATCAATCACTTTTCACCTCTCAGAATAGAACTTAATATCAATTGTATAATATAGTACAGTATATTATAATATAATTCATAACAATTTAAGGGGTACTGCACAGTTGGTGCCTGACAGCAATTAAGAGAAATGCTAAATGAGTAAGTAGCCAGGCTGTCTTTTTTTCAACAATTAATTGAGGAAAACATGAAAAAAAGATAGACAGCTCTATAACTGATGGAAAATGGTAGTGCCTCTCCATTAGAAGTATATGTTATATTCAAAAATAAAACTACTTATCCGAAAACGTTTTAAACTTATAAATAAGTTTAATTATGAATGTTAAAACGAGTGTGCGAGTAAATGATTTAAAGTTCTTTATAGTGTATATAGTGAATGTAAATGTTCATAAAGTGCCACACCCCTTTTCAGGCACTAGATGGTGCCAGAAGGCTGTCACTAATCCTTGAGATCTCCCAAGATGGATGCTGGTGGTAGTAACAGTGTGGAGAAGAGCATAAAATTATTTGAAAATATATAGAAGGATGCTGAGCAGAAGAGAATCATGATGGATAAAGTAGCAGAAGCTGTTGTGGAGATTGGACCATTGTAGTGGATGTTACAAATAATCAGTATAACTGTTTTTCTGATTGATTCTGTACAGGGAAGCACTGTAATAACAGAGCCAGTGGATGGTGGAATGCAGAATGAAAAACTGATGTAAATGCTTGACAAGGAGTAACCAGGAGATGAGGCTGATGTATCATGGGATGAGATGGCAGAACATGTTTACGGAGGATGATTTTTAAGAGATCTAAATCACATCCTGTGGCTTGTGAATGGCATGGTGCTACATTATGAGGGATGGGTTCATAATACATAATTATGTCAGGACAAGATCACAGCTGTGCAAAATCACATTTTTTGTATAGAACTGTTTGGTGACATTGGCACGAGTATGATCATTAGTTGAAAAAACCTGTTTAAAAAGACGAAACCAGAACTCGAATAAAAGTATATCATGAATACTTATCTTGGTTCACCAATGGTGCTTATAGAATGAAAACAAGTCATCTGTCTAAGGAGGCAGTTCTAATTATCTGTCTTGCATGGGTGGCTGAAGGTATTGGCAGGTGGATGCATAATGCCAGGGTTGGCACAGGCTACAGAAAACTGTGAGACACTGTCTTCTTTCTATGAGAAGAAAACAAAGTGTATATTCTTTTACTTCAAAGACTTAAACTGACATATGGAGAGGTGGACAAATAAAGATGATCAAGTATACTGGGGTCTGGAAACTCCCCAGGTCATTGTGAAGTGGTGTAAACATGTTATGGAATCAGAAATACATTACATATTTGGGAGGATATTATTATTGTGACAACTGATGAACACAAGACAGTTTCTTTATTTCAGTCGCTGATGTCTGTGCACTGAGTACCAGCCAACATTGCTACAGAATCTCTGACCTCACTGAGGTGGGCTTCCTAGTATATTCAACTATTATTATAAAAAACATACTTTTCATGTTGAATACAATTGCTTTTATTTCATACTCTGGCATTAGTTTTTTTTTTTTTTTAATGAGATACCAGACTAGCTTATGTCTGAAGATAATGTCATTTAACTTATGAACACTATCGATAAATGTGAATTCCTAGTTGCATAACACTGTACTTTTACATATTCTTTTACTTTGACTGAGTGAAACAGTCTGTTATGGTAAAATACTTGCATTATTCCACTAATTATCTAATATTACTTTAGTGAATACTGCTCATTCATTGTTTCTGTTATGCACATTGCGTCTTCCTTGGTATGCAGCTGAAATAGGTCTGTAAAGGATGAATTAGCTTCATTAGTTAACAAATGTAAAATACATAAAAATAAAATAAATGTAGTGCCTGATAAATACATAAAAATAAAATAACTGTAGTGCCTGATAAATACATAAAAATAAAATAACTGTAGTGCCTGATAAATACATAAAAATAAAATAACTGTAGTGCCTGATAAATACATAAAAATAAAATTTGCAGTTTCTGTTACCAGTTCAGTTAAGATCTTCCATTTTGTACAGTGGACACAGACATAATGAAAAATAATTAAAAAAAAAACAAAAGAATATTGAAGGGCATCAGAGTTTAACTTAAGTAGTTTTGTGTGGTACCTAGATTAGTCAGTTGAGTGTACAGACTCTGTAGCAAGAGCAAATGACAAATTTGTATTTGCTGCTACAAATTCCTATCTTTTACTGATTTTATTCAAATCTGCTATAAACAAGGTACAATACATAAATGTTTGCTCTACTCTTACACCCTAATTAATTTTAAACAGTAACAACAAGGACATATTGTGAGTGATGTACCCTCAAGAATTCAAACATTAATTTACATGTCACAAATGTGATACAACCTAGTACTACAGTGCAAGCATTTTTTTTTATTAACGAGTGCATATTTAAACAAGAAAATAATCATACCCACTGATACTACCAACATGAACCACATGCCATAACCATTAGTCTGAAGCATGTACGATCATTGGAACCTTCTCCCGTGTGCTAATTTTCAATATCTTCATCAGCTTGCATATCATTACCTCCCATATTTTATATGGCTAAAAATATACACCTTCCACAGTAAACTTTAACATTAAAACCTTTACAATGTATGTAACCTCATCATGAATGGAGGATCATGTTGTGTGATAACAGTCTGTCATCCCACCAGTCAAAGCTTTATAATACCCAACATATACTTCTAATAAAAGACAGACATTAAACACACAAACTAAAATACTCCATTTAAAAGCTTGCACGTGTATTGAATGAGGCAGCATAGTACATCTTACATTTCATTGTTATTTTTCTCATTAGTTACTTTAGAAAATTATGCATCTTAGTCATAATCTTTTTCAGTGCTGATAAAACTGCATCCAATGAAAAGTTCCAGCCGGGCCAGAAATTATTGCATCTAAAATGTCCCCAACCTTATCATCCTTACTCTTTTATCATGCGGTCCACCGATTCTTCCTAAATATTTATTGTTTCAATCCTCATTGCACGTATTTCACCTCTTTTCACTTCGAATTACTCACACACATTTATTTATTTTGTTAGCCAGATTTGGGCACTGATCTTAATAGACCACTTCCAGGCTCAACCTAGGAAACAAACCACCCTGTAAATTACAATTTATCAACTTTTCGAGGCAGGAATGTATGAAATAAACACTTTTAACTGCCTCATAACCGGAGAAACTGGATGGGACATTTTTCAGACTGATGCACTGCAAGATACCTACTATGTCTCATTTCTGTTATCGCGCTATGTCAGTTACCTTCACTACCATGTGGAGCTGATCTCCACAAGCAAGCATCCAAAAGTACGGATGGTATGACCATGAAATGAAGACATCAGGATACTAAGAATTACTTGTACCGAAAGCCAAGGCAGGCAAAATATATGTACATGTGTGTGATTCTCCTCATAGATAAAGTCTGAAACTTTCGAAGCAAACAGATGAAGGGATAAAGAAAGGTAAAAAAAAAAGAACATAAGTTAAAATCAAATACTATAAGTGACACCAGAAATAAGTAAATTAGAAATGTACAAGTGCACAAGTAATTCTCAGTGCCCCCCCACCGAATTTTCACTAACACTGTGTGTAGCAATGAGGATCCTAGCAATACCAACATGTCTTACTATACATACTTTAATTTCCATTTTATTTTGCACAGAAGGGGGTAATATAATTAATATACGGCAGTTATTAGCATTGTAAGTTGGTGGCAAGCAAAAATATTATGTTTGTAACGCTATTATAGCTACCTTTTTCAAGTTATATTTTCTATAATAAAGTTTGGGGGGACTAATACTAGCATAACCTCATCAATTAACTTATTACACCAGTATGAGACAGGAGGTAAATTAGTGGCAGCCAATCTAAATGGTGTATGACAGAATATGCAGTTTGCAGAACAGAAAGAGTGAACATAACTGAAGAAATGCAAATGATGCCATTAGTGTAATTTAGCTTAATTATAGGGGAGGAAGTTGGGTCAAGGGTATTTGTCAGCTCAGGTGTCAGAAGGATATTCTGAGAGCAGGATGAACAAGAGGCAGAGCTTGTTTTTCTTCCTTACTGGGGAGGACAGTAGGGATGACCAGTCCATAGCATGCATCTAACACTAGACTCTCCAGTGCAGGCTGAAAATGTATAAGACCATGTGGACACTTGTTGAAGGGGAAGGGTTCCAGTTGGGGGTAACATGCCTTATAAAGAGCAACAGGCACGCCCAGGTACATCTCAGAGGCATCATTTTAGATGGCATCAGAAAGAACACACTAGAGGAATTCAAAGGGGGGATACTTCAGGATGAGTCTTTGTTGTTTTCTGGGATGCAGATTGTAACTGTAACCTAATCTGTTAAGACAGCTTAATGGGTTAGGGACAAGACAAAAGAGCATCGGTTTAAAAGTGTAAAGATTTCTCACTCTCTTTTTGTGGATGATTTAAAACTGTATAGTTCATCAGATGAGGAGCTGAAAGCACAACTGTAAGTGGTCACAACTTTCTCAGATGATATAAGAATGTTATTCAGTGTCGATAAGTGTGCAAAAATCAATGTTTAAAGCAGAAACGCTGCAACACCAAGAAAATATCAGTCTGGGACAGGAATGTGATAAAAAGGAACTTGAACAGGCGGTATAAATAGTTGGGAACTCATGAAGTATCAACAATAAAACATGAACAAATGTTAAGAAAAATCAGTAAGGAATATTTTTAGAAGATTAAAATTAATACTGAAAACAGCCCTGAATTCTAGGAACAAAGTCCAAGCCATAAACCAATTTGCTCTTCCTGTTCTAACTTACAGTTTTTGGGTGACTGATTGGCCCCCAAAGGTATTGGATCAGTTGGGCAGGAAACAAGAAAAACACTTCATGCTTATCAAATGATACATAAAAATCAAAGTATACAATGATTATATATGCCTCACTCTGAAGGAAGTATGGGCCTTCTCGAAAATAATTACAAGTATAGATCTGCAATCACAGGGCTGCCTACATATCTGCTAACCTCATCTAATCCAAAGTGAAAGTTTTAAAACATGAAGAGAATAACTCTAAGATGACTTCCCTGCTTAGTTTAGCAGAGCATAATTAGTGTTAAGTGGAAATGGAAATCAAACCACAAGCAGACAAAAATCAGGCAGCATTTGAATGTGGCAAAAAAAGAAAGAATATAAGGGGAAGGGTCAGACGAGAAGGCAAGAAATGTGCAAAATACAGTTTGCAAGTACAGAAAACTCTTGGAACTATCTTGTGTCGATCAGGATCTGATGCAGGAATAGTTAAGGAGAGGTGAATTTAAACCAAAAGATAAAAGGTTAATATTGGTGGCCTGGAATAGTGGACTACATTTACAATGGTTTACAAAGTCCATTGAACACGTGGGAGAAACAGATAAATGTAGGTTCTGTAAAACAGAACTGGAAATAGTCACACATGTTGTTGCTGGGTGTGATACACTAATGGCAGAGGACCTGTATAATGAAATGCATAATAATGTGGCAAGACTGTTGCACCGGGGATTGTGCAAACATTACAATATTGAATTAGCTGAGAAGCACTGGAAACATGAGCCGCAAAGCATTATAGAGAATGAAGTTTATATCATATGGGATCGATCACCCATTACCAACAGCTCAAAAACAGAGGAGAGAAAACCAGATATAATCGTACATGAAAAGAAGACAAAAGTACCATGGTTCATTGAAATTGTTACACTCAGTGATTGCAGTGTCTTAAGTACAGAGACACACAAAGTTATAAAATACCAGGAATCGGAGGCAGAAATAAAGGCAATGTGCAAGATGGATACCCACTGTGTTTCAATAGTATTTGGAGCAATGGCTCTCATGAAAAAGAATGTACAGTCATATTTAGATATACTACTGATAAATGTAACTCTGTATGAATTTGCAGAACGAGTCAGTTATGGGCATATTACAGGTGCTTTGAAGAGCACATTTGGTTAACATCAAAGATTGAAACAATACTAATTTCATGATCTTGAATCACACTTTGATTTAGGAATGGGATACATTCCTGTCATGGTATTAGAAGCCCAAAAAACTTGGAAAATTAAACTAAGGAATAGAGAGAGATGAAGAAATCAGCTTGGAGAAATTAAACCAATGAATGGAGGGGATTATGAAATCAGCAAGAAAAGGACAGTAGTACTGCTGAAACTGAAGTCTTGCTTCGTACCTTCATGTGGTGGACCCTATTTTCACAAAATCTCATTGGGATGGCACTGATAACATAGACTGTATCTTATATAGCATATATAATGGAGAGAGGTAGGTTAAAAAGTGAAAAAGACAGCTGGGTGCACAAGTTCCAGGATAAAAAGTGTCCAATCCTGGTATGCACACTGGTGCCAGGATTGGAAAAAATAGCAGCGTAGAATCCTCAAGACACAGAAATATTCCTACGATGGAGTTAAGCCATGCTCAGGGGGAAGATGCCCCCTGTTGTAAAAGGAAGCAGTAGTCCACAAAAAACTGACAGGCCAAAAAAACAGCCATAAAGATGATAGCATGAACTACTGAGGATAAGAAAAATTATATATTGCTACCATTATGCAAGAAGCCCTGCATTTCCAAATGGAAGATATTCAAAAGGATTAAGACAGAAATTATAGGAAAGAAAAATATTTCCAGAAGAAAACCTATCAAAAGCTTCAAATGCAAATTTGTGTTTATTAATACAACAGATCCATGAAAAACATTACGTAGACAAATAAACTTTGGGCTGCCTGTAAAAGGAAGCAACAGAGTAAGTGCAAAAATATAAAGAACAAAATCAAGATAATTTTGAAATATATAAAAAAATATGGACTTGATAAAGAAAAAAAATCTGATATGGTGCAACATTTATGCAAAGGATAAACCTAAACTAATAGGATCATAGGAGGTTACTAGGCTATTGACCCTAGAGGCCATTTCAAGCCTAGTCATTTCATCCCAATGTAATACCATAAATATTCTAGTCAATATCCAGGATTGTATTTAGTAATGATGACCCATGTCCAGGACGGCTGTAGGTGCTATCCCCAGTAAGAATTTACAGTGCCCCATCCACTCATCCAGGTTCCTTCTGAACAGTGTCATAGAGGTGCTCTGCTTCACATGAATTGGCAGCCTATTCCAAAGGTGGGGCAGTCACTGGGAGACGAATCTTTTCCTCCAGCACATGCTATTCAAGTTGCAGGCCATACTTAGGTCCCTTGAATGGGTAGCTCTAGTCCAGTATGATTTAAAATTCATTAGATTTGGGTTGGAGATTGCTCTGTAAGCCAGACATAAGTCTCTCCTAAGAAGTCTATGTGACACTGAGTATAATGACAGAGACTTTAGTCGGTCTGTGTAAGGCATGTGCTGGAGTCCCTTGATCTTCTTAGTTAGAAACCTCTGAGGTCTCTCCAATTCCTGCAGGTGCTTTATAGGGTACATGCCGAAAGGGGCATTGTGCCCAATTATGGGTCTGACTAGTGGCAAGAATAGAGGGGTTATAACCTCCTTTGCTCTAGAGGTGATGCCTTTGCTAATCAACTGTGCTATGTAGAAAACCTTCCTTAGTACAGTAGACACATGCTGGTCAGAGTTAAGGTCGCAGTCTACTTGTGATCCCAGATCTCTTACCACTTCGCAGATACACAGAGTATTGTTGTTAATTTGATAGTGTGAAGGGACATTATTTTTATCGAAGGGCATGATGACGCATTTCTTTGCATTCAGTTTGAGACCGTGACTAAGACACTAGTCGTTGATCTGAGTAAGACCCTCCTGAAGTATACTGATGTCTTTTGGGGATTCAATAACTGCACCCAGTTTGCAGTTGTCTGCAAACCTGGTCAGCCACTGCCCCTTAGTTTTGGCCTGAAGTTCTGAGAAGTATATACCAAATAGTAGGGAGCCCAGTACTGACCCTTGTAGCACACTGCTGGTGACAGGTCTGCTGGTTGATGTTTAGCCACCCACTTTGATAGTGACAGGTTTGTGAGCCAGTTAGCAACCTGTCTTATAATGAAGAGCTTTACATTTAGTTTGCTAAGTTTATCAGTAATGCTCAAGTGTGGGATTGTGCCAAAGCCCTTTGCCAAGTCAAGGTATGCTGTGTGCACAGATTTGCCCTCATCAATGGCCCTGGTTACAATTTCAAAGAAATCCACCAGGTTTAAAAGGCAGTATCTGCCAATGACAAAGCTGAATTGGGTTGGATCCAGAGTTTAGCAGTTGCTTATCTCTTTATTTATGAGGTCCATGATGATATGTTCCATGGTTTTTCAGATGAGGCTGGTCAGACTTACGAGTCTATAATTCCCTGGGTCTGTTACTAGGCCACCTTTGTGGAGGGGAATAACTGTTGGTGTTCTCCATTCTGCAGGAACAAAGCCTGTGGTTAGGCTGTGCTTGAACAGGGTTCTTAATGGTAATGCTAGTTCATGTTTTAGTTTGTTTAGAAGACAGCCTGGTCCCACAGAGGCTGCATTTTTTGCCTTAGACAAGGCTTTAATGACCTGCTCTTTGGGTAAGTGTGGGGGGGGGGTGAGGGCAAGGTTTGTGATATGTTTGGAGGGGATAAGGGAGTGAAATTTTCACTAAATCTATCAGCTGGCAGATGTGCTACCTCTGTGGGGTCAGTGTGTGTGATACTGCTAGTCACTAGTTCGGCTCATGCTTGGGTCCTACCTTTTAGGCTACATATGTAGCTGTGAAAGGCCTTACGGTCATCACTGGCTGTGATTGCTAAGTTTTTCTCAAAATTACCCTTAGATGATTTGACATGCTGTCTTATTTACCTGTTGAGACTGAGGAGGGTGCTTTTCCATTTTTGGGGCCTCGCTTTAGTTTTCTTAGACAGCAACTTTTTGCATTTGTTGTAAAGGTTTTGATGCTGTATGTCCACTAGGGTGTTTTTTTTTTACTTGGCACTCTGGCTTTGATTCTGTCTGGAACAGCCAAGTATATACAATTACACAAGTGATTGTACAGGACTTTTAGCGTTGGTATAGATATTACTTTCAGCTGGGGGTCGGGCTTGGAATGCATTTATACATCCTCCTAGGAGGGTATAATTTGCTTTGAAGTTTTTTTGTCTGACTTTTCCCTTTATGAGTTCTGGTGTTAGTGCCAGTTCAGAGGCAATTGATTTGTGGTCAGATTTTAAATAATGTGGGTCCGACAGTTGGTGGTGCATCTGTTTGTCATGTTAGTGAGAACCAGATCTAGTATGTTTGTTCCTCTTGTTGGGGTTTGAACAATTTGTTCTAGGGCATTCGAGTTAACAAGGTCAAGGAATTTTTGAGCTAGTGAGTTAGGGCTAAAGTAGGTTTCCCAGTTGATGGTGGGATAATTGAAATTCCCCATGACCAGAGTGTTTGACAATATTTGGATTGACTCCAGTTTGATCAAGTAGACCTCATGCACATTGTGATCCATGGAGGGGGGATCTATAACTAGCTATGACTTGAACGGGGGTCTTACTCACAGTAATCTAGATTTGGAGTAACTCCATGGAGTTGTCCAGTCTAACTAGTCCGGAGGTGAATTTATCTCTAATATAGATAGAAACACTGCCTCCTTTGGTTCTCACACATTCGTTTTGCAGTCTGAAGGTGGGGAAGCCACTGTCTCCTTGCAAGGCCGAGGTACTCTTTGAAGCCTTGGACTAGGTTTCTGTGACTGCACAGACATCTACATCCTCCAATGATAGAAGTGCTTCCAGCGTGTGCAGCTTTTGGTTTAAGCTCCTAGCAATTAGAAGCATAACCCTTATTTTATTATGGCTAGCAATTTTCACATCAGCAATTTTGTTTTTGAGACTTTGCCAAAAAAAGGCAGTATGGGAGAGGCAAGAGCCTTTGCCAGCAGCCAAAAGCCAAGTGGTGCCATGTGCAAACCGTCTCTGGCAAAGTAGTGAGGTTTAAATCCAAAGCAAATATAGAGCCGACAGGTAAAGGTCGGACCAATGTTAACTAAATAAAACAACAAGGAAAGAAACAGTCTGACCACCACCGGAGGATAAAGCAAATAAACTAATAATTTATTAGGTACAAACAGTGGTAAGCACTTTCACTACAAATGTAGCTTCATCAGACCATTCGCATCAACTACAGCTAGCATTTAAAAAATAATTCTCTCATGCAAGCAGGAAATCATTTTCCAATCAGAATTGAGAAGTAATACACCCGCCCTAAAAAACAATTACCTCCAAGGTAAAAAAAATACCTTAGTCTTTTGTTTTGGAGGTCTCTGGTGTTTCTGTAAATTTTTTGAGAGAACCTCCGCATATGTTGATTTATGTGTTGATGCGTACTATGACTAGTGGTAGTAAGTGCATGAACAGTGGTGAGTGAGTTGACAACCTCTTCAGTGTTACTGCTCTGAGTGCAAGAGGAGAGATTCAAACGTGCAATATCCCAATAGAATGAATCACTATATCATTAGAAATGGTAGAACAGACAAAGCAGGATGCTTTTAGAAAATATATACCACAAAGTAAAAAAATTAAGTGCCTTCTGCAGGGCACATTGTTGAAAGTCCAGTTAGGACTACACAGCAAAGGAAAGAATAAGAAATGGGGAGCGAATAAGAAGTATTCATCCAATAAGAAAGTAATCTAATGGAAGACCTACTTGATTGAATACAAGTGGTCAGATACACAAATAAAGACAGAGAAAAAGATTACAGAAAGTGAGTAAGACCTAAACTGTTAGAAGACTAATAAAACACATGAACACTATAAGTGGGGCTATTAAGATTCATGCGATTTAGAAATCAATAACATATCTGTCTGTCTGCCTGTCTCTCTATACTGCAATAATTCAACTGTGCAGTGCTGCACATTTTAGTGAGGAGAAAAGGTACACAGTAATGTAAAAAAATGTTCAAGATGATAAATCATGGCACATAAGTAATAATGTACAAGCTGTTAAATTTATTTATTTGTTGCTTTTGTTTTCTGGGAAGGCCTAACTGGGCTGAATCTCTGCAGAGGATGGGGAGCAAAACTCCAGCTACATTATGCAAATATCTGAGTAAAAAAGCAATTTTAATAAGTAAATAAGACAATTGCAACAAATAAATACAAGGAAAAAGAATTGCAATACATGCTGAGGTTCTGAGATGTTAAAATGAATAAAAAAACTGTAGTTTGCAGGAGTAAAAAGACCAGTGAGCAGTAAACAAATACAAGAAAAGACAATTGTAATGCACATTATTGTTGTGACAAGACACTGTGGGCATGAATACAAAAGTGTCAATAAAGTGGTGTATCATTAAGCAGGAGGTAGTAACAGTACATTGTATACAGGTAAGAATAAGGAGTTACAGTTAACTCACATTCAGCAAGATGAGAATATATAAGTAGTCATATTGTAGAGCATGCCAGTATTACTGTACTGTCAAGTCAAGGAGATAGATGCAGCAGTTCAACTTACTGCTTTTAGTTAGTATTTGGTATCTGTTTCTGATTCCTTAGCACTTGGGCTCCAGACCAGTCACTCTACATTAAGAGGGTCAAAGTCTGCACTCTTGTGGCAGAAGAGGGCTGATTTCAACTATTTGAGCTGGTAATTACTGGTGGAAAGCTTATTGTATACTTACCTGATTGGCCTTAGGGCATAGTTAGTGTAAAACTTGCTTTTGCCTGCTTGTATATAAGCCTCACATTTGTGCGATACAGCTCTTTGCATTACAACAGTTAGTCATGTCATGTATACATGCAATCATCAGAAGCTGAAATTTCCTTATAAAACCTACCTTGGAATTTTTCCTCAGTTCTGTGCTACTCACAGGTCAACTAATTTGTATGGTGAGCAGCATTTCCACATTTAGTTGCGATTATTTCAGTCTAGATTACATTATAACAGTACCTAGGGCTATCACTGCTCAAAAACCATTTGGTTTGGTCACTGGACAGCATCGCTAGAAAAGTTAGCTGTAGATTACACCAAGTAAACCTCCATCCATCATCCAGTTACAAATAGCCTCCACTCCTATCCCTTGCAAAGTATACATTAGGACTTGCAACCATGGATGGGAATTTTTCTGCTTCTCTGCATCTAGTTTAGTGGACATAGGCATCCTGAGGCAATGTAGCAATTGCCTTATGTACATTGACAACCACATAAATCTGGAACAGATAAATACAGTACATGAGAGAGGTATTTACACAATGATACTTGAGGCAAGACTCTCACATACAGACCCAAAAAACAACAAACGGGTTGTGAGTGACACAAACATACCACTCATTGCACTTACAAAGGACCAGACACACAGGTGTAGAGGTGCTCACATGTAATTTACCAAAATCACAAGGGCCTCTCAGGTGCAGTCCTCAGAAGCAACACATAATGCCACCTCTCACTGTGTCTCAACTACCAAGCCCATAAGGCAAAGCACCCCACTACCCAAAATTTTGGTCACAGGCGACTCTATTGCAAGACAAATTGATGTCTCTCTTACCAGGCTGGATAAGGAGAAGGTCACAATTAGTTGCCTGTCAAGAGTCAGGATATGCCAGCTCACACAAGCAAACAGGTTACTTAACCCAAAGTAGCAGTATGACTCAGTCATAGTCCATGTGGGTATAAATGACCTGAGATGTACCTCCTTGAACTATATGAAGAGAGACATGATTGAGCTCTTGGAATATGTGTTTCAGGCAGGTATGAGCCTGTCGTTAAGTAGCATTCTACCATCTCCAAAGATGATGCCAGAATACCAACAGAATTGGTTTAGCTACTGATGTCAATCTAAAGGGGTCCAATACTTGTCAATCTGGGGGTAAATGGCTGACAGGCTACATTGCTAGAGTAAGGATGGTCTTCACCTGTCACTACTAGGCTTTTGAATATTCACCTAAACATTATCCACCCATATAGTGCATTTTTAGGCATTACTAAACAGATAAACCTTCCAGCTACTCCATGTCCAACTAACCATGGGAAAAATCCAATACTATATTCTTGCTAGCTACAGGCCCCCCAACATGAACCAGGAAACCCATACATCATATCTGATCTTAATTGAATCACTTAACATTCAGCCCAGTACCATACTCATGGGTGATCTTATCTACCCCTCCATTAACTAGAAGGCATACACAATCACTAACATGCAGGCCCAAAGATTTCTTGACTTTGTAAACTTAAATGCCCTGGAGCAGCTAGTCTGCACTCCCACTATGGGTACAAATATTCTAGACTAGGTACTCACAAATATGGGAGAGTGCTGCACCCCCCCACCAAGTATGCTGTCCTCAGTGGTACGATCAGAACACAGAGCAGTCTTCCTTGAAATACAGGTAAAACTGAACCCTCCCACCTAACTCCAAAAACTTTAAGAACTTTTGTAAGGCAAACTACCCCTATTAAGTGGTGGCATAGCTAGTTTCCAAGTCCCCCAAACCCAGAAAACAAAGAAATATATGCAGAGGCATACAACAATCTCTGTAAAACCATATAAATAACTGCATAGAAATGGCAGTGCCAGACCAAAATAAGCCCAAGTCAAACCTCAAAAACAAGCCACCCTGGCCCTTGGTATTACAAGTATTACAAAATTCTGTTGAAAAATAAGAGGGAATGTGCATAACAGAGCAAAAAATCCACTATTAGACTAAACAAGCAAATCAACAAACTAGTCAAGTCACTAAAAGCAAACTCTGAGGCAAAACTAGCCACCAAAACTAAGAATAACTATAGGCATTTTCAGTTATTTCTGCAATCTTAATGGCAACACCCAACAATGTGCAGAATTAGTTGTAGACAACATCACCTATACTCAGCCAGAAGATATAGAAAATGTGCTTGCCAATAAATTCATTTCAAATGTCACCTCCCCATCAGCCCCCCAGTTATCCCACTAAAATACACCACCAATGTTCACCAAAGAACACGTTGCCACTGCCCTCTCTAAAGCTTAAAACATGGCTTTGATGGTGGCCTTTCAATATACCAGGTTGCCTCTTATGCAGCTTGTGAATCAGGACTTAACAAGCCCATTAGGATCTCTATTTAACCACAGCCTCTGGACTGGCTTTGTCCCGGTAGAGTAAAGGACAGCAACAGTCATCCTTCTGCATAAAAGGGGACCATCACCTGACCACAGCCTCTGGACTGGCTTTGTCCCGGTAGAGTAAAGGACAGCAACAGTCATCCTTCTGCATAAAAGGGGACCATCAACTGACGTCGGAAATTGCAGACCCATAGGTTGGACTAGTCTTATATGGTCATGAAAAGAATAATCATGGACTTGATAAATGATGACATAGGAAACCTCCAAACACTGGACCTGACCCAATTCAACTTTGTTCAGGGCAGGTCATGCCTACTGATTCTGATGGACTTCTTTGAGCTAGTCAATAGGGCCATGGTTGAGAGTAAAACAATACATACTGCCTACCTTGATCTTGCCAAAGTATTTGACACAATTCCCAACTCGGGTATTATAAATAAACTCACAAAAGTGGGCATAAATCCCTAACATCAACAGATGGATAGCCAATTGGCTCATGGACAAGATGCATGTGGTTAAAGTAGATGAATCCAGATCCAGCAAGAAGCCAGTTACTAGTGGTGTGCCACATGGCAAAGTTTGCTGACGACTGTAAGCTGAGGGTAATCACTGATTTTCCCAATGCTGTACATATCTTTCAGGAGGGTCTAAATCAGACAAATGATTGGTGCCAGAGCCATTACCTAAACCTAAATGAAAAAATGTATTATTCACTTTGGGAGGTCAAATTCCTCTGCAAATTACAACATTAAAACCACACCCCTAACCGTAGACTCAGAGGTGAGAGATCTAGGTACACAGATAGATAGTAGCCTGAACTTTGACTGCCAAGTGACAAATTATAGCTTATAAGTAAAAGTGTGGCATCCAGATCCAAGGAAGTTATAGTCCCACTGTACTCATCCCTCATTAGACCAATAATTGAGTACAATGTGCCATTAGACATGTACAAAAGCTGGAGCAACCTCAGAGGGTCCTCACAAAGACAATACAGGGTGTAAACAACATGTCATATGCAGATAATGTGAAAGCCTTGTCCCTTTACTCTGCTTACTACAGACTATTAAGGGGTGACCTATGCCTAACCTAGAAGGCACTTACGAATCTAGCCCTGATGGAGCTGTTACACCTCTGCAAGACCAACAGCATGAGAGACTTCCAATCTAGGGATCTAAACCTGGTCTAGGACACAAACAAACCCTGTCGGAGAGACAGATATGCATCTCAGAGATTACCCCTTCTTTGAAAGAGGCTCCCCATTCACGTTAATCAGAGCCCTTCCCTAGCCCTCTTCAAACAGAGTTTAGATCAATGGATGGGAATCAAAAATTCACATCTGGGTTAACATCTATGTCTCTTGTGTACAGGGGCAAAATTATTCAAGACATGGCACAAACCTATGCCATCCTCTTGCCCCTCGGGACCATATATCAGGTAACAATAGGTAATATTGGCTAGGTATGTAAGGGCTTACAAGCCATGAGCCTAGTAATCACCTATGAACCTGTAATGGTGAGAGCAGTTTTGAAGAGCACAAAGGATCAGGGTAGAAAGTGCTAAACTGCTGCAGAAAAATACATTATAAAAACAAGGTAGAAAAATAAAATTGGGTGTCGGAACTGGGACTGCTCAACCAGAGAGTCTACAGCAGACAGGTACAGTATAGAAATGAGAAAATAGTGCAGTCCATGAGAGCTGGGAGCTACCACTCCAGGGGATATGTATGAGGAAAGACATGAGATGGTGATGTGTTGTTTTAGTAGGGTTTTGAATCTACATGCGTGGTCTGCTATCTAATGGTGATAGCATTCCAGATTTTGGAGATGTAATTGGAGTACAAGGACAGGCCAAAACATTTGAGGGGTTTGGCTTTGGTTATGGTTAAAAGCAGTTTGTCCATGGAATGGAGAAAGATTCTACTATGTTTAGTCAGGCATGATAGTTATAAAGTTTATTAATAACTTTATGGACATGACCAATTGGGTTTTAGAAAAGTAGTGTGGAAGTTCTTGCCACAGTAATTGTTGTAGGGCCAGACACTGGCAAGATTCTACTATGTGGTTTACAGTGAATCTTGCTATATTGTTATAGCATTGTTCAGTTTTAGGTAGGAAAGTTTGCTGAGCATTGGTGAAAATGGGGGTGGAATATACTAGACAGGGTAGAAGAAATGTACTGACTATTGTATTTTTGACATTGTCAGTTAAGAAGTGTTTGAAATGATACAAGAGACTAAGTTTTTGGTGTTTTTTTAATAGCTTGCTGTATATGAATGTCAAACTTTAGGTGCTCATCTAATATAACACCACCAAGCAGTCTTGCGTGAGAGATGAATCTGATATGCATGTTGCTGAGATAATGATGAAGTTAATTTTTGAATTTTTGTACTAAAGACGCATTCTAATATCAAGATTAAGAAAGAGCTTAATATTTTAACAATTAATAGGAGCTGAGATTGAGACCTGACAATGAAGGAAAATTATTTTTTTTTCTTTCTGAAGTTCTGAAAGGGTTTTAGCAGTGGAAAGTACTGTGTTATCATCAGTTGTAGGTAGCTGCCTATATATCATTAGTAAACATGTTGAAGATTATGGGACTTAGAACTGAACCTATCATTGCTGGAGCCTTCCTGTGTCCTGACAGAGTGCTCTTCAAACTATCTGGAGATACACAGGGCTGAGTATATTTTTCTGGAACTTCAGAGTTGTGTACTGGTAATTGTTGTTTGACTAATTTTGTATCATTGATGGCTGACTTCTGAGTTGTGCACTGTTATTTTTGCTTCACTGTATAGTTTTTCAGATCTCTGCTGAAGGTGTTGGTTTTCCCATACCCACCCTCCTTATTCCTGTGTTGTTGTTTAAATTTGGAGGCTTTTGCAGTTGCCCGCCCCCACTGTAGATTTGATCTGGGACACTCCCCCCAGTCCTATCTCTTTACCTCATTCTACCTAATAGACTCCTTCTGCACTTGTTTTTAGTCATTTTTAATTTAATTGCATTTTTTAAACTGTTTGGTCTAACACTGCTACATACTCAAGTGTGCTAGCTTGCATTGCATTTGAATTGTTTTTACTGCTGTTTTAGCTACTTTTCTGTATATAAAAAAAAATCTAAGCCTGTTTCCTACCTTTCCTGTAACTAGTGTAGTCCAGATTCAGATTTGCTGTATCCAGGACTGTATGTAAGCTTCTGAGCCCCCCCCCCCAACCTTTCTGTGTTGGAGGGAAGCCTTCTAGCTTATCAGTGGGAGTGGTAAGCACTAGGTAACCTATCTACCACATAAGAAGTGGTTCTGGCCCAGAAATTGTAATTATTGGCTGTTTGGGCAGTTTTTCCATCTCTCTCAAATTTCTGACTTAAAAGCCTGCATTTGCACTTGTCCCCCTTTCCTGTAACTAGTTTAGTCCAGATACAGATTCTTAGTTTTAGCACTTGACTTTGCTTATTCGTGATCAGCACTTGTTCAGAAGTTGTACGCACTAAATAACCTACTAATTACTACAGCACTCAACCTTCCTCATTACCTAGAGGAAAACAGTTTTGGTACTTACTTTCCTCACTTGCTTAGAGAAAAACAGCTCTTGTACTCACTTTCCTCACTTATCTACAGGAAAATAGTTTTTTTATTCAGGCATGTCCAAGGGTCAGCTCCCAGTGTTCTCTCCTGTCTATCTGATGAATCTGGGCATCTTGGAGCAATGTAGAAATTGCCTCATGTACAGACAACCCTCTCCTCCTACCACCCAACACTACAACCTGTGAGAGATGCACTTATCTAGCCAAACTGGAGCTAAAGCTCTCTCCAATCAAGACTGAACTTGACAGTCAAGAGGAGAAGGTAAACACTTGCACGACACTACACTCATCACATAGTCTCACTAAAGTTACACCACCAAAATCCACACATAGAAACACAAAAACATTCGCTGAGGCTCTCAATAATAATCTGCTCAAGCAACAGAGACCCTCAAAGCAGAAATGCAAGCAACCTCCACTCCCCAACACAACCCAAATGACACACAGCCTGCAGACTCAGTGTGCCACTCAACCACAGCCAATAAGGCAAAACAACATACCCAGCACACTAGTCATAGGTGACTCTATAGTCAGGCACACTGATGTCCCACTCACCAGGGTAAATAAGGAGAAGGTTACTGTCAGCTGCCTGTCGGGTGCCAGGATCTGCCACATAACCCACCCACTCAGGTCACTCCACAACAAGTACTGGCTAAGGTTCTTGCTGCCCCTATAGTGCCTTTTTTAGGCAAGGTTCAAATGACAAATTCACCACCGTAACAGGAACAGGAAAGCAAAAACTGAGGGTGATGCTACTCAATGCTAGAAGTCTAAATCTCAAAATGCACTCACTCGAGGCACTCCTTAAAATGGAGAACATCGATATCTGTGCAGTGACTGAGACCTGGTTCAAGGCTCCAGAGAGCACCCCTGTACCACCAGGCTATAACTCATACCACACTTTTCGGCCATGTAACCTGGACTGGAACACCAAAGGCGGAGGTGTGTCCATATTCATTAAGGATATCCACACCTCCAGGCTAGTTGCTCAGCATAATGCAGCCAAGGTTATCCAAGTGCAACTAACTCTGGGCAAAACTGCAATCCAAATTGTAGCTTACTACAGATCACCCACCATGCCCCAGGATTCCCACTCCTCTTTTCTTGATGTACTGGAAAATATTAGGGTTCAACCAAACACCCTAATAATGGGCGATTTCAACTACCCCACCATTAACTGGGAAAACTACTAATGTACCAACTCCTTCGCTCAAAGCTTTCTGGAATTCATAAACTCCAATGCCCTGGATCAACTTATCCACACCCCTACCAGGGGCAACAATATCCTAGATCTAGTCATTACCAACATGAGTGACCGGTGTTCCACACCTGAAGTCAATGCCTCATTGGTCCAATCTGACCATAAGCTAATTATCCTAGATATCCACATCCTGCCCCCACCCCCCATTAAGGAAACCATGGTAAAAAATTTCTCCAAAGCCAACTTCATGCTTCTTAAGACAGAAGTGGTGAACTTCATGACATCCATGCAGATGGATAATACAGTTAAGACTAATGAATCCTACGCAATTGCACTTTATAAGCACTTACATGAGTGCATGGATTGTGCTATCCCAAACAGAACCAAGATGCTATCCTCCAAAAAAAGGAAGCCAATCTGGTGGTCCCCTGCCATAAACAAACTGTACAACAGAAGGAAGAAACTGTTGCAAAAGAGAGTAAAATCCCATGAGTGGAGGAGCTCCATGGTCAGCCTCAGTAAGAAGCTGCGATCCCCGATAAAATCCTCCAAAACTAGTTACGAAAACAAAATCACCACTGATTCTAAAGGCAACCACAAAGCATTCTATAGCTATGTCAAGAATCTCAATGGCAACACTCACATCTGTTCTGAGTTACAGCACAATGGCACTAAATATATAGACCCAACTGATATTGCCAACATCCTGGCAGATAGGTTCAGTGCTAACTTTACCCCCTCTCACACCCTAAAGAGCCCATTTGCATACTGGAAGAATGCAAAGTTCCTGTAATCATGGCTGCACAGGTAAAAACCACACTCTCCAAAGCCAAGAACACAGCATACATGGGACCAGACAACATCCCAGGCTGTGTTCTACATGAACTACAGAACGAACTGGCACCCCACCTAAGTACCATGTTCAATCATAGCCTCACCTTTTGTGCCTGCTGAATGGCGCACAGCGCTGGTTATCCCATTCCAAAGGGGGGAGCCACCACAGACCCCAGGAACTAACACCCCATTAGCCTGACGAGCCTGGTCTGTAAGGCTATGGAACATATCATCATGGAACTTATAAACAAAGACATTGGTAATCTCCAAACTCTGGACCCCACCCAGTTTGGGTTTGTAAAAGGCAGATCATGTCTCCTAAACCTGATAGACTTCTTTGAAGCAGTCACCAAAGCCGTAGACAAGGGTAAGGTGGTTCACACAGCCTATCTAGATCTTGCCAAGGCTTTCAACACCATCCCCCACTCTGGAATTATAGATAAACTCACTAAACTAGGTATAAATCCCTATGTCTTAAGATGGGTTGCCAACTGGCTCACTGACAGAACACACACTGTGAAAGTAGCAGACTCCAAATCTGACTTCAGACCAGTGACAAGTGGAGTACCACAGGGTTCAGTCCTGGGTCCTCTTCCTGTTTGATATCTACTTCTCTGAAGTACAGGCTAACACTGAAGGTCTTTGGCTAACAAAGTTCGCAGATGACTGCAAACTAGGAGCCATAATCTAAACTCCTAACGATGTGGACATCCTACAAAAGGGCCTCACTGAGACAGATGCCTGGTATCAAAGCCATGGCCTCAAGCTCAATGCCAAAAAGTGCACTGTCATCCCCTTTGGTAAAAAATCTGTACCCATGAACTACAACATAGGCAGTAGTATACTTAATACCAAAAGTGTGATAAGAGACCTTGGGACACAGGTAGACAGTAGTCTCTCCTTTGATAATCACATTGCCACAGTAGTCAGGAAATCCTTCTACGTGGCACACCTCATCACAAAAGGTTTCTCATCCAGAAAAAAATAGGTCATTGTTCTACTCTACTCATCATTCATTAGACCCATTATAGAGTACAAAGCCCCTTTTGGTATGTACCTCACAAGACATCTGCAACAACTGGAAAGGCCGCAGAAATATCTCACAAAGAGGACTACTGGCCTCAAACAGATGCCCTACACAGACCATCTCAAAAAACTCCAGCTTTGCTCCGTCGCATTTTGCCTATTTAGAGGTGATTTCTGCCTAACATACAAAGCAATGTCAAACCCAGAGCTGTTGGACATGCTCCACTTAAAGAAATCCCAATCCCTCTGAGCTACACGCTCTAGGGACCTAAACCTTGTCACCACAATAAACAGAACAAGACGGAGGGATAGATTCCTGTCCCAGAGACTTCCCATACTCTGGAATAAACTACCTATCTATATCAAACAAAGCTCCTGATTAGCACTCTTCAAGAAAAATATTGATGATTGGATGGGAAATAGGAAATTCACCCTGGGGATCACCATTGTGGCTCTGCTCGACAGTGGCACAGGAAAATAATTTTCTTGGGTGGCAAAAGCCAGGGAACATTTTTGGCTGGGCTTGTATAGGCCCCAGGGTCGATAGCCTAGTACCTACCTATGAACCTTGTGGGACATTTAATGAGATGGGCAGGAATGATGATTTTTCTTTCTGCCATTTCATTTGTTTGTAACCTACTAGATATGTAGGTCTGGAATGAGGAGGGGGTGGGAATATCAAGGCCTAGTAAGGATAGTTTGTGGAGAAGAATCTGGCAGGATATGGTATCGAATGCCTTGGACAAGTCCAGGAAAAGTGAGTTGATAAGGTTACTAGAGTCCCTTTGGAGCTTCACCTGATGAACTTGGGAAAAGCTGTAATGGTACTGAGGTGTAGTATGAGCCCACGCTGGGTTGAAGAGATAAGGTTATTGTCTATTAATGCTTAAGGAGTAGGGGCTGAGTTCACAGACTAAGCACGCAAGTCATGGGGGCTCCACTGGTGACTGATCTTTCTTTGGAGGTAACTTCCCTTATTTTGATCATCTGCATCCTATCTGTGAGCCAGCTAGCAGTGCAGAATGTGATAGAGATTTATTCCTAGTTTATTTAGCTTTTCTACTATGCCTTGAGTGGGGAATTGTGTCAAAGGCTTTGACCAGATCGAGGTATGCAGTGTGTACTGTTTATTTTCATCCATTGCTTACCGGGTTGAGTAAGCATGACCTGCCTTTGAAGAATCTTCTCATTAGCAGCGAATCTGCAAGCCATCCTAAGAATTATATACCAATACCTTATGTTTTAACAACTTCTAACTTATATACATACAAATATATATGTGTGTGTGTGTGTGTGTGTGTATATATATATATATATATATATATATATATATATAAACACACACACACACACACATATATATATATATATATATATAGATAGATAGATATACAGATAGCTATATCGCAAATGATATAGACAGAGTTTATAATCACTTTGAAAAAAATCATTCAGTCATGGAAATCAAACAGTAATTAAATAATATCATGCTGGAAAAAATTACCTAGTATTAAACAGAACTGTAAAAGAGAGTTGTAAGAAGGGGCATAGATAAATTACAAAAAAGCATTTGACAACATTCCACAGTCACAAAGTATGGAATGCTTGCAGATGTATAAAATACCCTACCCTGATACATTGCATAGTACTCCCTAGGAACCAGCAGGAGAACTTATGTTGTTAGCAAAATGATTTCACACACAATATTTAGAGCTGAGAAAATTGCATGATAATGTAAACTTTCTGAAAACACAAATTCCCATGAATGCACATTTTAGAACAATAGCAATCAGTTGTTTCCCGTATATTTTTAATAACTTTTACGCTTGAAGAGATGTAATTTCAGTAAATAATGTCACTTAGTGAAAGCATACAAAAAGATGTTCTTTCAATATACAGTCAATGGAACAATTTCATGGTACAGTTTCCACTGACTTTCCTGCCAGATTAGTATTTCTGGACCGATGCTTATTCATTAGAAAAAGAGACAAGGAAATAAAAGATCCCTCACGGGTGGCATTCAGTATACATCCAGGAACAGAGTTTCCCACTGCATCTTCTGATAAGCATACTGCTACTAATATGACAACTTTTAGTGTTGAAAAATTAATTTCAACACTGTATGTCTGCATCATGCTGAAAGAAATAACTAAATAACGCCATGTAGTTTTTGCTTACATTGCATGTTGTATATAACCATGATTCCCTTACACATATACATACAGTGTATTCATTGAAGACATACCAGTACAATAATAAACAAGCCTGTATGTCATTGCTTGAGTCACATGACACCTCATGTTTTCATTGCTCATATTACTGTATATCTAATCACAAAACAGAACTATGTTAATGCCTGCATTTATGTTACGGATGTTTAGTCTAGCAGCCTACCACAGAAATAAAAATACAGGCTTTACAATGCCCGCGGTGTAAATGCAGAAGAAACCATCTCCTACAAAAATGTATTATTTTTATTTTTACATCACATACTTGAGTACATTTCCCAAATTAGTATATTTTTGAGCTCTTACAATTTGAGCATTTTTTGTTGAGCATTTGTGATCCAAGTTCAGTTGTTTCAAAGATAGGTATTGGGACCACAGACATGCATACAAACAGGCATGTGTAAATAAACAAATGAATAGTGCTGTCTTTTTTGTCAAACGTTGTTCTGTTTTCTTCTGAACAGCTGTGCCACCTGCTTACTCGGTTATATGCTCCGTAACAGAGAAGTGAAACTCACTTTGGTAAAACAACTTTCATTAAATATATTTTACGGCATGGTGTTTCACTAATAACAACTGAGCTTAGAAGAACTGTGCCACATGACAAGAGAGTCCCATAGCTACTACTGCATATAAGCTACACTCAGGTTTAACATCTTGCAGATTACTTTAATTTTATAAGCAAACATTTTTGCTCATAGAACGATTCAGTGAAACAAAGTTGATAAATGGTGTCCTGTGGAAAAGTACACTTCACTCAGCATGTTACCATGTAACCTGCTTATTGTAAGCAAATCTGAATCATAAAAAATGTCCCTCTTTATCAGTAGTTTTTCTTATTCCTTCATCATTCTGTGCAGGTGATAACAGCATTGAAAAAGAGAGGTCTGTGCATCCTAAAGACAATAATAATGATGTCACCAAAATATTCATTCTCCATCTGGCTACAGACACAGCAAGGGGCAAGGTTACCTAAAACAATGTTATTACAAACATATATGATTTCATCATGAATGTTTTACATGCTAAATGAATGAAACACAAATGATCAACCACTACAAACCAAAACATTCGCTGCAAGAACAAATATCTAAAACCAATCAGACTAAACAAGGAAACGCATTACCTTTTCCTGTCTACAAACCTTTCCCCTTTGCCTTGAAAACTCTGCTGGTAGAGGTGGCTGTCTGCAGGACCACTCTAGAGGTTGGAATGCAACTCATAAGAGGGTAAGTGAGCATTTGAGTAGTTAGAGTTTGTTGATTTCCCAGTTTACTTTTGATTCACTGATGTGCAAGACTCCTACTATAACCATTAGCTGTGCCCAACTTGCTAGTAATCATAGTAACAGGTGCCTGAGCCACAGGTTGCTCAGGTATCAAACACAGACACCCCGCAGGCTTTGCCACAGAGAGGCATGCCTGGCCACACCACCCCCCTCCATACGTCCCTCCAAGGCAATGTACAGTGATAGCTAGGGTTACAAGTCAAAGTGCAGTCACCTGACATAGAGGCATGGATGTTGTCACTGTGCCATAGGAGCCAATGCATACCATGCAGTATTCCCAGGCTAGGTATACAGGTTTCATCACCTCAGTACTGCACAAGAGGGAGTTTCAGATATACACCACCCACCTCAATCCACTTATGTGGCTATATGTAGTGTAAGTAGCTAATTAAAACAGTAGTGCATTACAGAATGTCTTTAAGTCCTCACTACAAGACCTGGAAAACTGAGTTATTCAAGACTTGCGTTCCATGCTCTAGCCTGCATGAGTGCAGAGGTAGTATAGTGCATGTCATGGTGTGTCACATCATGATGCATGTTGGTGATCCTACCTTTGCAAACAGGCATCCAGTGGCATCAGTAGTCACAGCTGTATTCCAGGAATCTATTCAGATGAATGGCAAGTAAGGTGTCCTGATACAGACTACATGGTATCCTGTACGGCATTAGGCATGCTTACTGCACATGCTCAACAGCACAGTATCTTCTCTGGAGGATGACCTCCTCAGGATGTGGTGCACACTACGGAGATCCCTACTTATGCATATTCACTTTGCAAATGTCCTCCATATTTACAAGTGCCCCATAACAAATATTTTCTATGCTGTTTGCATTCTATTTCAGGGTTTTATTACTCTACTCGTTTTTGTCAGCCAATTCAGTTTGATGATTTGACTGTCCCCTTTGTAATTCTCAGTCAATACAACTCAGGACGTGACCTACACAGCCACTTAATCCTCAGGAATAGGTAGGAAACCAGATTTATTGGTAAGTCAGACTATTTCTATCACATACTTCCTGGCTTTCTTGTTTAAGACTGCACATATTAACCCTTTCTAACCAGTGTTTATATACTCGCTGATGAAACTCTGCACCATTTTACTGTTCTCTTCATTAATGTCTCTGCCATATCTTAATCCTTGTGAGGTAATGAAATATATGATCAACAAATCTCCATTTTTTGCAATAAAGTTATATCATGAATTTTCACTTTTAGATCCTATATCATTTTTATAACCAAAGCAAATTTCATGATGAACTATAAAGACAACGTGCCCTGCTTTTTAACTTTATGGTCCTGTGAAAAATTCTACCTTTCAATAATTAATTTCCCAGAGATACTGATGCTGGGGTTCCACTGCTGAGATCATGACAAGCAATAACTTCACTCTCTGCCTCTTTGCATCATTTCTGCTTTCTAAATAATTTTCTAAACTCCCCCCGAACCTTGCTACATTTCTTACTACATATCTTTTCAGGGAATTATATAAACCAGTAATAAAAAGTCCCCCTTTCCCACTTATTGTTAACATAAATCTACTGTGATTACAAATAATCTATACTACCTTCAGAACTTTTAGGAACTTGTATAAGGTTTTTATCAGTCCAACTTTGGGTTTTCCCAGTTTGTACACAAAATGTCCCAGAATATTGAACTTTTGTATTTTTCGCCTGTTCCACCTATTGTTTATTTTTAGTTTATATGACTGTTCATATTACCTATTTGATTAAGAGTAATTTGTATGTGATATTACTTCTATACTTTGGCTTTTATGTTCAAATAATTTACTGCTTAAATGTCTTATGTAATGCTTCTTGTAACATGTTTTGTAATGGAGCTTATCTGCCCAGGCCTCCTCTGTAATTAGGCTACTGGCCCAGTTGGACATTCCTGGTGAACAAATGTAAAATAAAATAAAATAAATATCAGAGACTCTGAAAAATTTCATAGATCCTTACCTCTTCTTTTATCAGACCAGGACATGATCACTGCCATTGTGTTGCTTATTTTATTCAAGATTTAACACTTTTTACTGCTGGCTGGGACACTGTTTGGTTCTCTGAATTTGGTTTTGTGGTCTTTTTGTTTTCCTGTCCTAATCAGCCCAATACATTACCCACATGCTCCACTTCCTACTGACCCTTCTGAGCTTAGCTATTATTTATGGTTTCAGTGCAGCGTAGGTTTACCTGTGTAATACAGTTCTCTATGTTTATTTAGAGAATTGTCATTCTCATTTATTTCTCTACTTGGCAAGATTCCAAAAATGATTTAAGGAACTTTACCAACAGTAAACAATTCTCATTCATCAATACTGGAATGCTGAAAATAGATGAACTCCTTATATTTGGGGCATCTTACCACCACCCCCCTCCCCCCGCATTCCCTCAAGATGTGTGGTGAAATCACTCCTAATCTGTGTGTTACTTTCTACAGTTTCTATATGGTGTTGAATATTTACACACACGCGTGTGTGTGTGTGTGTGTGTGTGTGTGTGTGTGTGTGTGTGTGTGTGTGTGTGTGTGTATATATATATATATATATATATATATGGGTCTACTTCATTTCACTGAAAACTCAGTTGCCTGTGCACAATTCACTGAAAGCTCACTTCACTGAAAACTCATTTGACTGAAACTGATTTCACTGAAAGTTATATATGGCCTTTTCCCCACTGTAGTGTGATCAGGGAGTTAGTATATAAAGTAAGGGGTGAGGGGGGGCACAGCCCCCTATCTATTTTAAATATTTTAAACCATAGACATGGATACTTACAAGTCCAATGAATAACTCTTTCTTGAAGACAATATATAACCAAACTATGTCCCACACCCCCTTACTTTATATACTAACTCCAGGATTGAACTACAGTGTGGAAAAGGCCATATATAACTTTCAACGAAATGGGTTTCAGTCAAATGAGTTTTCAATGAAGTGAGCTTTGAGTGAATTCTGTGCAGGCAACTGAGTTTCAGTGAAATGAGCTTTCAGTGAAATGAAGTAGACCCATATATATATATATATATATATATATATATATATATATATATATATATATATATATATATATATATATATATACACACACACACAGACACACAGTATTCAGATAGATGCTTTGCTGTTACCTTTATCTATTGTTTGAATGTTTAGCCCAACTGCTATATCTTACAATACCAGACTTATTAAGAATGCTAGCCCACTGACATTTATTGTGGTACCACCAAACTAATTTTCTATTCTCATGAAGTTTATGTTTTTAATTATCTGACTATATCTCTTATACCTCCCTTTCTATATTACATATCCTCAACATCCTTATTCTCTGTGGGAGACTTATCTCAATATTTTGTGTCACCAAGAAATCAACTACCTGCTTGAAATGTTTCAGCTTGTCCGAAACACATTAACTGGTTTCTCTTGACCTTCACATAATATTAGCCAGTGGGAGATGTGCTTGTATTACTGTCTTTAAATTACTCAGACCCTAAATTCCTATTAATGTTTTTCCAGTTTGCATTTCTAATTCCTTCTGCTCATCTTAGTTTCCATGAAATAACTGTCGAGTGCACTTTTTTCTGCATGTGAATTAACTTTTATTTCCTTCCATACCTTTGTTCCCCTTCCTTTGTTTCAATCTTCTCCTCTTTCTTCTGTTAGAGGTTCTTACTTTTCCTCCTCCTCCTCTTGAAACTTTTACTCCATTAATAGAATCCTGTTTGACTGTTCTCAAAACAGATTCCCACCATTTCCTTACATGCTGAATCTCCACGTCTGTTCACTTCTCTGTACATACACCGCTTGCATTTTATTTTATAACTCTTTAATTTCTTCATTCTCCCTTTATTAACTCTGCTTTTATTTATTCTGTTGTATTTTGACCCAATATGGCCTACTCAATTAGAAAAATATTTGCTTCCTCATCTTTCCTTAGTATTTTTACTAAATCTTCTGGGGGGGGGGGGGTCTTTAGTATTAGTGCTGTTGGTATAAAATTCTATCTACTTACATATTTTCTCCCAAACAATCTGTCTTCCTCTCATTTCAGTATTCATCATCTTCCTAACGTGATATTTCACGCCTCATTCCAGTTCATGCTCATCTTACTCTTGCTCAGTAAGATTTCTAACTATTGCAAATATTCTGTATGGGAATGTCTCCCAGAAATGGCAGTAAGTGCTGTGTCCTGAACTCTAGTCCTGTGAAGAAGGGGTCATTTCTGGAGTGCCATTTCATTTGTGACTACTGCCACCTCAGACTTACTCCAGGCTTTCACAAAGTCTCCCACTTCTAAGACACACAGTCCCTCCTTATTTTCTTAACACACTTTCCTGTCCATGTTCCTTAAGTTGTCATTATTATTATCATCTTGTGGAACTATGCTGCCATTGTTATCCCCAGAGTCCACACTTACTAGTGGACGTTGTGTATTCTGCCTTTGTTCTCAATTCTTTTTGTGACCATTTTCTCATTTATTATACCAACAGGGAAGTGTGTCATCAATGTTTAAGGCTTTACAAGCTTAAAGCATTAAGTTATTTACATGTCATATATATATGTTCTAATATTACTTAAAATGTTCTTACACTCATCTGTATTGATATGCCAGATGCAGACAGATACAATCAGTTATATCCAAGTGTCTTTTGAATCTTATTATATGACCTACAATTTAGTTCAATATCATACAAATTTTTAAGCAAAAAATTTAAAACTTGATACTAACGTATAGCACTTCAATATATTATTGATCATATGCAGAAAACTATTATAGTCTTCTTCTTTCGGCTTTTCCCAGTTAGGGGTTGCCGCAGCAGATCATCTGTCCGCTAATGATTGGCAGTAGAGTTTTACGGTGTTGAGTTGCCTACCCGGCGCCCAACCTTCCACAGAAGGCACACACTCACACCTAGGGACAATTTAGACTGTCCAATCTACCTACTGCATGTCTTTGGAATGTAGGAGGAAACCAGAGCACCCAGAGGAAACCCACGTGACCACAGGGAGGACATGCAGACTCCGCACAGAAGGCACCCCAGCCGAGAATCGAACCGGAGAACCTCTTGCAACTATTACAGTAAACTACATAAAATCATGCCATTGAGATTAAGCTGTCTTTTTACAATCATTTATTTAAAATGAATACAAAGTTCAATCCTAACATGTCTTTGTTCATGATTTGCTTACTGCAGACAATGCATAATGTAAAGGTATAAAAGTTTAGTGCACATTTGTCTTGTGTTGTTTCATTGTAACTTTGTTGGCAGCATTAGCGTGCAACTTTTAAATTAACCCTGCTCTGTCCTTTTTCCAGTTTCACTGCAGTCTTACTAAAACGTCACACCACACACCAGTCTCTGTACAGTACTGCACATTTTGTAACGTCTAGAGAAGTTTCTCACAATTTTTAATGGAACACTTACCAACACTTTACAATGTTATAACTTATGAGAAAGCAACACCAACTAAATACACGTGCAAGACTTCTGGTTTTATAGTTCTGGCTTTGTACAGTATGATGCCAAGTTGGATTTAGCTGTTCTTACTGCTCTCAGATATGCATCACTGCTTTTGGAGGCTTTTTTAGCTTTACTTTTTCCAACAGCTGTATTTAAAAGAACTTGTTATAAACAAGGACCAGCTGAAGCTGTTCGCACTGTCACTAATATCTCTGAAATTTAATGATTACAGAAGTTGCTGACACTTCCTTAGCAAATATCCACAATGTGCCATTTCACTCCAAACAACTGTTTGACCAAACAAGTTCTTGTTCAGTTTTGATCCATTTATGTCAATTATTGCACTGTTTGCATACATTCAGGTTCCCTGCCTGCAAATGCTATGGTACACATTTCAGTATCCAATGATTAAATCATGAGGAATTTCTAGTTAAAATATGAAGTCAGTATACAAATTGTGTGGATTACCAAGCACAAACAGTCAAATTACAATCACACACACACACACACACACACACACACACTACAGAGGCATAGCTAGTTAGCTATTCTGGTACCCGGTGCCATCCTCTGATCCAGCAACCCCTTCCTCAAGTTTAAGTTTTGCACCTTCTTCCCACCATATCTGACAAACACACACAAATGGAAAGAAAGCCTTTTAAAATCATAGAACTGAAAGGAAAATATTAGCTCTTGTTTAGGATTTTTCACTGCTACTAGAGTAAAAACAGCCTCTGGATAAGATAGGTGTTGCGTTTTCCCTTAAAAACATTTCTCTTTCGGCTAGAAAACGTCTATGATTGTGATTATGATCAGACTACAAACACACACTCCAAAGCAGATAAAGCTGTTCAGCCAAGCATTATTAAAATCAGGAAAGTAAAAGGCATCTAGTAACTGTAAGTTGTGATTTAAATCTAAGCCCTCCCGAATTTTGGGCTAGCCTAGCTTCACTGACAGCGGACTAACAAGATGCTCTGCCAGTTAGCTGTTGGGGTTTCCTTTCAGCAAGCAAACCCCTAGCATGATGACTAAGGTCAAATTACAAACTTATACATACACACACACCTGGAGAAAGCCTTCTGCCTAAGTACTGTTAGATTCATAGAAATGAATAGAAAATATTGCCTTTCATTTCGGATTCAAACCCAGGACCGCCAACATTCCCTGCTGGCATCACTCCTGTTGGAGTGAAAAGAGCTTCTGGAAAGAGAGGTGTTTACTTTTTCCTTAAGAGTATTTTTCTTTCTGCCAGGAAACCCCTATCAAGGTAATTAAGGTCAAAATTGCAGACACAAGCATGTGCGCGCATGCCCACACACACACACACACACACACACACACACACACACACAGCTACAGAGAAAGCCTTCTGCCTAGGCACTATCAAAATCATAGAAGCGAAGGAGAAATATTAGCTTTAATTTTGGATATGAACATCAGGACCTTCAACATTCAGCAGGCGAGACCACAGCAGAAAACAGAAATGTTGCTTCAATATATTTAAATATATACCAAGAGTCTCTGAAGCTACAGATATTAAACTGGGGGAAAAATAACAACTGCTCATCTTGGCAATGTTCCATACACATTCCCACTGTCATTCAGACATCACTCACAGTCTTGAACTGACAAAAGACTAAGACTTCAAAGAGCTGATCAAAACACTCGCCACTCGACCAAAAAGCATTTTGGATCACTCACTTCCTACCTCATTTTCAGTGTCCTCTGCTTACCCTAGCTCTAACGTCATTGTGATCTCATGAAATTATAAGGCACATTTAATTTTGTATTTGCTTACCAGGATACTGCACTGATCAGTATAGACCAATTTCAGGATCATCCAAGGTGAAATACTAAACATTTCAGAAAAAAAAAAAAATACAGAAATGTAAGCAATAACAGAGTAGCTCAGACTAATTACACAGAAAAACTGTATATACATTCCAGTGAACAAGTACAGTGCAATGTACAATCAAGGAGATTGTAATGTACAATATATACATTAGTTCCCAAAATGGGTCAATCTTCAGTGAATTTTAAGAGAGGAGAAGAAACTTGGAAAGAATAAGTGCAGATTTCCTTAATGTCGCTGGGGACAGCTTGCCAAAGAGTAGTTACCTGAGAGGAGTGCTGTGGAGTTTGATGAGGAGATTTTCTTCAGGTCTTAAAGGTCGTTAATATCTTCTCACCCTTTTTTCAAAAGCCAATGCCTTCATGTCTAGTACTGTGGCTAGTCTGACTTACAGTAACTTCATTCAGATGTCTTCAGCTATGCCAAAGTTCATGTTCTTCTTATAATGCTGCAACACACTGCAGACTACCACGTTCTCACTCCACTGTGCTACTTCTGCCATGAGATACTATAACAGTGGCATCCCCCATGAGCACCTAAAGAGATGGCAAAACCTAGATGCCACACTCATTGTGGCTGACTATACTGCAAGCAAATAGCAATATCCAAGTGCTTCTCCAGATGATAGCCATCTGTAGGTAATAACAAAAACCTAATAGTTAAAACTTCAAGATTTACTGACTTTGTACTGCTATTTACTCAGATAGGAAGCCATCCATTTTTTTTGCAAAATCCTTGAAAGGATAATATGTGTAAGATATCTGCAGTATTGTGAAATGGATAATTTGCTAAAATCATGAGTTATGTGTCTCTCTGCCTCTCAGTTTCAAATAATTCATACTTTTGTGGAAATGATAAATACTGTGATGTTCTTCTGCATCAGTTATGGATTTTACTCCAAGTCCATACAAAAGGTAAGAAAATCTTCCAAACTAACCTATATCTTTCTGTACAATGTCACATATTGCTTGTCTGTTGATATAGCCTTGAAGCTGAATCCTAAAACACCAGTCAACTAGTGGTCTTAGCAAAGCCCACCATAGTTAAGGGCCATAAAAACTATACGCAAAGAGCTAATATTATGTATCTACATATCTTTGTCATATTTGTCACACAATCTCTGTAAAACTGCAGCAAAGAGACACACTAGCTCCTTGCCAGAGTTGGTAACACATATATGCTGCAGACAGCCTTTGATTTTTCTTAAGCAGACATCATCCCATTCTCTTAGCTGCGGTGGTGGTGCTGCGGTAGCGTTGTCACCTCACAGTTTGACGTTGCCCGTTTGATTCTCAGTTAGAGCGTCTTCTGTGTGGCGACATGCGTGAACGAGCGTTCCTTCATTGAAAGTTGTACGTTAGGCCCGGCAAGCCAGCATGTAAAACTCTACTGCCAATCATTAGCGGACCGGAGTTTCCCTGTGGTGACCCCTAACCGGGAAAAGCCGAAAGACACAAACAAGACATCATCCCATTCTCTTAAATGATTATTAATAATGTTTGTATGCTTGCAGGGAATGGAAGGCACTTGTGCCCCCAACATTAATCACTGAGCTGAATCAGTGACATTAAAGCAACCATGATTACAATCCCAGCTGTTAATATGATTATAAAATCTGCTTGGCAAAACGGATTGACATTCGTTACACATTGCCAATCATTGCCAATCATTCCCCCTAACAGCTTGCACCTGAACGTAACAGAAGATATGACAAAACTGTTTATCTTTGGACTTTCCAAGATGGCTGCCCACTGATCAACAACTTAATTTCAGCTCTCCCAGTGTGAAAAAAGAAACTGATAGAACAGGGCCAGCAATTCTGTCCATTTTGGTAGACTTCAATCATTGGCTGTTTTGTGTGCTGCCTTGATGACAGCAGGGAGAAGACCTGAAGTGCATTAAAGGGGATCAACTGCAGGAGGTGGGGAGAGGGTACTGGCTGGGAGGAATCCTGCAGCTGTTCAAAAGGGGGCAATTCAGGATCCCGCTGTGATGCAGGCGATGGCCTCCAGTGGTTTGGAGGAAGGGGCAAATTGAGTGTGCCCAAAATTGATTAGAATGGGTGAGGCACTGAAGGAGTAAGTCAACTCAAGTAATGAGGTGCTGGATGGAATGTAGGAGACTTTGAACAACTATTCATATAAGCTGGCAGAACTGCAAAAGTCAGAGGTCGAGGTGAGGTGGGGGTGCTGGCTGGGTGTGGGAATGTTCAAAAGAGCTGTTTCAAGGAGTGGTGGAGTTGCAGGAAAGAGCACATAGGGAAGACTTGTGATTTTCTGCTGTGCCACTGAGACTGGAGGGAGCAGACTGTACTGACTTTGAGGGAGAACAGGTGGGTATCTGGAATGGTGTTCCAGAGCAGAATTTGTTAACTGAAGTCATGAGTCATGTGTGTGCTACAAGTCTGGCCATAAGAAGGCAGCCAAGACCTGTATCGGTAAGGATGCAGTTGAAGATAAAAGAACTGGAAGTGGGATCTTTAGAAAAGGGTAGGAGCAAATTACATAGAAAAATTCTTTGAAGTAATCATAGGGGTTGGGGGTGTTAATATACAGATTTGCGTATTTTTTCCTGTAAATGCATAAAAGAAGTTGGATAAATGTGTGATTTTTGTGTATGGTGAGTGCCGGGGTGGACAGGTTGGGGAGGGCCAGTAGAAAACTGAGAACCTGAATGTGCTGTTTCTCAGCATTTGAGGATGAATGTATAAGCATGTCCATGAATGTGATTGACTGTGTGGGGAATTTTCTGATGATAGGTGGACATGTGTGCTGGTGCGCGTGGGTGGGTGAGTGGCTACATGTATGTGCATGTGGGAAAGCAAATACATGTATGCCTGAACGTATGTGTGAGTGTAGGGGGTTACCTTTAAAAATACCATGAACGGGCTATCAGGGGAAACACTAATGCCATCGGGTCTGACAGAGCTACTGCTATCTAGAATGTGATTCCGAGATATGATACAGATCTGATCATTAGGTCTAAACTGATAAAATAATTAAGAAAAAGAGAATAACTTATAATATTAAGGAAAAGTGGCAGTTGTAAAATTCATTAATACACCTTACGTAATTTATGCAAGTATCTATTCAAAACATACTGACACAATTACCATATCACAGTAATTAAACCTAACAAATTAAATCAGATAGAGAGGGGAAGAGAGACAGAGAAGAATGACAGAGAGGAAAAATAAAAAAAAAAAACAAAGGTGGGATCTTATCTGTGTGACACAGAATGTCTTGCACTATAGCATTGGTTAACTCGCTTCATGATTCTCTGCTTCACTAATCACAAAGAATGTCTTTCCTTAGACTGGCTGCATTAGCAGACCTCACCCCACCCCACCTGCTATGAGTAGCATGACCAATAGATCCCAGATTAAAAATTCCATTAAGAGGCAATCATGGACGTCACCACAGAGGCATATCAAACAGTTGAAAACACCACACAGGTTTCTAACTAAAAAGACCATAGGCTTAAAACACCTGAGTTACCATGTGAGACTGGAGGCCTTGTCCCTGCATGCAGATTCCTTAGCAGTGACCTGTACCTTGCCTTCTTGGCCATTAGGGATCCAGCAGTCCAAAATCTCTTATTTTTCTGCAAGTCAAACAGTCCAGTGAACACTAGAAGCTGATATCTGAACCTACTAAAGCAAATAAACAAATCACTGCAGAAAGACAGGTTTGTCCCATAACACCTACCCCTTCTCTGGAACAAACTTTCTCTCCAGTTCAAGCAGTATGGCAACACTGTCTTCCTTTAAGAATTAGACAACTGATTGCATATTCATAAACCTACCCTTGGAATGTGTAAGATCGGGTTTTATTTAAATGTATTTTGTTAGACAAAAATACAGTACTCTCTTTGCATAAGTCTTGAAATGCAGCCATATTAATATTGACAAGCTAGAAAGGCATTAATGCCCATGCTTGAAATATATTTCTATGTATGTATATTAAAGCAGGCCTTCACAGTCTGTATACAGTTTCAGTGAATGCACTTTCAGTCAGTGAAAATAACCTGTAGTCAAGAATACTGATAAGAATGGGTCTATAGTATATGAACGAATGTTCACAATATCAAACGCTCTAAAAAGCAAAAATACCGGACCTCAAACTCGCCACTAAATATATACACTAACTCCGAGACTGCACTACAGTGAAGAGAAGACAGATATTCCAACCTTCACTGTACTGTTATCCCACAAAAAGCACTTCGAGGTCCAGCATTTTTGCTCTTTAGAGCGTTCGACATTATATTTGTACATATAATATAGACCCGATAAGAACAGACTGTGCAGTACACTGAATACAAACACATTTTGTCTGTATGGTATGGGCTTGGGAACCAAGGTTAAAGAGGTGTGTAGAAATTTACAGTATTTTGGTATTATTAGGAGATACTTCAGATCCAATTTGTTTGTTAGGACCGGTATGCAGAAGGTCATTGCAGTGCAGTTCTCAGACATTTGGTACAGACACTTAAAAGTGAGTGCAGAAGTCAGGTCAAATATCCAGAGTTCCAAAATATTAATGATATTATTCTGGGGGGCAGGAATATGAGTGCAGAAGCTATGGACATAATTATCAGAATATAAGTGCAGAAACTACATTTCGTAATTATCAGCACTGTTACATTCTGAGTAAAGAATTTACAGACAGTATAATGAGTGCAGAAGGCACGGGCATTAAGATTTGATTCAAATATTGTTGACAATTACCCCCACTGTACAGAATAAAACATACTTAACTGAACCACAGTGTTTGAAGACTTTATTCTGAAAGGTACAAAAAGATTTGGCCCACAGAGGACAGACTGGCACCTGTTTGGCACACGTTTGCGTAATTAACAGATAAATCCACAATCAAGATGACAAAGTAGTGCGTGAGTTACCAGGAACCTCGAGGACAGACAAAATGGGTGTGTGTGGCCAACATGTGAACTGAGTGGCAGCATCTTTCTTTAGCTCTGTCCTTAAAATCTATTTCTGACAGTGAAAATAAAAAAAAAAATATTGATTGTGGACAGTTCAACTTTGCCGGAATATCACAACTAATGGTATAAGAAGTCTACATAAAAAATTGTTGGCATTTTCCACAAATATCACTGTCAAAAACCTGAAGAGAAAGCATCAGGACCAGAGAAAAGATGAGCTTCACACGAAATACAATGTCTGACCAATGAAGAAGGATTTACAATCATTGTTAACAACAATGCAGGACTTGTCACTGAAATTTGATAAAATGAACAAGAAACTGGATACTTTTGAAGAGAACAGCAAAAAGCAAACCCAACAACTACAGGAAATGAGATAGCAACAGAACCTGAAGACAGAAAATATGGAAGAAACATTAACTGATGTAGAAAACAGCATTTCTGACTAAAAAAAACATAACGACACACGAAATAGACAAAATATTTCACTAACGGACAAAACTGAATATCTAGAAAATAGATCCAGATGCAATACTCTTGGGATTTATGGAATACCAGAAGGAGCTGAGAGTAGTAATATGGTGAACTTTCTTCCAGACATTTTAAAGCTTCCAGAGACTCTCTCATGTGGGATTGAAAGAGTTCACAGATCCTTAAAGCCAGTCTCAGCATCAAACAAAACAACAAACAGTCCCAGGTCAGTCATAGTCAAACTCATTTCATTTCACGATAGAGAACTTATATTAAAAACCGCCCGGTCTAATTCTTCAATCATATCTGGAGAGCACATAATCCGGCTTGATAATGATTATTCATCTGGGGTGATGGCCAAAAGAAAAGTGTGTTTACCATGAGTAGAAGAACTTAAAAAAGGGCAACTCAAAGTACATCTGCCTTTTCCAGCAAGAATTAAAATCTTCTACAGTGATGGCCGAAAAATATTTGACTCAATAGGAACAGCAGTGACTCATCTATCAACTAATAAAATCTTAGACAAGATAGAACAAATGGATTGGAGTTCTTTTGGTTTAAAACGCCATGCTGAAAAAATGAATGGAAAATAAATGACAAGAAGAAGCTGAGAGACAAAGATGAAAATCTAAAGATGTTTAAACAAATATTAGAGTAGAAGTACTCATTCAAATGTTTAACTAGTTAGATAGATCCAGATTGTACAACAATAATATACAATGGGATATAAAAATGAAATGGATGACATATACTGTTTGGAAACAATGCCTTTTATTATTTATACTAACGCAGTATTAAACATCTAAATTAAGACAGATATCAAAGAATTGCTTTAACACCCGCGGTGGTGGGGCTGCGGTAGTGTTGTCGCCTCACAGTAAGACGCTGTCCGGTTCGATTCTCAGCTAGAGCGTCTTCTGCGTGGAGACATGCGTGAATGGGCGTACCTTCGTTGAAGGTTGTGCGTCAGGCCTGACAAGCCGGTACGTAAAAATCAGCTGCAAATCATTAGTCGACCGGAGTTCCGCTGTGGGAACCCCTAACCGGGAAAAGCCGAAAGACACAAACATCAAAGAATTGCTACAAGTATTACTAACTTCCTATGTCTTAACATATGAAACATAGAATTACCATACATGCTTTCAGGCTGCAATAGTTTAGTAACACAATGGTATACTGCTTTTGACTCTGGTATGGATGACAAGGTAAATGCTTTTTATTATTTATACTAATGCAAGATTAAACATAAAATAAGACAAATATCAAAGAACTGCTTTACTATCTAGAACAAGTAGTACTACCTTGCCATATCTTAACATATGAAATATGCAATTATCATACATGCTTTCAGGCTTTAATAGTTTGATAACACAATACTATACTGCTTTAGACTCTAGTGTGAATGGTCTAGGAAATATAAAATGATATAATTTTAGAAACCAAATGTTTATGATTGGTGCTTTGTAAACTATATGCTTATAGTTAAACACGTGCTATTAATATTAAAAATGTTATTTGTGGCACTTATCTGTGGTGCAGTGGGTACTGGTAGTCATTTTAAATGAATTAGAAGAAACTGAAAGTAAAAAAAATGGCTCTGCCTATTCTAGAAGTCTAAAAGTTTCACTTACAGTTCTCTGCTTTCCTGCCAAAGCCAAGAGCTGGTAAGATATGTTTTTAATCCATCTTGAGGTATTACAATAAAAATAAAAGCTGTTAGAGTCCATTAAAGTCATTTGCATATTCATAAATGGCCAAAAATGAAAGTACTTGATTACAGAGAGCAACTAGCACTTGAAGCAAAGCAGTATGGGGCTTAACTTAAACCAAAAGGCTCTTAAAGTGACAAGTACATATTTTCACCAAAACGCAAGTGCTTCAAACCATTATTGAGTATGTACACATACATAGCATAGATTTAATCATTTTAAATTACCACAAGAACACTATAATATATGCAAAGAAAATGGCAACATGAACAGGATAGAAGCAATTGATGTAAACAGTTAATGCAAACTCGTGTATGCATACTAGGACACACAGCTATAAAAGAGAGTATGACTATAACAACAAAAGTAATAATTTAACAGCTAAGAAACCAATAAATATATATTTATACAAATTTATTCAGTAAAAAGCTGAACAAGATGTAATAATGAACTAGTATGGAAGGATATAAATGTCATGAAAGCATTATAAGAATCAGCATACTTAACAAGACTGGTAAATAAAAAATGATACTCGTGATAAAACGAACTCTGATGTCAGTCCACAATTAGTCGACTACAAAGATGAATAGATCAAGTTCAATTGTTAAACAAGACATACAGCAATACTGATATGTTTAATACACTAAGAGCAGTTCAGATGTTATTTATGAAATGTTTAGGATTCTCTTGTGCTTCACAGAGAAAAATAAGACACAAGAAAAGTTAAAGTAATAGATTAACATGAATCAGATGAAGTCTTAATAAATTTATATTAAATGCTGATACTATCTAAAGTATAAAATATCACAAAAATTGCATATAACTTATCTATTAAACAAGAACTTTATGAAAGCCTATACTATGAATACAAATAGACCTAAAACTAAAGATGTAAATAATTCAACTCAACAGATGAATGTATTATATAAAAGTGTTGTTTATTTTATACATAGTGATTTTATTAGAAACCAAAATGTTGTTATATAATAAAATTTACAGTTTATAACAATAACAACGTTTTCATTAACCTGACTGGATGTTGAAACAAATGAAGTTTCGTAAGTCTCTGTTTGTCTTAACAGTAGGAAATATGAACCTACTTGGACTGTGTATACATGGGGTTTGCAAAAAATACCAATAGTCATCTTCATTGTATATTAAATCTAGTGTAAAGAAATAGTAAAAATAAAATGGTTACTTAGAAATATACATCTGGGCAAAAGAATATATATGTATACAATGGTGATAAATGACTTTCGCAGTGGTGCAGCAGTAGCATTGTTGCCTCACAGGAAGAGGTTCTCCCATTCGATTCTCGGCTGGAGTGCGGGGAGTGCCTTCTATGTGGAGTCTGCATGTCCTCCCCGTGGTTGGGTAGGCATTTGAAAGACATGCATAAATGGGCGTGCCTTCATTGAAGGTTGAACGTTGAGCTGGCACCTCGACGTTCATGAAAATCTACTGCCAATCATTAGCGGACCAGAGTTCTGCTGTGGCAACCCCTAACCGGGAAAAGCCGAAAGACAACAACAGCAGCAATGGTGATAAATGAAGCAAGAAATGCGTTGATAATGAAGCGTTGTTTAAATAAAATGTTGACACTATACAATAGATACAGTTACACTGAAAACAGATGGCTGAAGGACATTAAATAATACAGTGAGACAAAATATAAGATGTATATACTAGAACAATGCTGTATTTAAAGTTGGTTACACTTTCATTTA
Source organism: Protopterus annectens (assembly GCF_019279795.1). Classification (NCBI taxonomy): domain Eukaryota; kingdom Metazoa; phylum Chordata; order Ceratodontiformes; family Protopteridae; genus Protopterus; species Protopterus annectens. The sequence goes on from NC_056743.1 coordinate 186,926,105, forward strand.
ACTACAGACAGTAATATCATATAGCAATCTCTGTAATAGTGTTTAATTGAATATTATACAGTTCAATAGCTTGCACATAAGCAATACGAATTTGATGCTTTTAGTAACATTTGTTGTTGGGAAAGCTGAGGGAAGATGTTGACAATGGATAAGATGGATCACTTGAATAGTAAACCTATTCAAGGATGGGATGTTTTCTCCCATGAAGGGAATGATGGATGTTTATATTTTGAAAACCACTTTTTATGCAGTTTTTGTTTGTACCTTTTAAATGAATGTCTATGCAATGCATTTATAAAAAAAAAGTCTTTTGGCTTTTCCTGGTTAGGGGTCGCCACAGCGGAACTCCGGTCCGCTAATGATTGGCAGTGGATTTTTACATTGATGAGTTGCCAGCCCAACTCCCAACCTTCAGAGAAGGCACACCCATTCACACATGAACCTACCTGCATGTCTTTAGACGTCACTCGACCATGGGGAGGACATGCAGACTCTACACAGAAGGTGCTCCAGCCAAGAATCGAATGGGAGAACCTCTTGCTGTGAGGCGACAATGCTAACCGCTGCATTACCGCAGCCTATGCAATGCATTTCCAGCATATATGAAATGAATGGTAAAAAGTTTTCAGCACACATACAAGGTTATGTACAAACACAAAAACATGACAATGGTTAAATACAAAGGTATAGTTAGTCCAACTGTGAAATGCATTTCTATCAATGTCAATGGCTTTAATAACAGCTGTAAAAGCGGAAGCTTACAAAGATAGCTTAAGCTATGTAAAGCGCAAGTAGTATTTTTACAACAAACACATCAAGACATTAATAAAATTACTATGCATAATTATTACTAGCAAGTTCAGACTATACTAAAAAGCAAAGAGGTGTAGCGATTTAATGGAGTAAGACAATCTTGATGCTCAAGATCATAAATACGGTAAATGATAACTCAGGAATGCTTTGTTTAGTGTCAATATTAATAAATGGTTTGGCTTATACTCTAGTAAACAACTACTGGATACCAGGACTGGGTGTCAGGGCAGCCAAACAACTTTTAGAGAGCATAATACAACATTCTAAAGGTAATACAATAAATGCAGGAGATTTTAATTGTATAATGAAAGACGAGGACACAAATGCTATAAACAGACGCAAGAAATGTCCACTATTAAAATTACTTACAGAGTTTACGGACTCATATACTTAATGGACATGAACACATATGCTGAACAAGATTCATGGATATTCACACATTACTCACAAAGACATAACACCTTTTCCAGAATAGATAGTGTGTATATAACAAAAGATCTTACCACAAAAATAAGCAAAGTCAAAACAATCACCTGCCCCTTTTCTCAGACCATAATGCAATAACTTTTGAAATAGATTTTAATTTTAAGAGAAAACTTACAATCATGAGAATTCCACCCTATATAGCACACCTTAAAGAGTTTAAACAAAACTATACTGCAGAGATGCAAATCTTCCTAGATTTAAACCTCACAGATGAGCTAGCAAACATATATATATATATATATATATATATATATATATATATATATATATATATATATATATGATGCAAGGAAAGCATATTTATATGGGAAAGCGGTAGCCTGGTATAAAAACAAACAAAAGCATTGGAATAAAGAACTACAAACTAAAACAGACAAAATGAAATTATATATTCATATAGGCAATTTAACTTCAGATAAAGAATTAGAAGACCCCAAAGGAAATTCACCCCGGGGATCACTTCTGTGGCTCTGCTCGACAGTGGCACAGGAAGATAATCTTCTTGGGTGGTGAAAGCCAGGGTACCTTTGGCTAGGCTTATATAGGCCTTAGGGCCAATAGCCTAGTACCTACCTATGAACCAACAAAAAATACTTAGAGATACTGAACCATAAAACAATGATTAATCTAGAGAAGGTCAAACTATGCGCTTACTCTATGCATAAAAAAAAATCAAAGGAGAATAGCTAACAGGATGAAAAGAATGATAAAGGCAAATGAGATAAAAGAAATATACAATACAGACAAAAAAAGAAAAGTATCAGACTTAGAAGGAATTCTAGAAGCCTTAACAGTGCATGTTAATGAACTCAATAGTCAAGAAAATAAAGTAGAATCAAGCGAAGCACTTAGAAAATTCCTTAAGGAAAATATAAGACTAACACTATCAGATGAACACAGAAGAATAATAGATAAAGCTATAACTATGATAGAAATTAAAGTGCAAATCAAGAAACTAAAATTAAACAAAGCCCCAGGTAATGATACTATAACTCCAGAGATGTTTAAACTACTTCTTTTGGCTTTTTCCCAGTTAGGGGTTGCCACAGTGGATCACCTGTCTGCTCATGATTAGCAGTGGAGTTTTATGGTGCCAAGTTGTCAACCTGGCCCAACCTTCCACAGAAGGCACACACACTCACGCCTAGGGCCAATTTAGAGTGTCCAATCCACCTACAGCATGTCTTTGGGATGTGGGAGGAAACCCACGTGACCACAGGGAGGGCATGCAGACTCCACACAGAAGGCACCCCAGCCGAGGATTGAACCGGTGAATCTCTTGCTGTGAGGTGGCAATGCTAACCACTGCGCCACCACAGTCGCCCTTCCAGAGATGTTTAAACTACTATCTAATAATGCATTAAATCTATTACTAAGTGTGTTCATATCAGTTAAAGAAAGTAATAAATGCCCTCCTCCTTGGAAATATACTCAAATATCACCAATTTTGAAACAAGATAAAAAAAAAACACGATGAGTGTACCTCATATAGACCCATAAGTTTATTAAATATAGATTATAAAATATTTATGAGAGTTCATGCAAACAGAGTAAAACAAATATTGCCATTATTGATCGAGAACAATCAAACAGGATTCATTAAAAACAGAAATACATATAACAATATAAAGAGAATTTTGTCCCTTATTGATTTCATAAACAAAACAAAAGATAAAATGAATGCCATTTGTTTAGATATTAACAATGCATTCGATTCCGTGAACTGGGATTACCTTTGGCTTGCACTGGTGGAGTATAGATTTTCAAAAAATTTTACCTCACTAATAAGGTCTCTTTATGATAAATCTTCAGCGTATATAAAAATAGGATCCTGTTTGTCAGAGCCTATTACATTACAATTACAAATGACATAGGCTACAACAGTGCAATTAAACTATAAAGAGATTTTGGATAATATCAAAGAACTCATACAAAAATGGAATAAGCTATATTTTTTTACCATGGAGAAAGACTATATATAATTAAAATGATTATATTCCCAAAAATCATGTATTTTATACAAGCTTGCTCGCTACCTCCACCTAAATCATATTTAAAACAATTTGTAGGGTTAATAATGAAATTCTTATGGTACCTTAAAAAAAGCTAGAGTTGCCCTAAGACATCATTTTAACAAATGAGAAGAAGGTGGAATAGGCTTACCAGACAAGTGTAAGTCACAATCAATAGCCAGTTGGCAATACATATTCTATGAATGTCATTTACTTAAACAATATTGAGAAAGTATTTTTTACAGGCACTTTTCACTGATAATTTCCAACTTACAAAATCTCTAGTTTTGTTGAATATGCCTGTGCCGTCTTGTGTTCCAAGGTAAAAATATGTAATTTCGTGGACTCTCCTTGCTGTTGCAAGGAAAATAATACAAGGAAGTGGAAAGCTGTAATTCCTCCCAATTTTAAGCAGTTCAAGAACATGGTTTTATCAGTCCCACAGTTGGAATTGGAAACAATCAAGGAAAGAACAGAACGACCTACTTCCTTATGCACTGCCCGAGAAAGAAAATCAAGTGCCGGAAACAGAAGGCTGTAATAAACTATAATCTTATTCAAAGATACAGTCAAGAAAACAAAAGATTTTCAAGTATAGTCATCCTATGTAAATAGCTGGGATTCACCTCCGTCAAGACCAGTGTGTTTTTAGAGGGGGTTGAACCTCAGAAAAAAATTCCATCATACATTCATTGAACTGTTGTTTCCAAATTTCATTTTCGAGACGAAGGTGTTTTTGATTTGGTGACATTGTTCGAGATGATCTACATTTGGAACAGCTTGTTTCACATACAAATATGCAAAAGATTGTGTGCCCATGGCATTATGGGATGGATGCTGTCTTAGAATGTGGGAGGGATGGATGTAAGCTGTGTTACAATGAGGGAGGGTTGGATGCATGCAGCGTTACAATGTTGGAGGAAAGGTTGCATGCTGTGTTACACAGTGTGGGAGGGATGGATGTGTGCTGTCTTACAACGTGGGAGGGTCAGCTGCATGCTGTTACACTGTGGGAGGGATGGATGCATGCTGTGTTGCAATGTTGGAAGGTTTACTGCATGTTGTGTTTACAATGTGGGAGAGACGGATGCATGCTGTGTTACACTGTGGATGGGATGGATGCATTACGTGTAACAGTGTGGGAGGGATGGATGTATGCTAACAATGTGGCAGGGATGAATGCATGCTATCTAACAATGTGGCAGGAATGGGTGCATGCTGTGTTACAGTGGGGGGGTGCATGCTGTGTTACAGTGGGGGAGTGCATGCTGTGTTACAGTGGGGGGGGGTGCATGCTGTGTTACAGTCTGGGAGAGATGGATGCATGTTGTATTACAATGTGGGAGAGGTGAATGCAGGCTGATTAGCACAATATGCTCTTTCCTTCTGGGTTCTGTTTGAGTTATTGCTAATTCATGGCAATTATTTAATTAAATTTAAATATAACACTAGCCAAATATTTTCTGGTTGTAAACTATATTTTTTCATTTTCTTTCTTAATGATGGATTATTAAGCATACAATGTAGGAAATTGTTTCCTGAGGCAATAGTAGGGATGCTGTTTTACCATATTCTGAAATTAACTGGCACCCATCTTAAAGTGGTTAAATCTTTACTTGACATCTTGGATCTCAATTTTTTTCTGCTGTCATTTAACAGTCATGCCAGTGATGCCAGAGTTGATTATAAGAAAAAAGAGTAAGGGGGGTTCTCCCAGCTTCAAGACCAGTGTGTGTGAGTTTGTGTGTGCTTGTGTGTGTGTGGAGGGGGTTGAACTTCACAAAAAATATCCTTACAATGTTTCCAAATCTCATTTTTGAGACAAAACATGCTTTTGTTTTGGTCCCATTGTGTGAGATAACCTACATTTGTCACAGCTTGTTTCACATACAAATATGTCAAAGACTGTGTGCCCATGGCATTATGGGAGGGATGGATGCATGCTGTGTTACAATGTGGGAGGGATAGATGCATGCTGTGTTACAATATGGGAGGGATGAATGCATGCTGTGTTACAATGTGGGAGGGATGGATGCATGCTATGTTACAGTGTGGGAGGGATGGATGCATGCTGCGTTACAATGTGGGAGGGATGGATGCACACTGTGTTACAATGTGGGAGGGATGGATGCATGCTGATACAGTGTGGGAGGGATGGATGCATGCTATGTTACAAAGTGGGAGGGATGGAGCCATGCTGTGTTACAGTGTGGGGGGAATGGATGCATGCTGTGTTACAATATGGGAGGAAGGGATGGATGCATGCGGTGTTACAATATGGGAGGGATGGATGCATGCGGTGTTACAATATGGGAGGGATGGATGGATGCATGCTGTGTTACAGTGTGGGTGGGATGGCTCCATGCTGTACTGCAGTGTAGGAGAGAGGGATGCATGCTATTTTACAGTGTGAGAGGGTTGGATGAATGCAGTGTTATAGGGTAAAGGGATGGATGCATGGTGTGTTACAGTGTGGAAAGAATGGATGCATGCTGTTTTACATTGTGGGAGGGATGGACACATGGTGTGTTACAATGTGGGAGGGATGGATGCGTGCTGTGTTACAATGTGAGAGGGATGGATGCGTGCTGAGCTACAATATGGGAAGTTACATGTTGCATTACAATGTGGCAGGGGTGAATGCATGCTGTGTTAGAATGTGGGATGGATGGGTGCATGCTGTGTTACAATGTGGAAGGGGTGTATGCAGGCTGAGTAGCACAATCTGCTTTTCCCGTCTGTTAAAATTAATTCATGGCAATTCTTTGATTAAACTTATAGTTATATAACACTAGACAAATATTTTCTGGTAGTAAAGTATTTTTTTTAAATTTTTCTTTCTTAGTGATGGATTCTTAAGCATAAAATGTAGGACACAGTTTCCTGAGACAATAGTAAAGAAGCTATGTTAGCATATTCTGAAATGAACTGGCATCTATCTTAGAGATTATAAACTTTACCTGACATCTTGGATCTTAATTTTTGCTGTCATTTATCAGTTATGCCATTTCATCTTCCAGTAATTCTAGCTCATTGAACGTATTTCTCACCTTCCTCTTTATGAGCTCCTGTATGCTCATCTTTGCTCACTCCTCCTTTTCCATATGGTATTCTAGCCAATAGCACACACTGGATGGCACAGTGGTGCAGCGGTAGCATTGTCGCCTCACAGCAAGAGGTTCTTTGGTTCGATTCTCTGCTGGAGTGCCTTCTGTGTGGGGTCTGCATGTCCTCCCTGCATTCATTTGGGTTTCCTCTGGGTGCTCTGGTTTCCTCCTACATTAAAAAGACATGCATCTGGAGTGTTTCTCCCCAGGCGTCCACTAAAAATTGGCTTTGCTCCAAGTTTGACTTTCCCATTTAACAAATGTTTAAAAATAAGTAAGCAAACAAAATAAACAAACAATAGCCAATAGCAACATGCGTTGTCTTCCTGTCCTGCATTCTACAAACGCTGAGTCTTGCATGAGTCAAATGGTTCAACCTCACTGTAGCTTCCTGTATACCTTCTTCTCTCCTTTCCCTTCCTCCCTACACTAAACCACTATCCTTTATGTACAGTACAATGCCATATAATATTCTGTCACAACTTTTCTTCATCTCCACTGTATCCTCATGGTTAGTAATCATCATTTCCTTTCCCATAATAAAAACCTTCATCGATCCCTCTCTCTTCACTGTTAATTATTCATCCTCAAGTCCTGGTATCCATGTTCAGTCTTACACCTTAAGCTTTATTCCTCATCCGGTCGTCCAACAAATCCCTGCTTCTTTCCATTCCCATTCTGTCATTTGTGTTTGTTCTACTATTTCATCAGCATTTTTCTCAATTCTACTTCCAGCTATTTTACTTACAGGCCATTTCCTTTTCTGACTTTGAATCTAACGTCATACACTCCTTATTTATGCTTTAATTTTATCTAACCAGTCCCTTCCCATCTATTCCATTTCTGTTTAATTTTTCTGTAGGCATCATTTTACCAGACAATTCAGCATTCATATTTTACTATGGTCATCTGTTTACATTCTAATGGTAAATATCTCACCCTCCGAATATTCGGATTTCTGATTTTGGCATTACTGCTGTGCATGTATGTGAATCGAATACTTTTTCCCCCATTTCATTCCCTTCTAACCATCTATGTACCTAATAAAAAGAACACAAGGATGTCATACCATGGAAAAGGTTTAATGAAATAAATAAAACATAAGCGCTTTCATCCCACATATAGAGTTCATCAGATACAGATAAGTATGGTGCAGTGGTGCAGCAGTTAACATTGTCGCCTCACAGCAAGAGGTTTTCTGGTTTGATTCTCAGCTGGAGTGTCTTCTGTGTGGAGGCTGCATGTCCTGCCTGCATTTATGTGGGTTGTCTCAGGGTGCTGCGGTTTCTTCCCACATTACAAAGACGTATCTTTGGAGCATTTCTCCCCGGGCCTCCACTGAAAATTGGCTCATTCCAAGTTGAACTTTCCTGTTAAACCATTATTAAATAAAATAAAAATAAATAAATAAAGTGCAGCCTTATATAATCAGTCTGGGACTTAACAGTGTTATCAGATAACTGACCAATGGTGGATGCTCTAAAAAGTCATCATTACCATCTTGTTTCACATTCCTGATATTATCATTTGTCATATTATAACCATATATTACTTTATTACTCTTTGGTTCAGGGTATACCTCCCTCTTTTCATATGTAACTTTGCTACAATAAAATGTTTAACCTTCCTAACGAAGTTGACATACTTTCTTCTGTCCACCCTATCAAAACCTCACATAATTGCTCAGAAACCTGCTCAAACATTAAGTCTCTACAGATTTCTTTGTATGAACAATTAATAGCCTCCATTTTACTCAAAACAAAAACATTATTTTTCACAAAAAGGTCCACATATTCAAGTCCAATACGATCAAAAAATTCAAGTATCTTGAGAAGTCTTTATTTGCTCTTAATGGAAAAAAAGTTTGAAGTTTTGCTGTTAATTTTTTACTGCAGAAGTTATTTTTTTATTTTAATAACTCAGTCTGTGCTAAACTGAGTAAATTCATCTGGCCTGGAACATGGTGTCAGGTTTGATTTGTTCTACAGTGTGGTGCTTCAAAAAATTCAAGTAGTTCTTCACGAAAAAAACTATCCTTTTATAACACCATTTGTGTGTTTCTACAGTCTCAACCCCCCTTGGGTACTCTTTTATTCTGCAACAATTCTAAGAAAAAGGCATTATCCATTTGTAAACTATGATAGCACCTTATAATGTCTCAAAATATTTAATTTTTGCCATTTAAGGAAGAAAATGGCAAGCTGCCACCAGCCTGACTTTCACCTATGTCACTCAGCTTAATGGGTTTATGTAACCAATTACTACAAAATTCAGCACTTCAACTGATACAGCCAGTTCCAATTCTCAGGCCAGCCACACAAGTATCTGTAGCTGATGAAGTCCTTATATGTGGGATGAAAGCACTTATGTTTTATTTCATTCATTAAACCTTTTCCATGGTACGGCATTCTTGTGTTCTTTTTTATTTGTTTCATTTTTTGGTTATGTACCTGAGCTTCACTAATTACTAGTTTGTTCAGCCATCCATCCTCAACCCCTATTCCCATTTTGCACATGGCATTGAGTTGTCACGTTCAACAGTGACAATCATCTTGAGCCAAGGTTTACACTGACAGGTGGCTAGCCCTGCCACAGTAGTTCATCAGTACCATTCATTCATGAGCATGTGCGCCACCTATTGCATGTCTTTGGAATGGGAGAGGGAACCGGAGCACCCGGAGAAAACCATCGTGACCACAGGTAGGACATGCAGACTCCGCAGAAGGCACCCTAGCTGAGAATCAACTGGAGACTCTCTTGCTGTAAGATGACAATGCTAACTGCTGCACCACTGCGGCCACCTACTATGTAGTTCTGTGCGCCTAAAATTATCCACTGCTGAAAAACATTTTCCTTACCCCTCTCTACATTTTCTTAGAAAAACATCTCCAGCCCCCTTTCTATTCTATTTGTTAATAAAATATTTCTTGAGTAAAATTGAGTAAATTTTAAGAAAAGCCTGCAACAGAATGAAATCCATGAATACAGAAAGAAAGAATAGTTGTGTAAAATCTTACCATAACAATAGATGTCCTTCTCTTCCATGTTGCAGTATTCTTTACATAAGGGTTATCCTCTGTCTAGCAACCCGAACGCCCAGTATACAAAAGATTTAATCACTGCAAGGTACTTGGAATGTCTGACATTGGCGGTAGGGAACATGGGCCATAAAAGTGACATGTGCATGTACTTTCCTCAGAAATGAGTGCCTCAGTTGGACCCCAGTCCCAGGATAGCTGCTCAAGTCCTTAATCATCCAACAAAGTCCAAATTCTCTTTTGAATATGGGGTAGGAGGATGGGATAGACTACTGCAACATGGAAGAGAAGGACAGCTATGGTTATGGTAAGACTTTATGCAACTATTCTATGTCCTTCTATTCTCATGTTTCAGTATTCTTATCCTCTGCATGAGTGCCATAGCTCAAAGGGAAGAAGAAGAGGGTGGTTTGGAACTATTTTCTAAAAATTCATGCAGGTTTGCCATAAGAAATCCTGCTCTGGCTCTGGTGATCTAAGTTTGTAATGTTTTGTGAAGGTATGGGCAGATGTCCAGGTAGCTACTTATAGAACAGAGGCAGCATCCATCCCCTTGAAAAAAGCTCCAGAGGAGGCCATGACTCTAGTAGAATGGGCTTAATATTGGAGTCTATGTGTTTTCCCTGGTAGGCATAGAAAAGGAGGTGGCTTTGGAAATCCATGTAGAAGCAGTCTGTTTAGACACAGCTTTTCCCAGAGCCCTGGGGTGAAAGGAGACAAATAGTTGCTCTGATCTTCTAATAGATTTAGTCTTGTCAATGTAGAATCTGAGTTGTCTGTGAACATCAAGGGAATGCGGGACTCTCTCACTGTCATTCTGGGGCTGCAGGAAGAAAGTGGGAAGGTGGACACATTGGTTCAGGGATAACTCACTGACCACCTTAGGCATAAAGTAACCTTAACCTTGTGGAAGATCAAAAAAGGTGGGGTGAACATGAGGGCCTGGAGCTCTGAGACTCTCCTGGCTGAAGTTAAGGCCACCAAAAGCACAGTTTTCCAAGTGCAACACTTTAGAGAGTCTGTAGCTGCTGGCTCCATTGTTTTGCTGCTCTCATCAGAAGGGAGGACAGAGGTGGAAGGTAGCAGTCTGGAGTGTTTGTCTGCAGAGAAAGAAATTATACCAGGATCTGAGGCAGGACACTTCAGGGACCTAATAAAACCGATCACGTTTTCTAACAGCAGTGGGTTGGGAATCAGGATTTTTAGAAGCTGCAGAAAAGGCATCTAAAAAGGCTGACAGGACTGGTGGAATTGCAGAAAGTGCAGGAGTGTCCATTTGTAGGAGTTCATAGTATCGCTTTTGGAGTTCAGTCATTTCTGTGGAGTCCCATTTAAAGAATTCTCTCAACCAAGAGACAAGGTCGGGTCCTCACAGCCTCCCTCAGCACAGTCCTCCTCAGGGGATGCATAACCTAGGGGAGAAGGCATTTGAGAGGCAAAAGACAAAGAATCCTCAGAAGAGGGATATCAAGACTCTTAGGCCTCCAAGGTAGGAGGTTCAGTGGTCTGGGGCCTAGAGCTAATAACAGGAGGAATAGTTATGGGAGAAGCAGCCAAGGAAGGCTTAAGGACCATAAAGGTATTAAATAAGCCTTGAGAGAAGGCTTGCCAGTCAGGCAAGGTCTCAGTAAGTGAAGAGACATGTTTAGTTTTTTGCTTTTTTTTTCTTCAAGGAAAAACAGGCCTAGAGGGTGTAGGACCTAAAGACAGCATAGTCTCAGGATCTACAGACATGGAGGAAAGACCAGTCTAGACACCCGCAGTGAGCCAGGGTTCTCCCTCATCATTGGTACCAGATGTCTGCATAACCTCCATGGACATGCATTCTGAACTTGGTTATGTGGCCTCTGAAACAGTACCTGCTATAACTGAGTTGGCTGGTTCCATATGTTCCTCTGGGCATACCTCAGCCACAGGGGGAACGTTGGGTGGAAGATGTGCAGTGGTAGTTTCAGGCCTTGAAACATTGGCCTTCTTTTTTGGTGGCTTGGCGGTATGACCAGACGGCCCTTCCATCCCAAGAACCAGATGTTTAAGGCTTTGGTTTTCCAGGTATATTTTAAGGGTGTGCAGATGGCTGCGAAGGGTCTTTGAGATGAAGGCTTGACAAGTGACGCAGGCCTTACGGTCATGGTTGGGCCCTAGGCAAAATAGACACATCATAGGCATCCTTATGACACCTACACATTCCTTTTCTGGATGACATGAACTTGGACAGGCATGCAGTGACCAAGAAAATAATAAGAAAAAAGGCCCCAACAGGGTATAAAACTTTAATTGCAGGATCCAGTGGCAGGATGAGCTAATATTCGATTGGTGTCAGAGAAGTTCTGAGGAAGGTATGTGCAGGTGTCACTTTTATGGCCCACGTTCTCTACGTCCAACGTCAGACGTCCCACGTACCTTGCAGTGACTAAAGTTTTTTTATACTGGCCAGGCGTTCTGGTCACTAGTCGGAGGATAACCCAAAGGTTAAGAATATTGCAACATGAGAATAGAAGGACATCAGTATTTTACAGATCAAGAGTGCTGATTCACGAGCTTGCCACACTGAGTTCAATATTAATACAGACTAAAGAGACTTACTGTTCAGATTCATTAGTGAATTCTTCTTCAGTTCTTTGAGGAAAGGAAAACATCATACAGAGTAAGAAATTAACATTTCAAACATGAACTAAGACATGAACTAACAAATTGATAAGTGCAATGATCTAAGCATTTACAGGCTAATCGTTAACAAAAACAATTCAGTTATGTTCTAATGAACTTAGACAATAACTGAAAAATTTAAAACTTATAAAATAACGAGAGAACTGTAATCTAATTAATCCCTTTATTGTTTTTCAATAAGTTATACAGAATTTCACTTGGTTTAAATGTTGTAGAATACACTCATGGAAGAGCAGCACAGTGGTGCAGCGGATAACATGGTCGCCTCACGGCAAAAAGTTCTCCATTTGATTCTCAACTGAGGTACTTTCTGTTCGGAGTCTGCATGTCTTCCATGTGTTTGTGTTGGTTTCCTCCCACTTTCCAATGCCATGCCTGCTGTAAGTGGACTGGACACTCTAAATTAGCCATAGGTGAGTGTGTGTGTGTGTGTGTGTGGGGAAGAACAACCATGGCAGGGCAGGCCAATCAGTGGTGTGAACCTTGTTTTTAGATGATTGTCACTGTTGAAGTGTCACCCTGATCCCATATACAAAAATGGTAAAAGAGATTATGGATGGACATTTCTGGAATTTCAATACTACCTCTATGCCATATGAGTTGGACTCTATATATCCTCCACCAAAAAAGATGCATGGATAGTGATGAAATTAACCCCCAACAATGCAAACTTATGTTTTTTTTTTAGGATTTAAATGGTTCCTTATTAAATCAATGAAAATTTAGCTTGTTGAAATACTAAACAATGACCACTAAACTTCGAAACGGTATAACCGTGAATGACCACCTAAGCAAATATTTTCTCAGGGTAAAAATTCACTTGGCCGTTACCGAGAATTTGCCCTTTTCTCCGATGTAGAGCAAGCTCAGAGTTAGTATATTTAGTTATGTGGGGGGCACAGCCCCCCACTTAATTAGGGTTTAAAGATTTTTTGTGGTGTCCATCGACCAAGCAAATTTTTTCAGGGTTTTGCTGTTTCTGAGTTTAGCTGTCGATGTTTTGCATTCTGACAAGCCAAACTTTCGTTGAAATAACAGGGAAGTGATTTAAACATATAGTGAGACTTGTATTCTCAGACTATGGTGATGTTTTTTACTACATTTATTAACAATCTTATTTTTTAATGCATTTGATAACTGCTGACTCTTGTCTTCCTCAGCACCAGGATAAATTATATCAGTAAATGTGAACAAATACCTATTCATACCTTACATGCCCTCACTCTCCTTTCTTCACTCCCTTACGTCTATCAGTTTTTCTCCTCAGCTATGTCTAAACATACCATAAGCCTGCTTTTCTCTCACTTTGTTTTGCAATCCTTGTACATATTATACTAAATTATCATTAATTTGTCTATAAACTGGATAAAATGTCTACCAATTAAATCATTGTCATATAACCTGTATCTTAACCAGTGTTTTCATATTATGTATAGTTTGGTATAATTATTTAAACTGTATTTTTCTTGTATTATTTTTAAAGACTGCAACATTAATGTTCTTTAAATGTTTTGTAATACTTTGGAGCTTTTCTTCCCAAGCCTCCACTGAAAATGGGTTCCTAGCCAGTCAGACTTTCCTGGTAATCAAACGTCAATAAATAAATAAGGAAGGAAGCAAATAAACAAACAAACTTGTATCAGTTTTTCAAAAGAGTGCAGTATATCTAAGCTTGACTTAAATTATCTGGATGTTATATCTTTTGTACAGGACGTTACCTTGCAGTCCTCATTGTTTCAGAAACCAAGAGCAGGTAATACCTTGCTTTTTTCTGATAATGTTCACCCCAAACAATTGATTAAGTATATGCCTTATGGGGAATACCTGTGAGCAAGGTAATGTGCTCAAAACAAATATAGCTTGAAAAAGCAGCCCATAATCTTTTACTTAGCTGAAGTGCTTCTTTGGCTTGTTTGCTGTACTCTGCCTGAATATTGTTGCTCTCGGTTTGCATTTTATTTTGAATTGATGTTTTTCATTCAAGGTTTGGTTACTTCTACTTTTTATCTTTTTCTTGTATTACATTTGTTTTATGTTTTCTGTTCTGTTGGAGTTTTAAGAGATCTTAGCTAGGGTCAGTTACCAAAGAATTCCTTTGCAAACAATGCATAATTTCAGCTAATTAGTGGGAAGAGCTGAGAAATAGCATTCTTCATTTAGCTAGAAATATTTGTAGACATTTCCATTTAGCTGGAGTGCTTGTTTGGCTTGCTTGCTCTACACTTCCCAAATATTGTTGATCTCTGCCTGCATTTTATTTTCAACTGAAGTTTTTTCATTTAAGGTTTGGCTATTTTATCCTTTTATTGTATTACATTTGATTTGTTTTAAGTTTGCTGTTCTGTTGGAGTTTTAAGAGGTCTTAGCTACTTTCAGTTAGAAAAGTTAGCAAAGAATTCCTTTGCAAACAGTGAATAACATCAGCTAATTAGTGGGAGGTGCTGAGAAATAGCATTCCCATTTAGCTAGAAATATTTGAAAGCATTTCTATGTAGCTGGAGTGCTTGTTTGGCTTGCTTGCTGTACTCTGCCTGAATATTGCTGATCTGTCTTTCCATTTTATTATTCCCACCCACCTGCTCAACTGTTCTTGTATTCTTTAACTTGGTGGCTTTTGAGTTGCTTGCCCCCTACTATACATATGATTTTGGACACTCCTCCCAGTCCCATCTCATCAGCTCATTCTACTGAGTACAGAGAGATCAGTTGGGAAGGCCCACCCCCTTACTTTCTTACCTTGAATTATCTTGTTTCCTCCTTTCCCACAACTTAAAAAATATACTTTATTCAGCTGCTTTTACTGTATTTGTTTCTTCCTACTGTATTACACTATTTTGCTTTTGCTGCTTGTTCTTAAAAGGGTTCAATTGCATTTATTCTGCTGCATTTATTACTTCTTGTTAGTAGTCTGATTAAAATGTAACTGTTATTCTAAGCCTCTTAGTTTTGGTTTAAGCACTTGGACTTCTGACCAGTTGTTTTACATTAAGAAGGTTTGTAGTCTATACTCTTGTAAGAGGAGAGGGTAGCCTCTGCCCTTCTGAGCTGTGAATTGCTGATTGAAGGCTTATTGTGCCTGTTCTAAGTGTCTTCATTTTAGTTTAAGGCACTTGAGTTCCAAACCAATTATTTTACATTTGGAAGATTTGTGGCCTAAACTCTTGTGGCAGACTAGGACAGCCTTTACCCTTCTAATCTGGAAATTGCTGGTTGAATGCTTATTGTGTCTGTTATTCTGAAAGTATCTTAGCTCTGATTTAAGCAAGTGGGCTCCAAACCCATTATTTTACATTAGGAAGGTTTGTGGCCTAGACTCTTGTGGCAGGAGAGTGTAGCCTACACCCGTCTAAGCTGGGAATTAGTGGTGAAGGCTTATTCTGCCTGTTATTTTAAGTGTCTTTGTTCTGGTTTAAGCACTTGGGTTCCAGACCAGTTATTTCACACTAGGAATGTTTGTGGTCTTGTGGGAGTATTCTACTGAATTGCTGCTTTATTTAAACTTTTTTTTTTTTGCTGTTGTGACAGTGATTTTCTGCACTTTGATTTGCTAGTACTTCTGCATTTTACAGCATAGGCTACATTCGGGCTTGCTGAATCTAGACCGTTCGGTATCATTTGAACACTAAAACCAGCCATCTTACATTAAGAAGATCCCCCCTGCACCCTTGTGGCAGAAGAATGGAGCCAAAGACCCATCCAAGCTGGGGATTGTTGGAATAAGGCTCAGTCTTGGGCTTTCCTTTTGGTTACTTTGAAATCATTTAACTTTGCTTGTATTTAAGCATCTTGTTTGTGTGGGTTTGAGCTGAGTTTACTGGAGCTGCTCAGAAATTGCACTGCTGCCCTGAGAGCAACTCAGTTGTGCATTGTGAAGCACTGACTCAGTTTTCTACCCCTAGCCTCCATAGAATAGCTGTTTTTTGTGAGTCTTACACCAAAACTAGTCCACCTAGCCTACTCCCCACTAGTTACTATAGTATATATCTGCCATAATGGATGGAATATTTCCCACTATTTCTCCAGCCAGCCTGATTGACATGGGCATCCTGAGGCAATGTAGCAATTGCCTAATTTATACTGACAACCAGCGACTCCTAAACAAATAAATACATAATGTGAGAGATGTATCTATACTATGAATTTGGAATCATTTCTTTCACATAACAAACCAGATTTAAAACATGTTGTCAGCAGACACACACCACCTATTGCACATAACAAGATCACAACACATAAACCCACATATGCGGAGGTACTCACAAGAAGCCTACATAACGATCAGAGACCTCCCAAGCATAATCTTACTTTACACACTGCAAACCCAACAGAATCCACTATACATAATAATACACACAACAGCATCTCAGCCAATAAAGCAAACAACTCAAAACCAAATGTCTTGGTTATAGGCTGGTCAAGGAGATGGCCACAGTCAGCTGCCTGTCAGATGTCAGGATGCATCAGCTCACGCAAGCACTCATGTTTCTCAACAAGCACCATCATTCATCTCACTTGTCTTGTCAGGATGGAGTAGACAAACCAGCATGGGTTATGTTCAAGTAGTTCTATTATGTACAAGCTCATTGGGAAACAAGGTAAATAACTGTAACTAAAATAGACTTACAAATAGACTGACTATTTTTCATTCACGTTCACTCTCTGGCTGCACTCTCAAAATGGCACTGAAGCTAGCACATGCCTGGTATTTATATGCACATTCAGTCCTTAGAAATACTTCTTAAAGGTACCACACATATATATATTCTACATCCTCCCTCTTTGAGAAATAAGTTATGCATCATTTATGACATTAATTGGCATGCAATAAATACAAGATAATTTTCTGATATGCAATTATACAAAACTAAAGACATATAGACAATCACTTCCGTGTTGCTATAAGTTCATAGAATGATACTAGGCTATTGGCCCAGAGACCCTTATAAGACTTCCATGTATTGAGAAATGACGTTTCAGCTTAGTAATTACTGAAGTAGACATTAGGTTGGGTAACAAATCAATCTTGAACCAGTTTAAATAAGTATCAACCAACGCTAAGTAATGCTGATTATTCTACTCGACTATATCAGTGGCAACGGTTGACCAAGGAAGTTCAGGAAGCTGACTTAGCTGAAGTGTAGTACTATTGCATACTGAACAAGTAGAAAGTATTTTTTCAATGTCTTTTGCTAGAGAAGTCCAATATACCAGTCCTTTGGCCCTTCTTTTAGTAGATTTGCACCCTGGATGACCATGATGCAAAATCTGGATATATTCACACTGTAAGGAAGCAGGAACAACTACTTTAGGACCTTTGAAAATAATGTCATCTTCCATCAACAACTCATCTCTGTAAGGAAAATAAGGTTGTACTTCAGGCGGTATACTAGATGGCTTTGACGGCCATCCTACCTGAATGTAGTGGTTGAGCTTTTGCAAAACGGGATCAGTCTTTTATATAATCTCTCAGCTCAAGTCTTGTGGTCAAAAAATTACACACTTTCATGACATTGAAGTTAAAATTTTCTGCATCAAGCTGCTCTGGGTAAGGTATCAGCCAGATAAAAAGTTTGCTTTTTGTATAGACCACTTTGAAGTTGTACTTTTGTAATTTAAGCATTATTCTTTGCAATCTTGCTGAAATGCATAGACTTCTTTAAGACAGTAACTAGAAGTTGATGATCAGTTTCAATCGGGGTATCGCAACCATAAATATAAGCATGAAACTTGGAACATGCAAACACAATTGCCAAAAGCTCCTTCTCGAACTGAGCATATTGAATTTCAGTTTGGGTAAGAGTTCTAGATGAATATGCTACCGGTCTACCCTCTTGAAGAAGAACTGTGCCTAGACCAAACTTTGAGGTGTCAAAGGAAAGAGTAACTAGTCTATTGACATCATAGTAGGTTGGTTGGCAATTTTTTTCTTATCTTCATTTTCCCTTGGAGAGCACTGTGATTTGGCTGTAAGCAGCCCCCCCCCCCCCCACCACCACACACATCTTCCACTTTCTCTTATTCCCTTCTGTTAGCAAATAGTACCCATAACTGATCAATACTGTGTGTTTGTTTATTTAAACTATACCACAGTAGCCTACTGATACAAGGTTATCCTGGTTTTCTACCTGAGAAATTAAGACAAGACTTACAGTTTCAGAGCAGTCCTTGGTCAATTGTGATTGTTCTTAACACATACTTGTCTTGCTTTGTGATTGTTTCCTGCCCCTCATACAAGAACCTAACAGGGTCTCTACCCGCTCCCGCCCTGCCCCTATTCCCTCCGCCCCAGTGGTCCCACCTTTATTGCACTCAAACCCTCCCATCTTTCCAATAGCCAACCACAGCGCTAACCCAACACTACTTCCTCCATATTCCCTCTACTATCACACCTCCTCAACTGACATGTACAAGCATACCTTTCCTTTGCTCACTGCATGCACTCTCCTTGCATATCTTACATCCTACCAAAGCTCCATCATTCCCCCACCCAACCACTACCACTGTACTACTACTCACACCACCACCCATGTCTCACCCATACTCAGCTCCCCTCCCACCAGCTCAAGAACCATCCCTATGCACCCCCCACATATTCTACCAACTATATTACCCAAACGTAAAGCATCCCTACAACTTAATATAGTAACCCTCCCACCATACTTATTACCCACAGAGAACAATCATAAAATTTCCCTTATAAACAAACACATTCAAAAACTGAGAAAACTAATAATCTCATGCATATCAAAACTAGCCCTAAGTGGAGACATCCACCCCAACGCTGGCCCTACCATCCCCAACCCCAATCCTCATAATCAGACTAGAAATCACAACTTCTCCCATATTACAGCCAATAGAAAGCCAAGTGACTTCCTTCTACTAAACCTAAATATTAGAAGTATATCCAACAAAGTCCATGAACTCTATGCCACCACAGACTTATACTCCCCAGATATAGTCATCCTGACAGAAACCTGGCTAAAACCTCACATTACCAGTGAGCAAATACTCCCTACAGGTTACAGCATACTAAGAGTAGACCGGCTAAACAAAAAAGGAGGTGGTGTAGCTATAATATTTAAACAACATCTAAACATCCAGATCTTAAAATCATCAGCTCCACAAATAGGCAATGAAGAAATAATATATACCAACCTCAAAATTAACCGAAACAAAACCATCAACATAATTGGATGCTACTTCCCACCTGGCCAAAACATCCCTCCACTAGAAAACCTCCTCAGCTGGTCTACCCACCATCTCCCCCAAGAAACTATCATCTTAGGTGATTTCAATATTGACTGGCAATCCTGTTCTGGCAACAATCCAAAGCATCATGTACACCTTCATGGCTTCACCCAACTAGTCCAGTCACCAACAAGGATAAATAAAAACTCCAGCAAGCACTCTACCCTGGATTGGATACTAGTCAGTAAGAACCCCCAGTCATATATAACAGGCTGCTTATCAGATAACCTCAGTGATCACTCCCCAACATTCCTACTCAAAAAATACCTGTACCAAGCTAAACCTGTCGTCTATCGTCAAATACGTAAAAAAATAAACTTTAACCCACTCACATTCATCTCATCCCTCAAAGAATGCAACTGGCATGCTCTAAAGTACCTCAGTCTAGATGAGTTGAATTTTTTAATACTACCTTCCTGAACATCCTTAATTACCATGCCCCCATAAGATTTTCCAGAACCAAAGCACAACCCTCCCCATGGCTACAGAAAACCACTAAGTCAGAAATGAAAAACAGGGATAAAGCCTGGGAGCACTGGCGCAAAACCAAAACCCCTGCAGCTAGACAGAAATTCCTAGAACTACGCAATAGAGTCAAAAAGCTAATAAAATAGGACAACTTCCAGTACTACCAGTCTGCCCTAAACTCCTCACAACACAGCCCCAAACAATTCTGGTCCTCCATAAACTCCATCGTCCACCCAGGTAAAATCAGTACCCCTCCTCCTAACATCCCTCACTCCTCAGAAAATATTGTTACCTCATTCAACACACACTTCACCCAAACCATACTATCACTAGCTAAACAACACAACCCTCCCTCCAACCCACACCTTCAACTAGTAATCTCCCCACTGCCTTCTCTTTTCTCCTGTACCTACCTCCAACATAAAGATACTCTTAACTAAACTTAAACCCACCAAATTAGCAGCAGACAACCTCCCAAGTGAATACCTACAAATCACAGCTGATGCTCTGGCCTACCCAGTATCCATCTTGATTAACTGATCTCTGTCAGAAAGTTACGTTCCCACATTGTGGAAAGTCTCACATATAATTCCCCTCCACAAAGGCGGACCCTCTGCAGAACTAACCAATTACCGCACCATAGCTATTCTCTCTCCACTCTCCAAAATACTAGAGAGATGCATACACTCTCAGGTCTCACACTACCTCCTTACTAACAACCTCCTTTCCGTACTCAGCATGGTTTCCGACCAAACCATAGCACCACCACTGCCTTACTCTCCTTTACAAACACTATCCTTCAGCATAAAAACAATGGCTATCTCTCCTCTGCTACCTTCATAGACCTATCTAAAGCATTTGACATGGTCCCACACAAACAACTTATCTCTGTCCTCAATAACCTATCCTTCTCACAATCAGTCACCAACTGGTTTCAGAGTTACCTGTCTGACCGCCAACAATCCGTTGTATGGCAGAATGACATATCTCCCCAACTACCTGTCTCCATAGGGGTTCCCCAAGGATCCATCCTTGGACCCCTACTTTTCTCTGTTCACACCAATAATCTAGACTCTGCCACCAAACATGGCACACTCATCCAATACGCAGATGACTCTACCATCATCTGCTCAGCCCAGTCCCTACCCAAACTGCAAAAGTCACACAGGAAGCCTTTTCCTCTATTGAAACATGGTTATCCGATGCCCAATTAATACTCAACCCAAACAAAACTAAACTACTCATCTTCCAACCCACCAAACATACTCAAAACAACTCTCACTTTAACATCACAGCAAAAGACAACACCACTATATACCCAACTGAACACACCAAATTGCTAGGAGTGGAAATAGACAATAAACTAAAATTTGACATTCACATATCCATGACCATAAAAAGTCCACAAAAAACTAGGAGCAATATACAGAAATAAACAATTTCTCACCAAAGCAGCAAAGATTTCAATAGCAAATTCCCACCTTATCTCCACCCTACTTTATGCCTCTCCAGTATATACCAACCTAAGGCAATGTGATCTAAACAAGCTAGAGACCTGCTACAACAAAATCGCAAAATTGCCACAGGGGCATCCTACCGTAGTCACCACTGTCTCTCACTTGCTGAACTGGGCTGGCTTGAACTCCCTCACCTCCTTCAGTGGTATCAACTCTCACTCACCCACAAACTAGTAAACCATCCACTAAATGTCCCATCCCTCCAGAATCTACTCCAACCCTATCGCACCACCAGACCACTAAGATCCAGTAACAAAAATCACTTGCAGATCACTAAAGCCAATAACTCTGCTGGTGAAGCACTATTCTCTTGCACCATAGCCAAATTATGGAACTCACTCCCACCCACAATTACCTCCCATCATGCACCAACTTCAAAACTTTATTAAAAGCACCTAAAACATGCTGGCTATGCCCTTGCAACTCCCACTCTAATATCATCCACCCCATCCAACTACTACCTTTCTTTCACCTCCACTAACTACCTTGATGATAGCAAGCTCAGATGCTCATAAGCCTAGTACTTATTATACAGCAGGAACTTCTCATTGTTACATTTGTTAATGCCTGTTATGTACTTCACAGATAAAGATTTTAGTTGTCTACTGATGTACTATATTCTTCATCTGTAAATATGTTGTAAGTAATTTCTGTGTTAAATTGTTAATCACTATGTAATCCAATGTAACTACTGTCTGTTTATTTTACTGTGGAGCTTTTCTCCCCGGGCCTCCGCTGAAAATGGACCCACGTTCAGTCGGACACTCCTGGTCAACAAATTTAAATAAATAAATAAATAAATAAATAAAATAAATAAAATAAAATAAATAAATAAATAAATGCTGTCTGGTGCTGTTCCAGCCATGACCATACAACATGATTGCATGTTAGCTCTCTCAAAAGGCGCTGTTAATTCACTGAAATCTGGTATGAACTTGCCCAAATAATTAACCATACCAAGAAAATGCTGTAGAGCTTGAACATTATCTGGATCTGGCATCTCAAGAATAGCTGCTTGCTTAGATGGGTCTGGTTGTAACCCAGTACTAGACCTACATATGTGACTTCTGGTAGTGTGAATTTGCACTTTAGAGGACTGAGCTTTAAATTCACCTCATGTGCTTTGTCCAAAACTTTCTCAAGGTTTCTGTCATGCTCTACTTCACCACTGCCTCTGACCAATAAACAGGTTTACCACCAGTCCCTCTATGAGGTACAGTCCCTCTTTGGGCAGTTGTGTCCTGAAAAAAATAAAAAATGGCAAATATCCCGAGATTTAAGGCAAACATATTTCAGAAGTTTTTTTTTTATTAGTTGCATAAAATAGTTATTTTGTATCTGAAACACCTAAATGTTATAGGAAATAGGATAAACAACTCAAATGCTACAAGCATAAGCTTTTATTTTGGAAATAAAAATGAAGCTCTGTCCTTTGCACTGGCTTTGGATACGTTTTCGCTTGCACAATCTTTTGTTGCTACAAAAACTCCCACTTTTGGCATTTGAAAAGGTGACAACCCTACCAATGAATCATCTACTATTATGACACAGGGATAACCTGAAAAGATCTGTTCCACTGCACGTTGGAAGACTTCACTTGCAGAATTTATTCCAAATGGCATCCTGAGAAATCTGTCTTCCCAATGGGGTACTGAATGTAATCAGTAGTGAAGATTTGCAATCAAGCATTACCTGCTAAAATGAACTCTCTGCATCCAAGACAGAAAATACAGTGACATTTGGTATTAGAGCTGCGAATTCTTCGACTGTTTGCATGGGATGATGAGGTCTTTTCAATGCCTTATTCAAGTCTCTTGGATCGATGCATATTTTGATTTCATCTGAGCCTTTTTTGTGAGTTTCTACCACAGACAATACCCATTCAGTTGGTTCTTTAACCTACACCTTGCTGCACCATTTTATCCAGCTGGGCTTTGACTTTGTTCTGTATCACTACTGGAATTCTTCTTGGCAGTCTGACCACTGGATTGACCTGTGGGTCTAAGTTCATAGAATATACAACTAGAATCTTGCCTAACTTGTCACCAAAAGCATCAGCATATTCTGAGAAAATAGCATCACTGAAGCTGGGACTGGGACATGTGTTTATATGATGAACTTCTTTAGTAAAAGAAAGCACATCCATTCTCAAATTGTCTCTGAGACCTAATCATGACTGCACAGGTCTTTGAACTATGTAAAACAGCAACTTGTAACTGTTCCTGGCCAAATAACATGAAAGTAACACTGAGCCTTCGTTTTGAATTTCTTCACCTCCATATGCAACAAGTCTCACACAACTAGCCACATTAAGTTGTTCACCAGCTCTTACTTTAGCAAATGTTTCTGCTGATATCACATTCCACTTTGAACCAGTATCCACTTTGAGCTCAATGGGTTGACCATGGATTCGGACAGTACAAAACAATTTGCCTTCGGCTAATAAATCAACTGCATTAACCTTCTCTCCAATTACTGATACACCATCTACATAGAAAGATGACTGTAACCCTACTTGATCAATTTGCTTTTTGACTGATCTTTCCTTGTAACTGAGGAAGGTACTTGACTTGCAAAACCTTTGAAAATTATTCCAGTTTTTACACTTATGACATTGCTGACCAAATTCTAAACACTTTTCTCTTCTAGACTCATGATTGGCACCACAACTGCGACAGTTAGCAATAAAGCTCGTCTTGAGTTTTTCTGATTTACTCTGGTGCTATATTGAACAGTGCTTGTTCTGCACTGAGCATGCTCCTTCAACTGAACTCGTAATGGAACTTGCTAGAAAACTTTGGGTGTTCCTTGGGGAGCCTTCAGGGGTAGCAGGTGTCACATGCCTAGGCCTGTTTCTGCTTGCCACGTATTGCATATGGTCTGCATTTGCTCTGGAGCTTGTTGAAACCATGCTCTTATCAGTTGTAAGCATACTTGTGTGCCTTTCTGCAACCTCATGTATCTGACAATTCTCAAAAGCTTTGCTCAATGTTAAGTCTCTGTCCCGAAGCAAAATCTTTCTTACAGCAGCATTACTGATACCACATACAAGCCTGTCCTTTATTACCTCATCTTTTAGATCACCAAACATGTAAGCTTTAGCCTCGTTTCTCAAGCCAGTAATGTAAGCTGCAAATGTTTCTCCAGGCCTTTGGTCTCTTGTGTAAAACAAATGCCTCTCTACTGTAACACTGGTCTGGGAGTTACACATTTCTCTGAATTTACGCTTCAGACACTCAGGATCTTCCCTTGATTCAGCCTGAATAACAATATGACGATTTTCACCTTCTCCTTCATACACTGCTGGTGCATACATAAATGAACATGCTCTATCAATGGCCTCTGAACCAGCTAGGCTTAGCAAAAGGAATGCCTTGGTGTGTGCATCTTTATCTGAGTAAGCTGCTTGTATAAAAACATCATACTCTTGCTCAAATATTCTCCAATTCTCTGCAATATTCTGATCAAATACAAGTGGTGAGAGTTTTCAAAATCCATCTGCCATGCCAGCAACTTACAGTAAAACACAATGCAATCCAAGTCCACTTGTAACTGTATGAACACACACATATGCATGTGTATATATATATATATATATATATATATATATATATATATATATATATATATATAAAATACATACATATATGCCAGAAATTTATGCCAGTACTTCTAACTATATCCAACAGCACAATAAGCCTTTTGAGTACTTGAACTCTGTCAAATACTTTTGCAAAATAACTTTCTTGGGCACTGTAATACTCTCAAAATTATTGTACTGTAATTTATCATCATTTTAAGAAACATTTCAAAGTAAATACACCTAGTGACTAAACTGGGCAGCAGAAGGAGCTCAGAGTGAGAAACACTTGGAACCAACTGCACAGTGTGTATAAACAGTACACAGCACTCTGAAACACTTCCAAAATGGCTGTACTTTGCTACGTAATTCTATACAGTGCAAGAAACACTCTGTAATGGCGGACCCTTTGCGAGCAGACACACCCAGCACATGAAACTCTTTCAAAATGGCTGTATATTGACTGCATCTCATGAAATAGTTGCACTTTACACACAATAAACTCTTCAGAATAAATGCACAGTAATAAACACACATTGTAAGCACTTTTACACACTTTGTGATGTTTCAAATAACTAGTTATGCCATGTAGACCTTTAGTTAATGTGAAATAACTGTTTATGCCAAAACGCTGTTTTTTGCCAAAAGACATGCAGTTGCCTTGCTTTATTTATGCTTAATATGGCCTTTTTGCCCTTTATTATGGTCGTTTTGCCCATGTAATCTCTTTTCTTATGCTCATTTTGCTCTAAACATGCTCGTTTAGCAATTCCGAGGTAACTCTGAACCTCTTATGTACTTTTCCAGCAATTGTTATATGAAACATCTTAACTTTGAATATTTCACTTAGTTAACAAACTATTTATGCCTTTCATTTGCCTAATAAACATTTCAGTGCTATTCGTATGCTTAGTAATGCATTTTGTGCCTTGTAATGCTCCATTTTACCTCTTTTAACAAAATAAGTGTTCGTGCAAGTTTTCATTACCTTTAACTTATTTCTGGCCTTTTTTTGCTCTCATTTCTCTTACTCTACCTTTATCATTGCTTCTGCATCTCATATCTCTGAAAAGCAGTCTCTGGTATCCTAGTTCTGACACCATGTTGTTTGTCTCACTTGTCTTGTCGGGATGGAGTGGATGAACCAGCATGGCTTATGTTCAAGCAGCTTTATTATGTACAAACACATCAGGAAATGAGGTAAATAACTTTAACGAAAAATAGACTTACAGACTATTTCTCATTCATGTTCACTCTCAAAATGGCACTGAAGCTAGCACATGCCTGGTATTTACATGCACATTCAGTCCTTAGAAATACTTCTTAAGGGTACCGGACAAACACACACATTTATATTCCACAAATGCCATTATGATTTTGTCATAGTCCATGTTGGAGTGAATGACTTGAGATGCATATCACTGGATTGTATGAAAACAGACAATGACTGAGCTCTCAGATTTTGTGTCCTAGGCACCCAGGCAGGTACGTCCCTAACCCTAAGCAGCATTCTACATTTATCCAGGATGATGCCTCAGTGTAAACAGAAAACAATTGATTTCAACAACTGGCTTAGCTTCTGGTGTCATTCCAGGGGGATCCAGTATCTGTTAGCCTGAGAAGATATGGAGAACAGACCACTCTGCTTTGCCATTGATGGTCTTCATTTGTCACCTCTTAATTTTGGTTATTAGCCTCCCCCATAGTGCCTTTTTTAGGCAATGTCATAACAAAATTCCCGACATAAAAAAATCCACTAGAGAGAAAATCAAGGTTATGCTGCTTAATGCTAGGAGTCTAAATTGGAATTCCACTCACTAGAAGCATTCCTTACCGTGGAAGAAGCCAATGTCTGTGCAGTCACAGAGACATGATTCAAAGCTGCAGAAAGCACCCTGCCCATGCAAGGCTACAATTCCTTTCACACCTTCAGATCTCAAAAGAAGCTTGAAAGAACCAAAGGTGGAAGTGTATCCATCTTCATAAAAGACAAGTACACCTCAATACTAGTCAAACAGTATGACTCTATAGAGCTACTCCAAGTCCACTAATTGTAGGTAAAACCCCATTCCATATGACTGTTAGCTAAAGGTCCCTCATGATGAACCATGAGAAGCACTCTGCCTACCTGGACCTACTTTAGTCACTCACTATACAGCCAAACAACTTGGTCAAGGGTGATTTCAATTATCCTTCCATTGACTGGGAGTCATATATGAGCACAAACACGCTTGCCTTAAGGTTCATGGACTTTGTTGGTATAAATGTTCTGGAACAGATGGCCTCCACCCTCACAAGGGTCTCAAATGTCCTAAACGTAGTACTCACCCCCTCACCAACATAGGCGATCTCTGCACTACCTCGTGTGTTGCCTTCCCTGGTAAGGTCTGATCATAAATCAGTCTCATTTGAGATAACGATCATACCTAACTCCATCCCCCCAAGATCAAAAAGGATGAAACATTTCTCCAAAGCAAACTATGGTCTCCTAAGTGATGGCACAAAATAGTTTCAAGGCATGGTTTCATACCTCCTGCTACCACTGTCAACAATGATTCCTATTGCAGAGGTGTACCCAAATGTCCTGCATAAACACCTATACAAATGTATAGGCTCAGCCATACCTGAACAGATCAAAACAAGATCCTCACCAAAAAAAAAGCCACCCCAGTGGACATCAAGCATAAATAGGTTATACAACAAGAGGAAGAACCTAATGTCTAAGAACAAGAGGGAACTGACTGAACAGAGAAGGGACGCCCTCCACAGCTTGAACAAGCAAATTAGATATCTTGCAAAGTACTCTAAAGCCAATTACGAAACTAAGCTAGCATCCCTAGCTAAGGATAATCCTAAGGCATTTTAGCTAAGTTAGAAATCTAAAAGAGAAGGCCCAGCTTTGTGCCAAACAAGTAGTGGCTTTTACCACTCATACTGACTCTGAGGACATCACCGACCTGCTAGCAGACAGATTTGGTGCAAAGTTCACCCTGCTGTCCTCACTAGAAATACCCCAAAGCATATCAGTCACCAGTCCTCTACCTAGTATCTCCAAACAGCAGGTCATAACCTCTCTCTCTCCATGGCCAAAAGCACAGCCTCTATAGGAACGGCTAATATCCCAGACTGCCTACTAAATGGTCTAAACCAGGACCTAGGGGAACCACATGGCACGCTCTTTAACCACAGTCTGGGTTTGCCCCAGCAGAGTGGAAATCATCAACAGTAATTCCCTTAAACAAAGAGAGTCCATCAATGACCCTTGTTCCGTAACTATAGACCTATAAGCCTAACGAGCCTTTTCTGCAAGACTATGGAGAGAATCATCATGGACCTTATCAGCAAAGACATAGTTGACCTTCAAACTCTTGAAACGATCCCAGTTTAGCTTTTTTAAGGGTAGATCATGCTTATTAAATCTGGTGGACTTCTTCAAGATCATCACCAAAGCCATGGATAAAGGCAAAACAGTACATACTGCCTGTCTTGACATAGTCAAGGCTTTTGACACAATCCCCCACTCAGGCATCATTGAGAAACTCACCCAGCTGGGAAGTAACCCATATGTCACTAGATGAGTAGCCAACTGGCTCACCCACAGAAAGCACAGAATGCATACAGTCAAAGTTGAGGATTCCTCCTGTGCCAGCAGACCAGTTGCCAGTTATGTACCACAACGATCTGTGCTGTGCCCCTACTGGTTGCAATCTATTTCTCAGATGTCCACGTGAAAATAGATGGCCTGAGGCTTACCAAGTTCGCCGATGACTGCAAGCTGGATGCAATCACAGAGTCCCCCAGTGATGCTGACATACTACAAAAAGGGCTTACACAGACAAATGATTGGTGTCAAAGCCACAGACTTAAAACTAAACACAAAAAATATATGTTATCCCTTTCGGCAAAGGGGAAGTCCCTGCAAATTACAGTATTAACAGCATGCCTTAGCTCAAACCCTGTGGTGAGAGATTTGGGAACACAGGTTGAAAGCAGGTTTAATTTTGATCACCATGTGTTCACTGTGGTAAGGAAGGCCCTCAATGTTGCACATCTCATAAGTAAGGGCATCACATCCAGAGCTAAGTATGTTACAACTCCCCTGTACTCATGCCTGTTCACATCAATAGAGTACAAAGCTCCCTTCTGTATGTAACTCACCAAACACCTGCAGCAGCTGGAGAGACCTCAGAGGTTTCTCACCAAGAGAATTCAGGGCCTTCAACACATGACCTACAGGGACAGACTAAAGCCTCTGTCACTGTACTCTATATCTTATAGCCTGCTGAGACAGGACTTGTGCCTGACCTACAGAGCTGTCTTGGACCCTGCCCTAATGGAAATACTGTGCATACACCAGTCAAATGGGACAAGATTCACTCACTCTAGGGATCATAACCTAGCTAGCGACATTAACAGGACATGCTGGAGACACAGCTACATCTCCCACTCCTCTGGAACAAGCTCCCAGTTCATGCAAAACTGAGCTCCTCAATGATCCTTTTTAAGCGTAACTTAGATAACTGGATAGGAGACTGCAAATTTACCCAGGGGTGACATCTATGTCCCTCTTGGATAAGGGCAGTCAGTGCTGATCATAGCAAGTCTATGATCAGCACTGATTGCCCTTATCCAAGAGGGACATAGATGTCACATATATATATATATATATAGAGCAAGTCTATGATCAGCACTGACTGCCCTTATCCAAGAGGGACATAGATACATACATATATATATACCATACAGCTTGTTCAATAAGAAAACAAGGGTATAACATGGCTAGGCTTATAAACATATATATGTATTTCATTAATAGGTATGTCTCATTACCACAAAAAGTAATATATATATATATATATATATATATATATATATATATATATATATATATACATACATATATATATATATATATATATATATATATATATATATATATATATATACCATACAACTTGTTCAATAAGAGAACAAGGGTATAACATGGCTAGGCTTATAAACATATATATGTATTTCATTAATAGGTATGCCTCATTACCACAAAAAGTAATATATATATATATATATATATATATATATATATATATATATATATATATATATATATATACATACATACATATATATATACCATACAACTTGTTCAATAAGAGAACAAGGGTATAACATGGCTAGGCTTATAAACATATATATGTATTTCATTAATAGGCATGCCTCATTACCACAAAAAGTATTCATATTTAATGAACTCTGACATGTTCTACTAATTGATCCATTATTGTTGGAGGTTAGGGAAATGGACATAAAGGAGTGTATAACAATTCTAGTTTGGCAGATAAGTTGGCCCACTCAACTTTATTCCAACATACAATGATAACTAAAGTGTACCCTTATATAGAATTATCTAATGTTCAGAATATTAACTCTGCAAAATTAAAATGCAGTATCCAGTAGTGCTGTAAGATTTGTGATGTGGTTGGGGTTTGCAAAGTGGCATGCTCAAAACAGTATATTGGCAAACAAGACACTAATTAAGGATTCCAAGCATTTTGAATACTTAAATGGTATTAAAAGGAGGAAAGTGACTGCAGTCCAGTGGTTAAACATTTTGATGAAGTCCATGGTGGGTACTCACAAAGTCTGATATTTCTGCTAAGTATAAGCAAACTTCTTATTTTTTATACATGATTTAAGTTTCAGGAACTGCCGCAGTGGTGCAGCGGTTAGCATTGTCGCCTCACAGCAAAAGGTTCTTCCATTCAATTCTCGGCTGGAGTGCCTTCTGTGTGGAGTCTACATGTCCTCCCGGCAGTCGAGTGATGTTAAAGACGTGCAGGTAGGTGCGTGAATGGTTGTGCCTTCTTTGAAGGTTGGGCGTTGGGCTGGCAACTCAGCACCATAAAAATCCACTGCCAATCATTAGTGGACCACAGTTCTGCTGTGGCGGCCGCTAACCAGGAAAAGCAAAAAGTAACAAACTTAAGTTTCAGGAACTAAATAATCAGTTAAAAAAGAAATATTTATCAGAATCTAAAAGATGATTTGTTATATATTAACAAACATTTTCATTGTGTAATATAGCATGCATTAGAAAGGCTATTTTAAACCATTCTGAGTTCCCTTATCAGAACAGTTTAGTCTTTCTTATTCCCCAATTTTTACAATTTTTAATAAATTCCTCTGTGTTATCCAGTACATTGTAATAATTTTAAACTTTTGTTCCTATGATAGTGACTTGTTCCCACTGTGACTTGTTATTAGTTGCTATTAGTTGTCAATTCTTCAATGATGCAGGACAACTAATGTACGTTTTAGAATGAATATGACTTTATTCAGTAATGGCAGCACATGTTGATCCTAATATGATTAATAAAGTAAGTATGTTCCACTATGCACAAACAAATTGCTGGACTCATTCATGAACCATTGAACATACATACAGGGTGATGGACAGACCAAATCCCTAACAGCTGAAAATAAATCTCTAAGTAAGAGGGGAATCTACAACTGGTAGCCCAAATTCAACTTGGAAACAATCTCTCCTAGTCTGTCAAAACTATATATAACAAATTAAATTGAGCAAACAGGAGGACAGTGGTTAAACTGTTTCCAAAGATGAAATATCTTCTGTAAGGCATTACACCAAATGTCATGCTTGACCACTGTTCTCAAATTGTACATATTTATTCAAAAATCTAAAACCTTAGGTGATTAATACTTGTATAAATATAGGATAAGCTACTGATTCATGACTTTTACCTTCAAACAATAGTACACCTCTTAACAGATCCTGAAAGTGCTGAAAATGGGGCTATTACATTTCAGTGTAGAACCCTGAAACTGTACTTAGAAGTGTGACAAACTGAAATGCTGCCAGTCCAGCTAGTTGGAATTTTGTAAATAATTATATGCCACTTGAAAATATTAATATGGTTTATAAAGAGCTGTGAAGCTGCCAGCCAAGCAATCCAGAATTTTGCAAATAATCATATGTCATTTGTGAATATTAACATGATCCATAGGCGTGTCTTACAAATGTAAGAGAACTATATGTTATATGGATATTAAACTACTGGTGCAGAAGTGTGTGTTGAACTGTATGTTATGTACTGAGCTTCAAGAATATAACCACATTGTACCCTGCTGGAAAAGAGAAGAAATGTATATGGACTATGTTCCTGTGCAAATGTGTGTTTTCATGGTAGAAGCTGGAACATACAGAGATAACTTGCAAAACCTCAAGAAAATAACTGGAAATTATTTTACAATTCTGTTATCTCTGTGTCAGCTCAGAGCAGACACAATGTCTGAAGCAAGAGATTTTCCTATCATCTGGAAACAGAAATAATTACAAAGTTTCAAATGTAAAAGTATTAATTGTTTTATGACTTACAGTTATAGGCAAGCATCTGAGAGATATGTATTTTTGATAGAGAGTTGCCAAATTCTAAGTATCTGTTTAGCCTGAGTACTGAAGGAAGGTGACAGGTAGTGATGTCACCCAGCTAACCCAGCAGTAACGTGTACTATTAATTTAAGAGCTATCTCAGACAGTAAGTCTGTCCATTTTCTGCTTAGTTTTGGACCTGGCAAGAACATCCACTCATCTGCATTTGCCTTGCTAATAGTAAGTACTAGACACAGTAATCTCTCTTGGAGATAGATAGGAATATAATAAGATTAGTTTAGATGTTTTCTGTATTTATGTGAGACAGTCCTGCAATGCTGTTTTAAAATATTTCCTGTGAGTCTGAACTCTGTAGTCACTTTATTGAGTTATTGAGTATTGTCTTGTTCTTTTATTATTTATTATTAAACATATTTAAACCTTTTAATTGTGGCTAGTTTGTTTAGAGATATTTAATCTCTTAGACTACTTGCATATGTACTTGGCGACACTGTACAGGCCACTCCTAAATAGCCTTCAAGTCTCGGTCACACTTACCATTTGGATAATAGTAACATTACACAGCAGAATTGGTCACCCTTTATAAGGACCTTATACTAGCTGATAAAGAGCTGGTTGGTGGCAGTGATAACTACCTTTTAGTCTGGGCAGAAGGGGGCATAGCTAGTAAACCTGTGCCAGCCTTTCCCAGGTGTGTGTGTGTGTGTGTGTAAATCAAATCTCAAAGTGTGTG
Organism: Protopterus annectens; assembly: GCF_019279795.1. Lineage (NCBI taxonomy): Eukaryota > Metazoa > Chordata > Ceratodontiformes > Protopteridae > Protopterus > Protopterus annectens. The sequence continues at coordinate 186,959,185 of NC_056743.1, forward strand.
TGCTACTTCGAGCAGGGACATGAAGCACTGGTTGGACAGAGAGGGTGCTGGAGGTTTTGGTTTGACTGGTCAGCTGAGATCTTAACCCTATAGGTGTGCCACTGGGTAGTCTTATTGGGAATCTGGAGAAACCACCCGCAGACTGACTGTGATGTCTGTGTGCTCTTAAGGGAAATTGTAGTTTACTGCGTGTGTACTTGTCACCCTCTGAATGTGCACATCCCTCACTGGTGCTAGTGGTGAGGATTAAGTCTGCTTGATTATTGGCACAGTGCAGAGGCATCACATATTAATTGTTTAGCAGTAGTGGGATAGCCACTTCACATATTAATTGAGTGATAATGGTGTGGATATTGAATTCCTGTAGCCTGTGTATAGTGGGTCACTGAAGGTGTTTTTGTACTCAAAATTAGCCACACAGTGAACATTCAGAGTTCACATTACAATTGTTTTATTTATTTTTTTTTTGTTAGCTTAGTTAGTAAGGGAGAACAGGCAAGCTGTCAGCAGAGGAGTATGGCAAGTTGACAAGGAGCCAGTTGGTTGAGATATGCCAGGCTAAAGTACTGGTGCATGCCAACCTGACTAAAGCACACATAATTGCATCTTTAGTCACAGCTGCATCACAGAATATCAATCAGGAGGACAATCAGACTGGTCATGGAGATGTACAACTCTCAGAAAATGGACAGATCAACCTTTCCACAGAGAACTTAAAAATCCATCTAGAGTTAGAGACTTCAGTTGAAGACCAAGCATTTGGAAATGGAAGCAGCAGACAGACTGAGACATCTGGAGGCTGAGAAGAAAGAGAGGCAGAGTCAACATGAAAAGGAGATGCTGACTATTTGCCAGAGTCATGGAGGTAATGGGGAAGGGTGTAACCGAACACCAGAAGCAACAAACGTCAGTAAATGTCTTCCACAATTCACAGAGGGAGATAATATGGTAGTTTCAGTCATATGTTTCCATTATATGTAAACAGGATAATGTTGACCAAGGGCTCCGAGTATGGTTCCTGACCTCCTTACTCCATGGTAAAGCTGTAACTGTTCTTTTCAAACTAGCTGATGTTGACTGTTTAAATTATAATGTTATAAAGAACTGTCTGCTAGAATATTTTAAGTTAACACATGGACCTTAAAGGAAAAAGTTTTGTGAGCATAGACGCAAGGCAGATGAAAGTGTGTGTGAATATGTTGCTGAACTGAGCACTCATAGGTAGGTGAGTGGATGTCAGGTCACCACTTCTGAAGGGCTGGCAGACCTTTGGGTGAGGGAACAAGCAGAAAAAAAACACAAAAATGTTCAAAAATCCAAACCGAAGGAATCATCAGACAAAAAGATAAGAATTTTCCATTTATTAGCACGTCCTGGTACCTCGGCAGTTTGCCTTCAATGGAACAATTAATCATGCTAAAACATCTTATTTATATATCTAAAGCAATTAAATCATTGACCAATAATTCTGGCCAATAAAATGCAAACAAATAATTAAAGTGCCATAAAGTGCAATATTTTTAAAGTGCCAAAAAGTACAATATTTTTATTTTTTTATTTTTAGGTGAGGGAACAAGCCATTAGCACTTTGCCTGAGGACATGAGAATCTGGTTAGCTGATAAACAATGCACTACTGTAGATGGGTTGAGGAAGCAGGGCATCACTGCACAGGAAAGGGACGCCCAGCACTGCTCATGGGTCTAAGGTAATCCATGGTGGGCAGCCCAGACTGCCTCAACAGAGTCCACCAGTAGCAGGGGAAGCCACTATTCCAGGTACACATCCCGGACCTAGGGTTAAGTGTTTTAAATGCAACCACTGGGGCCATGTAGCATATAAGTGTCCACAGAGGCAAGGTGCAAAACAAAAGGTGGGGGAGCCAGTGAGCGGGAATGACAAAAAACCAACAGTAGGTTTTCTTCAGACAACAAGGGTATCAAACTACCACAAGAGGTTATATCCTATCTTAGTGAATGGGAAAGAGGCCATGGCTAAGAGAGAGACAGCCTCTGACCTAACCATTGTGATGCCTGCAATGGTAACAGAGGAGCACTCCTTGCTTGGGGAGTCTACTCCAGTAAGAACTTTAGGAAGGACCCCATTCCAAATACCTTTGGCTAGGGTTCACCTTGACTGGGAGGGTGGAAAAGGAAGCCAGCAAATAGGTGTGTTTGAGGATATCCCTGCAGATGTCCTGATAGGGAATGATTTTGATAATGCAGTACCATGTGTTCATGCAGTTACATGCAATCAAGCTTGGAGACAAGAATGTGGGTCTGGTAGCCTGGAGGAGTCCCACACAGACTGCACACTTGCAGCCAGAACTGGTGAGGTGGTTACTTCAGGGAGGGAGCTAACCTGTAGCAGTGAGGCTGAAGGTGAGCCACAGCTGCTTGTGGGTACAAATGTTCCCTTGGATAGAGAGACTGCAAGGGTAGAGGTGAGTAGTAGTACCCAGGCTAACAGTGAGGCACTGCTGTCAGAGGATACCAGACTTTCTGTGGAAGGGGAGCTGCAAAGGGTTACAAAGAAAGAGTTGAGACAGGCTCACCTCTCAGACCCTACATTACAAAGTCTGAGGGAGGTAGCTAGTAAGGCACCCGATTTTCAAGGGAAGGGGGAATCCATATACTGGGACAAAGGGTCACTGTATAGAGAGTGGAGCTCTGAGGGAGGGCTAGAGGGTGAGAGTATACAGAAGTTGATAGTGCCCAAAGCCTACAGTCTGGCACTTCTAGCCATAGCCCATGATATTCCCTTTGCAGGTCATATGGGCATAAAACATACAAAGAGACAGTATTATGCAGAACTTCTATTGGCCTTAAATTTCCAGAGATTTGACAGGGTACTGCAGGACATGAGAGCAGTGCTAAAATGTAGGCAAGGTGAAAGCTCCTTTGATACCTTTGCCTGTGATTGAGGATCCATTTCAGAGGGTATCTATTGATATTCTGGGACCTCTGAGTACCCCAAGTTCCACAGGGAAAAAGTATATCCTAGTGGTAGTAGATTACGCTACCAGATACCCTAAGGCAGTGGCTCTGCCCTCCATTGAGGCAGAAAAGTTGGCAAATGCTTTGTTAGAGATTTTCAGTAGGGTAGGTTTCCCAAAATAAATACTGACTGGCAGAGGTGCCAATTTCATTTCAGACCTGCTGGCTTATATGTGGAAGCACTGTGGGGTGAAGCACCTAAAGACCAGCCCCAGACTAATGACCTTGCTGAGAGGTTAAACTCTACACACAAGTCCATGCTATGGGAATTTGCAGACCAGTTTAAGAGGGACTGGGACAAATATTTGCCCCATCTGTTGTTTTCTTACAGAAAGGTTCCTCAGGAATCCACAGGTTTTTCACCCTTTGAGTTGTTGTATGGGCATAGGGTGAGACGACCTCTAGATTTAATTTGAGATAAGTGGGAGGATGAGTGTGAATCACACACGGAGTCTGTTGTGGCATATGTCCTAAACCTCAGGACAATATTCAGGGAACTCATGGGCTTGGCCCAGGAGAACCTGGCAGAATCCCAACAGCAAATAAAGTTCTGGTATGACAGGAATGCTCGAGCTAGAGAGCATGCTGTAGGGCAGCAGGTAATGCTTCTCATTCCTGTCAGACACAACACACTCCAGGAAGCCTGGGAGGGACCCTACAAGGTGGTAAGGAAGGTCAGTGATGTTAACTACATGGTGGAACTGCTAGGCAGGGGCACAAACTGTACCATGTTAACATGATTAAACTTTACCATGATAGGGAGGTCCTTGTGCTGACTATTTGCAGTACAAGGCAATAGTTGTCTGAGGGGACCCTGTGGCTATAGGGAGCCAGCCAGGGGAATTCCAAATTACTATGCTGGAGCCTAGGGTTGCAGGCATATGATGGGATAGTGCAGCATGGTACTGAGGTCATCAATGCCAAGGCAGATGGAATCTCAAGACAGGGAATGGGGTAAGGTGTTCCCAGATAAGCTCAACCCTCTCAAGCAACATTTCTCAAGGGTCACTTGAAAAACTAGCTTGAGTTCTTGTTGGGGGGATAAGTGTGAAAAACTGAAATGCTGCCATCCCAGCTAGCTGGAATTTTGTAAATAATCGTATGTCACTTGAAAATATTAATATGGTTAATATAGAACTGTGAGGCTGCCAGCCCAGCTATCTGGAATTTTGTAAATAATCATGTCATTTATGAATATTAATATGATCCATAGGCTTGTCTTACAAATGTAAGAGAAATATATGTTGTGTGGATATTAAACTACTGGTGCGGAAGTGTGTGTTGAACTGTATGTTATGTACTGAGCTTCAAGAATGTAACCACAGAGTACCCTGCAGGAAAAGAGCAGAAATGTATATTGACTATGTGCCTGTGCAAATGTGTGCTTTCATGGTAGAAGCTGAAACATACAGAGTTAACTTGCAAAACCTCAAGAAAATAATCTGAAATTATTTTACGATTCTGTTATCTCTGTGTCATTTCAGAGTAGACATAATGTCTGAAGCTAGAGGTTTTCCTATTGTCTGGAAACATAAATAATTATTAAGTTTCAAATGTTGTTGTTGTGTCTTTCGGCTTTTCCCGGTTAGGGGTCACCGCAGCGGAACTCCGGTCCGCTAATGATTGGCAGTTGATTTTTATGTGCTGAGTTGCCAGCCTTAATGCACAACCTTCAACGAAGGTACGCCCATTCACACGTCTCCACGCAGAAGACGCTCTAGCTGAGAGTCGAACCGGTCAGTGTCTTACTGTAAGGCGACAACGCTACCGCAGCACCACCACCATGGATATTAAGTTTCAAATGTAAAAGTGTTAAATGTTTTATGACTTCTAGTTCTAGACAAACATCTGAGGGATATGTATTTTTGACACAAAGTTGCTAAATTCTAAGTATCTCTTTAGCCTGGGAACTGAAGGCAGGTGACAGGTAGTGATGTCACCCAGCTAACCCAGCAGGAATGTGCACTATTAATTTAAGAACTATCTCAGAGAGTAAGTCTGTTCATTTTGTGTTTGGTTTTGGACCTGGCAAGATCATCCATTCATCTGCATTTGCTTGCTAATACCAAGTACTAAATTACAGTAATCTCTCTTAAAGATAGGACTATAGTAAGATTAGTTTAGATGTATTCTGTACTTATGTGAGACTGTCCTGCTATGTTGTTTTAAAATATTTTTTGTGATTCTGAACTCTGTGGTCAATGTAAGCAAGCAAAATCTAAGGGTAATGCTACTCAATGCTAGAAGTCTAAACCTCAAAATGCACTCAGTCGAGGCACTTCTTAAAATGGAGAAAATCGACATCTGTGCAGTGACAGAGACCTGGTTCAAGGCTCCAGAGAGCACCCCTGCATTACCAGGCTATAATTCATACCACACCTTTTGGCCACCTAACCTGGACCGAAACACTAAAGGCGGAGGTGTATCCATATTCATTAAGGATATCCACACCTCTAGGCTAGTTGCTCAGCATAATGCATCTGAGATTATCCAAGTGCAACTAATTCTGGGCAAGACCCGCAATCCAAATTGTAGCTTGCTACAGATCCCCCACCATGCTCCAGGATTCCTACTCCTCATGTCTTGATACACTGGAAAATATCAGGGTACAACCCAACACCCTAATAATGGACGATTTCAATCATTAACTGGGAAAACTACTCATGTACCAACTCTTTTGCTCAACGTTTTCTGGAATTCATAAATTCCAATGCCTTTGATCAACTTACCCACACCCCCCACCAGGGGCAGCAATATCCTAGACCTGGTCATTACAAACATGGGCAACCGGTGTTCCACACCAGAGGTCAATTCTTTGTTGCTCAGATCTGACCACAAGCTAATCACACTAGACATTCACATCCCGCCCCCAACCCCCATTAGGGAAACCACCGTAAAATATTTCTCCAAAGCCAACTTCATGCTTCTTAAGAAAGAAATGGCAAACTTCACGACACCCATGCAGACAGACAATAGAGGTACGACTGCTGAATCCTACACAAATGCACTTTATAAAGCACTTACGCAAGTGCATGGATTGTGCAATCCCTAACAGAACCAAGATGCTATCCTCCAAGAAAACAAAGCTAATCTGGTGGTCCCCTGCCATAAACAAACTCTACAACAGAAGAAAGAAACTGTTGCAATAAAGAGTAAAATCCCATGATTGGAGGAACTCCCTGGTCAGCCACAGTAAAAAGCTGAGATCCCTCATAAAATCCTCCAAAGCTAGTTAAGAAAAGAAAATCACCATTGATTCTAAAGGCAGCCCCAAAGCATTCTATAGCTATGTGAAGAATTTCAATGGCAACACTCAGATCTGCTCTGAGTTACAGCACAATGGCACTAAATATACAGAAACAACTGATATTGCCAACATCCTGGCAGATAGATTCAGTGCTAACTTTACCCCCCATCTCACCCCCAAAAGGGCCCATCTCTATACCGGAAGAATGCAAAGTTCCTGTAATCATGGCTGCACAGGTAAAAAACACACTCTCCAAAGCCAAGAACACAGCATCCATGGGACCTGACAACATCCCAAGTTGCATTCTATAAGAACTACAGGATGAACTGGCACCCCACCTAAGTACCATGATCAATCATAACCTCACCTCAGGCTGTGTGCCCACTGAATGGCACACAGTGACGGTTATCCCACTCCACAAAGGGGGAGCCACCACAGACCCTGGGAACTACCACCCCATTAGCCTGATGAGCTTGGTCTCAAGGCTATGGAACATATCATCATGGAACTTATAAACAATGACATTGGTAATCTCCAAACTCTGGACCCCACCCAGTTCAGGTTTGTAAAAGGCAGATCATGTCTCCCAAACCTGATAGACTTCTTTGAAGCGGTCACCAAAGCCATAGATGAGGGTAAGGTGGTTCACACAGCCTATCTAGATCCCACCAAGGCTTTCAACACAATCCCCCACTCTGGAATTATAGATAAACTCACTAAACTAGGTATAAATCCCTATGTTGCAAGATGGGTTGTCAACTGACTCACTGACCGAAACTACACAGTGAAAGTAGCAGACTCCAAATCTGACTTCAGATCAGTGACAAGTGGAGTACCACAGGTTTCAGTCCTGGGTCCTCTCTTGTTTGGTATCTACTTCTCAAAAGTACAGGTTAACACAGAAGGTCTTTGGCTAATGAAGTTTGCAGATGACTGCAAACTAGGAGCCATAATTGAAACTCCTAACAATCTGGACATCCTATAAAAGGGCCTCACTGACACAGATACCTGGTGTCAAAGCCATGGCCTCAAGATCAATGCCAAAAAGTGCATTGTCATCCCTTTTGTTGAAAACTCTGTACCCATGAACTACCACATAGGCGGTAGTCTACTTAACACAAAGTGTGATAAGAGACCTTGGAACACAGGTGGACAGTAGTCTTTCCTTTGATAATCACATTGCCACAGTACTCAGGAAATCGTTCTATGTGGCACACCTCATCAAAAAATTTTCATCCAGGAAAAAAGAGGTCCTTGTTCCCCTCTACTCATCATTCATTAGACCCATTATATAGTACAATGCCCCTTTTGGTGTGTACCTCACAAGACATCTACAACAACAAGAAAGGCTGCAAAAATACCTCACAAAGAGGATTACCGGCCTCAAACAGATGCCCTACGCAGACAGTCTCAAAAAACGCCAGCTTTACTCCATTGCATATCGCCTGCTCAGAGGCAATCTCTGCCTAACATACAAAGCTATGTCAAACCCAAAGCTGTTGGACATGCTCCACTTAAACAAATCTCAATCCCTCTGAGCTACATGCTCTAGGGACCTAAATCTCATCACCACAATAAACAGAACATGCTGGAGGGATAGATTCCTGTCCCAGAGACTTCCCATACTCTGCAACAAACTACCTATTTATATCAAGCAAAGTTCCTCATTAGCACTCTTCAAGAAAAATCTTGATGATTGGATGGGAGATAGGAAATTCACCCCAGGGATCACTTCTGTGGCTCTGCTCAACAGGGGCACAGGAAAATAATTTTCTTGGGTGGCAAAAGCCAGGGTACCTTTTTGGCTAGGCTTATATAGGCCCTAGGGCCAATAGCATAGTACTTACCTATGAACCTGTTGAGTTATTGAATACTGTCTTATCTTGTTCTTTTATTATTTATTATTAAATATATTTAAACCTTTTAATTGTAGCTGGTTTGTTTAGCGATATTTAGGTTCTTACAGTACTTGCATATGTATTTGGTGACACTGTACAGGCCACTCCTAAATAGCCTTCTAGTCTGGGTCACACTTACCATTTGGATAATAGTAACATTACAGAGTAGAATTGGTCACCCTTTGTAAGGGCCTTATAATAGCTGATAAAGAGCTGGTTGGTGGCAGTGATAACTACCTTTTAGTCTGGGCAGAAAGGGGCATAGCAAATAAACCTATTTGTATGTGCATATGTATATAAATCAAATCTCAAAGTATGTGTGTCAGCTACTTGGGCAGGGACATGAAGCAGTGGTTGGACAGAGAGAGTGCTGGAGGTTTTGGCTTGACCATTCCGCGGAGATCTTAACCCTATAGATGTATCAGTGGGGAGTCTTATTGGGGAACTGGAGAAAGAGGGAGAAACCAGCCACAGACTGATTGTGATCTCTGTGTGCTCTTAAGGGAAATTGTAGTCTACTGTGTGTGTGTACTTGTCATCATCCCAATATGCAAATCCCTCACTGGTGCTAGTGGTGAGGATTGATGCTCCTTGATTACTGGCCCAGTGCAGGGATGTCACAGGAAGGACTGCCTTGTTACAAACTTAGAGCCATAACTTTAGCAAAGCAATCTAGGAAAGTTTGCAAATTCAATTTTACTGAATATAAAAGTTAACATAAAAGACTTGTCCCCTTTTGCTTTTCTTGCCTGTGGATAAAATTGATGTCCAGCCCAGCTCCATTACTCAACTGTTGAGACTTACATTTCTCTAGTCTTCAATTCTACGACAATCTCAAACCCTCTCACTTTCATTTTTATCTGCTTTATCACATTTATTTTCTTTGATTCCTTTCACATCTGGAAAAAATAAAATAAAAAAACAAGCCATGGTTTTGGGCTCACTTTTAGGGCCTGACATTTAACTGCAGTAATGGACTACAAATCTAAATTTAAAACACTGACTCCTCCTGCTCTACTGGTGCCATTAGTCTTTCAGTGCAAGACAAGGAGTTTTACAGAAAATCAAACTTGATTATCTGTAGTTATTTGAGCCTTTCTGTGAACCTAATCTCTATATGATGTCTGACGATAAACAGGGCTTCAGAAAGAACCAATAACGTGATTTTACTCTAGTTAAGAAAACACTTGTTTCTTTCCATTTGAAAAGTACATTCATAAGGTCTTCCAAGTAGAGTCTAGGTTAACTTTAAATAAGTTTTCTGTTCTCTATGCATCACGGTTTACAGTTATGTGCACTGTAAACTTAATTAAGAATGTAACAGGTTTGGAAGAAGGGTGTCACATTCCTTACTTGAAGAAAACACAACTAATTTGCCTTAATTAATGGAAAAGTAAAATAAAGTTGAACAAAATCTAAATTGCATCTATTTTGTGTAAGATGTTCATCTGTCCAAGTAATTCCAAATGCAAAGTCACTTGCAAACTGTGTAGACGTAATGGGGTCTGGCTGGGTATAACTACTCTGGTTTATATGTGTTTATTCTGACTGAGAATCATTAGTGTGGAGAAATAAAAATGGGTATCTCCTTTCATACATCTGAAGAGTTGAAAGGGCAGAGATCTTGAGCCATTTTTGCATTCACTTATGAGGTAGGGATGTGATATAATAATGGGTGGTGCAGTGACACAGCAGTTAGTGGTTTCCCCTCATAGGAAGAGGTTCTCCAGTTTGAGTCTAGGCTGGGGTACCTTCTGTGTGGAGTCTGCATTTCCTCCCTGCATTCACATGGGTTTCCTGTGGGTGGTCCTGTTTCCTCCCACATTCCAAAGACATGTGTCTGAAACATTTCTCCCCAGGCCTCCACTGAAAATGGGTTCTGTCCCAGTCGGACTTTCCCGGTAAACAAATTGTAAATAAATAAATAAAATAATAAAACTGTTTCCTTGAGAAACATATCTATGATGTTAAATCTTTTCAATATTCCCAAAAGAAAATTCCAGAGTAGTGAGCAAAATCTCTTTTGAATTGCTATGAGACTTTCTGTACTTCCATTTCTGCACTTCTCTTTTTAGGATTTTAATGTTTCCTTCTTCCAGATATCCTGCCTTCTATTATTTCAGGTGCTATGCGTTAGCTGTCCACCCCAAAGTTATTTTAAGGTACTGGTCTCTCTCATCTCCTTTTCTAAAAGCCTGAGTGTTTAGGTTAACAGCAACATCGAGTCAACATATTCAGCGTATAATATTGCGGGGCTTGAGATTCATGATTGATTTAGGGCTTAGGTTCTTTATCTTGGACTATTAGTACTGTTAGTGTTGTTCTTTATTAAGACAAATAGGATCAGGGCAAATATATCTTGCCTGTATAAGGAACTGGATATACTTTTTGATATAACTTGTATTTATTCTGCTCTTGTATTTATTTCTGCACTGTTGACTTATGATCTCAAACATATTTTTGTTCTGCATATTAGCTCTATCTCCCCCACTCAATCCTTAGCCAGGGGGTTTAAGTCCTGCTCCGTTTTGCTATGCTCACTTTGCGTCCCACCTGCCCCAGTACATCTACATTTATCTTTAGCTAAAAGCCACTCCCATACTTCTCAATTAAGCCTTACCGCTGAAACTCACCACCTCTCTACCCCTCCTAACTACTTAATCTCACATTCTAACCCAAAGCAATCATGCCACTAGGTAATACTGTTGTAATCCTCACCTGCACTATTCTAGCCTATATTACATCCTACCAAGCAGCTACAGTCATAATCCCCAACCATTTCCACTGCACTCTATCATCAACTCCATTCAAACACCCACTGCATAATTTCATTACCTCAACCACAAACTACCTCCTCCCAGTACAACTACTCAATTACCAAACCCCCACCACATTTGAACACAAAATATCCATAAAATACAACAAATTATTTACTGCATATATAAAACACATTCTGAACTCTCTCTCTAAACTTGCTCTGAGTGGAGATGTGCACCCCAACCCTGGCCCCACAATTACCAACGTCTCCACAAACCCCCTTCCAACCATCTCCCCCATCACCCAAATCACAAGCAACAAAAACCCAAATGACCTCCTCATTATGTCTCTTAACATCAAAAGCATCTCTAATACAATCCAAGTCCTCCATGCCTACATAAACATCTACTCCCCTGACATCCTTATCCTATCCGAATCATGACTCAAACCTCACATCAAAAGTGAGGAGATACTCCCTCCTGGATACAACATCCTCCGTAAGGACAGACTATCCAGAAAAGGAGGAGGTGTGGCACTGTTGTACAAACACCACCTCAATATCCAAATTCTCACCAAGGCAGCTCCCCAGTTTGACAAGGAAGAAATACTTTACACTACCCTCAAATGAAACCCTAACAAATCAATCAACATTATAGGGTGCTATTTCCCACCAGGCCAAAATATACCTCCTTTTGAAAACTTACTAGACTGGGCCAATCTCACCCTTCCCCAAGAAACTATCATCCTCCGGGACTTTAACATCAATTGGCTATCCTGCAATAGCAAACACCCAGCCCTTCACCTAAATCTCCATGGTTTCTCTCAGCTAATACAACCCCCCACTAGAATCAATAAAAACCCCAATAACCACACCATTCTTGACTGGGTCTTAGTTAACAAAGCCCCTCATACTTACCTAGCAGGCTGTTTTTACCTGACTCCTTCACTGACAATTCCCCAACCTCTCTACTAAACAAAAAATCACATTAATAATTCTAAACCCATTACCCACAGACGTATTCGCAACAAAGCTAATTTTAATCCCAACTTCTTCACCTCCTCCCTCCAGAACGTAAACTGGTCACCTGTAAAGTACCTCAACCTAGACGAAGCAGTCCATTTCTTTAACAGTACCTTCCTCAACATCCTTAACTACCAACACCAGAATCAGAACTAAGAGCTCCCCCTGGCTACAAAAAACCAACAGGGGCCTTATAAAAACCAGGGATAAAACATGGGAATGCTGGCACATAACTAAATACCCCTCAGACAGGCAACTCTTCCTTGAACTACGTAACAAGGTCAAAAAGCAAGTAAAAGCAGACAAAGCCCTTTTCTATCAGACATCCCTAAACTCCTCCCAAAACGACCCCAAGCAATTCTGGTCCACAATTAACTCTATAGCCTGCCCAGGAAAAGTAAGCACCCCCCTACCAACCACCCATTTCTCCACCAGTAAAATTGCTGATTCTTTCAATAAACACTTCACAGAATCCGTTCTATCCCTAACAAAAAAAAACACTTCTCTACACTAATTCCTCCCTCACCCAACCCAAGACCACTCCTCCCTACTTTCTTTATCTTCACAGTACCCACCTCCTACATAAAAAGACTCCTGACAAAACTAAAACCCACAAAACTAGCAGCCGACCACCTGCCCCCTGAATACCTAAAGATAGTAGCTGATGTCCTTGCTTATCCTATTTCCATATTAATCAGCCACTCCATATCTAAATGTTATGTACCCACGCTATGGAAAATATCTCACATCATTCTCCTCCACAAAGGTGGCCCCTCCATTGACCTCTCCAACTACCGCCCAATTGCCATCATCTCCCCCCTCTCCAAGATACTCAAAAAATGCATCAACTTACTGGTCTCCAAATTCTTCCTTAACAATTTCCTTCTCTCCAATACCCAGCATGGTTTCAGACCGCACCACAGCACAACTGCTCTCCTTTCCTTCACCAACAGTATCCTCCATCAAAAAAACAATGGCCTCCTCTCCTCTGCTGTACTTCTGGATCTACCTAAAGCCTTTGACATTGTGTCACACAATCTACTACTCACTGCTCTATCTGACCTCTCTTTCTCCACACCAGCCACAAACTGGTTCCACAGCTATCTACAAGGCCGCCAGCAATCAGTCATCTGGGACAACAATCTATCCCCTCGCCTCCCTGTTACTCTCGGGGCTCCCCAAGGCTCCATTCTTGGCCCCCTACTTTTCTCCCTTTTCACCAGCAACCTGCACACTGCTACTAAACACGCCTCCCTCATACAGCATGCAGATGATTCCACCCTCATCTGCTCAGCCCCACTTCTAACAGAACTCCAACAGATCACCCAAGAATCTTTCTCTTCAGTTGAAAGCTGGCTATCTAATGCCTGGCTTCTCCTCAATACAATTAAAACCAAGCTCCTCATCTTCCAATCCTTCAAATCTACCCCAAATACCCCACACTTTACTATTCAAGCCAAGGATAATACCTCTATTTCATCAACAGTCCACACAAAACTACTTGGAGTACAGCTAAACAATAATCTCAAATTTGACACCCACATATCACCAACAATAAAAAAGTTCACAAAAAAATTGGGTGCCTTATACAGAAGCCGCCAATACCTCATCAAATCAGCAGGCATCTCTATCACCAATTCCCAACTAATGTCCACCCTGCTCTACGCATCACCCATACTTACAAATCTTAGACAGTCAGACCTACACAAACTCAAAGCCTGCTACAATAAAATCACAAAATTTGCCACTGGTGCCTCCTACCGCAGCCACCACTGTGTCTGCCTTAGAGACCTTGACTGGCTTGAACTCCCACAACTCCCACACCAAACTCAACTCACCTTTGCTGATAAACTAGTAAACCAACCTCTCCGAATCCCACCGCTCCATACAATTCTCCAACCCTACCACTCTTCTAGACCACTACGCTCCTGCAACAAAAATCTACTCCAGGTCACCAAAGCCCAAACCTCAGCAGGTGAAGCACTATTTTCCAGCACTGTATCCAAGCTCTGGAACAACCTTCCCACTACCCACCCTTCCTTCCTGCAATATTTTCAAGACTGCACTTAAGTCTCACCTAAATTCTCACTGGCTTTGTCCTTGTCCAAATCCTGACTAATAACCCCCCCCTTCAACCCTTTTCTCCTTTCCCAGATTTAGATAGAGTATCCCCTCTATCACTATAAAACTGAACTGAAGATTACTCACTGCTCGTTAATCCTTCCAGGATTTAGTTAATTATTTTGTCTGTTATTATTATCTAGTCACTGTTTAAAAAATTTGTAGCACTGTGTTTTACTTCTTATTTCTCAATGTTTGTAACTAGAGCTTACTACTCAATTGTATGAATTTGTTCCTGCATTTTTCCTTGGCATGAACACCTCTACTGTATACACCCCTTGATTGTTATTGTTTACCATCTACCATGTCATTCTGTGGAGCTTTTCTCCTCGGGCCTCCACTGAAAAAGGACCTGTGTCCAGTCAGAATTTCCCAGTAAACAAATGTAAAATAAAATAAAATAAAAATAAAATAAATAAATCCCCTCTCCCTCTTCATTGGAACCATACATGTTCCCTATCTTCCATTCTCTCTCTCTCTTTATCATTCCATTCCAAACTGTCATCCCATTGTCATTGTGTTTCACCCTTTACCCTTGACCTATAACCCTTCAAAATTGCAACAACCCTCTTACTCACTATTTTTATGTCTTCTGCCTATAATTCTATATGTGCCCTGGTCACTAGTTTAGAATCTTCCCTAACTTTCAACTTTTTGTTTCCTGTAAAATATTATGTCTCTCGCCTTCCAGGCCATTCTGTTAATTGCTGTTACAAGTTTAAGGATATTTGAAATTCTTCCAGCATTACATGATGACATCCTTAACCTTATCCCTCATTCCCTCTACTTCCACTGGCCCCCCACACACACACATACACGCCCTTTCACTAGCTATTTCTACTATCCTGCATCTCTGCCCTCCTCTATGAAGTAGCCATATCAGTCACATTTACAGTCACACAGTCCTCCTTCCTGCCAGTACATAAGAATCAAATCTGAAGACCACACTGTTAGCATTGCACAGAGAATCACTTTCTTTAAGGAAAAACCTTATTATTGGCTAATTTTCTTATGTCTGAACTTCCAGGAATGGCTCCCTATCAGGTCAGTGAAAAATCAGTTCATCGAACAGCATTTTCAGTACAATTACATCGAACCATTGAACTGTTCATACTGAGCTCGCAGTACAGTGAGGATCGGGCAATTTGCCCTTTCCCCACTGTACTGTGATCTCGGCGTCGGTATATATTATTAGCGGGGGGTGCAGCCCCTACATGAGGGGAATTCGATGAAAGGCATTCCAATGAAATGCCATAAAGTGAAGTGATGGTTCGCTGAAATGATACAGACCCAGCAGTAATTACCGTGAGTGTAAATCAGCACTTTCCTTTAGTAGTCACCGCTGGTGGCACATACATCATGTTCACACAGGCAGCTCCTCCATTCTCTCTCCCACACACATGCACACATTCAAACACATACATACACACACACGTACCTATTACCTGTCACTTGGTGTACACAACATCCCTGACATATCTTATTTTTCTCTCTGCCCTTATAAATCACAAATTCCTAACAGACAGACAATAATGACAGACATTAAAGTTTACTTTGTCTTAATGTTTGTGAAGTGCATCATGATGCTAGACCTGTCACTCTATTAACTTGTTCAGTCAGTCCAAGAAACGGTTTAAAATTCATCGTGTCATCTAGGCTTTGTCCCGGAGCATCCTACCCCTTCTCTCTCAACTGTCCCTGATTTTACAGACCTCTCAAGCTGTTGCCTCCTATTCATTCATGCCCCTTGTAACTGACAGACCACTGCAGTGAGTGAATAATGCTAGATATTAGAGTTTCATACTTCATAGGTACAAAATACCTCCTTAGACCAACTCCTTAGTTAATGCAGGAGGGTTTAAGGCTCCTGCTTGCTATATCAAGGGTGCAGAGTTTGAATCTCCCTCTTCTCTCTTTTATTTAACAGAATTCTTTATTTTCATAGAATTCAGTAATATGTAAGGACCCTCCCATGGCACAGAGGGCTAACTCTCTGCTAAACATCTGTGTATATGTACAAGGGGCATAGGGTTTGAACTTTTGCAAGTGTCTTTAAGGTACAAGTTATCCCGGTATTTAGTGTTCTCGCCAACCGACGTTTGTAGCACTGTAAAATGTTGTTCTAGTCTCTTTTGTAGTGCTTTAGGGCATGATATAAAGACAGTATCCCTGGTGTCTAGTACTCCCCATCCTTCAATACTGCAGGATTTACTCATAAGTTTAGAGGAGTCTATGACAGGCCCCACTATTACAGAACAGGGTTTTCTTCTTTTGTTTCATACAGGCCCCACTATTCACACACACACACACACATTATATATATATATATATATATATATATATATATATATATATATATACATACATCCCCCCCAAATGATCTCATTCATGGGCACACTCCCCCACACCGACCCTACTTACCTCCTAATTAACATGGCTACTGTGACCAGCCAGCAGAAATATAGACACATACAGACACACACACACACACACACACACACACACACACACACACACACACACACACACACACACACACATACATAGCCCCCTCTACTGCTACCTGTCTGCTAAACTCCTTGGCAAGGGGTGTACACAAGCTTTTGGTTTTGATCTTTAAAACTACCAACAAAGGTGACGTATGCAGTGAAGAGATTCTATCAATTAGTATAAGGTATTGCCCAGAATGCCTCAGTCATATTTGTAGTAGGCATTAGCAAAGCATCTGGTACCCCCCTCAACATTAATTTAAGGAAAAAAATGGTCCATTCTCTGCACTCCTCTCTCCTACGGAGGAGGAGAGCCCATTCCTGTGTCCTGTCCTCACATCTACGTGAGGAGCCAAAAAAAATATCTGCTCCCTAACAGGTTGTGCCCAGGGCAGCTGCCCAGCCCCCTTCACCCCACCCTAGCTACCAAGTACTTTGTGATACAGCACTGTGGTAGGGCTGTCTTTGAATAAGCAATGGATAACATGAGGTGTGCACCAGGCTTACACCTCGCAGTTACATTTCTGAATTGGGCCCAATAATTTTCTACAGCATAGCAAAAGCAGTCTTCGGTCATATATTTTGCTGTATTACTTCTGTCAAAGGGAAGTTCAGCAACTCATTTTGACAGGGTGACTAGTTATTCTACAGCTTTCCTGTTAAAAATAAAGCGATGTATGAGATTATAATATGGTAATTTGCATACTTATACAAGCAAATAATGTAGCATTTCGTGAAAGAGATTCTACCTTCAGAATACAGTTAAACGAAAACTGTCTCAGCCTAATTTGTCCTTTCAAACGTTTCAAAAAAAAAAAAAAAGGAATCTCAGACAAAGTATTATCCTGTATGGATTTGTCTATGCATTACTTTTATTTTGGAATACCAAGTTTCTTGTCAGTGTCACTGACAACGCTGAAAGATGAATCACAAAAGAAACTGAAGGGAGGTAATCTCAAAACAGATCACAGGCAAAGAAATATTACTTTTCCTTAATTTAACAAAAAATATATATATATAAAGTTGGATCAAAAAAACACAGATGCTTGACATTTGAGTGAAAGTCTTACACTGCCATATAGTTCATTAAATTTAAAGTGCTGTCTAGGGGATTTTATTGTGTCTGTTCAGCTATTTATATTTTTCAAACAACAACAGTTAGTAATTTTTTTCTTCTGTAGCCTTCAGCAACAACAGCTAAATCCATTTCTGTCAGCTATGCATAATTTTATCAAACCATCTTCCCAACACTGACAAATAATTTTGGCACTCAAGGGAAATTCTGAAATGTTCATAGCTAAGAAGAGGGGCATTATCAGCAAATAGCTCCCAAGATGAACTGAAGAATGATAAGGTAAAATAAAAGAAAAAAAGGAAAAAGCATGCAGTGCTCAGCTTGAATCTTTTCATACAGATGTACTGGTTCAGCATCCATTTATTAGAGAAAGCAGGATTCTCAATCTGAAGTTCCAGTTTAATTTAATGTTAACATTTTTCATATCTCATCCACATCTACTTTTTAAAATGCCTATTATGTTACAATATGCGGCCAAGAACAGAATAAATCTGAGATTACACTGGATTTAGATATCCTTAAATTTAGCAAAGCCATTGGCAAGGTGCCACAGAGAAATTAATTTAGAATTCCTGTGTGTGTGTGTGTGTGTGTGTGTGTGTGTGTGTGTGTGTGTGTATGTGTGTCTAGAGCAAATGGTAAACTTGGTCTGGAACTGATAACATGGGAAATAAATGATACATGGCTGTTAAAAGTACACACTTTATTGATTAAAAGTAGACCTGGACTACTACAAGAATGAACACAAAGAATGTTTACCACCAGTGTCTATCAACAGAATGAGGAAAACGTAGAAGCAATGAAGCCTTTTTTCTTTTTTAATATGGCAAAAAAAACTTCAATTCTGAGAACAGGCTAGGGAAGTTATATAAAAGTATAAGCATATGTACAAATCTGTCTGTAAAACATGAACTAGGAGTCTATCAACCTATATTAAATAAAGGAAGGAGCATTATTAGAACACAAACAGTACAGGAAGAACTTACTTTTTGTGAGTTAAGAACAGATAGTAGGAGTAAGACCAATATTTCCAATAATGAACCTAGATTCATGTATAGTTTTATTACAACATTTAACTCATCCTCCAAAGAGATACAGAAAATATTATAGAAGAATTGAAGTTTATTATCTACTGACAGAGATATAATGGATAAAGTAGGGGATGACCAATGATTACTTACAAAAGAGGTAGAAACCTGAAAAACTGGACTGAGGGCTACATGCCAACTATTAGTAAGAACCCAGGTATGTTCCGTTGCGAGTCATGTAAGTACTGTAAATACATTGATATAGGGCAAAAGTTTGAAGTAAGGGGGAGGGCGTTATACAACCACACAGAAATATAACTGTAACGCTAAGTCTATAGTGTACCTTGCACAATGCCAGGGGTGTACAGTTTTCTATACTGGAAAAACTGACGGTAAATTCAGGGAATGCATTTACGAACATGTGTATGCTATTGGCAAACATAAACTAGAGGATGCTTTAGCAAAACATTGTAGTGAATAATCTCTTCATTTTTTTCAAATTTAGAGCCACAGACCAAGTGCCAACAGATGACAATTATAGAGGCGGACCACTAAGTTTTCCACTAGAAGAGCATGAACTTATGTGGCAACTTAGATTGGACTCCTGTCAATACCCAGGGATTAATGAAATATATTCCTTGGCCTGTGTTTTTAAATTGAAAAGTATAAGTAGGTGAAGGGAGACCCATTTCAGATTCCAGATTTATGTTTATGGATACATTCTAGAGTGTGAAATGTGAGGATGGAAGAGAGAACAACTGGTCACATAAATATTATGTAAAACAAAGTGTTGCATACATATATACATAAAAACCTTTTTATGTTTTAGCAAT
Organism: Protopterus annectens; assembly: GCF_019279795.1. NCBI lineage: Eukaryota > Metazoa > Chordata > Ceratodontiformes > Protopteridae > Protopterus > Protopterus annectens. The sequence continues at coordinate 186,978,648 of NC_056743.1, forward strand.
TTAATGTTTTAATATATACATACACTATTATTAATATCGATTTATATACTTTTTTTAGGAATTGATAGGTTATTTAAATAATATACTTATAACAATAATTTTATTATATCAATTCTGTTACTTTTAAGTGGCATAGGAGGCCAGTAGAATTAAATGTACATTAAATGTATTTTTTTTAATTTTTAATGAACTTCTTGGTTATAACGAACTTCTTGGCTACAATGTATTTTATTGATAGGCACAGTAAGGGTTAACTGCAATCAAGTGATTAATTAATCTAATATACAGATGACTGTTGAAATTTTTAAATATAAAAAGGAATCATTTGACATGTGTTTTTGTATCTGAAGAAGTCCGGTAACTTTGCCGGACGAAAATCGCTTTAAACTAGAGTGTTTGTTTACAGTCTGTTTTTATTCTTTAATTTAATAAATTATCTGTTGAAGCGGAGGCTACTGTGAGCCATTTTTCATTTGTATTTCGAGTTTTTGTTGCACCATATAATTATTCTAGTCATGTACCCATCTTATTAAAGTTTGATTTAGAAAAACTGATTACATCAATTCCAATTTTACCTGAGGAAAGTAAGCAAGACTTGTTTAATTCCTTTGTGAAAGCAGAGGTAAAGGCCATGATTGGACACCTCAAAACTAACAATGCGCCAGGCAGAGATGGCGTTCCACTGAACGTTTATAAAGTCCTACTTCAGCCGTAGGTATTTTATGGCAGATGTGTATGTCAGTGTCAGACAATACTCTGGTACTGCCTTTCTGGGAACACTCTATTATTGTGCCATTCTTCACACCTTCTCACCCTCGAAGTTATAGACTGATCCTGGTTACAAGACATGCTTGGTGGTGTGAGCAGCTTGCCTAACTCCCTTGCTTCTTGTTATTACTCAGTCTAATCATGCAAACTTTGTATAAGGAGCAGCAGCCTGGGACAATCATTTTCATGTAATGGAGTGACTTAAAAGAGGGGAAACAGTTAAAGATTCCTTGGACCCATTTCTCATTAGATGCAGAGAAAGCATTTGATAGTATTAAATGGCCATACTTATTTTTTTTGTACTGGAGCTCTTTCATTTTATACTTCCTTTTGTTATGCCATGCAACATACATACCAGGTTTCAATTACAGTAATTCCAATAAGCTTCATTATATGAAGCCCCTTTAAATATTTTAAGGGGTTGGACAAAGATACCATTTAGCCCATTTACTTTTCATTCCCACAATTAAATCTCTTACGATCATTCTTAGAAATCTGATGGAGAATTCTCATTGAAATCCACTACTGTTGATCTGAAAAGTGGTCTGGCACTCCTCAGGAATGACTTATTGCTTTTCCTCATAGATCATAGGATCATATGAGGTTACTAAGCTAACAACCCTACAGATTTTTTAAGGCTAGCCATTCATGCCCCACTTTTCTCATTTAACTGTTTTGGTATATGCCTGTGCCTTAAGGCATCCACAAGCGTCTCTTGTCCATAAGGGACACATGCAGCAAGCGGGGATAAATTTGCAATTTACCATCCACTTGTCCAAATTGCTTTTGAATAGGCTTAAGGAAAAGCTTTGTTTTATATGAATGGTGGCCTATTCCAGAGGAGGAGTAATCTCCGAGACACGTACCTGTCCCTCCAACATGTTTTGTTTATGTCACAGATGAAGTTTAGATCCTTAGATTGGGTAATTCTATTGCTGTTTGTTTTGTGAATGTGCAGCAGATCCATCAGTGCTGAATCACAAAATGCCTAGACTGACTCTCAGTAGTCAGTAGGAGACCAAGTACAGGGACAGGGCTTTGAGGCGGTCTACGTAGGACACACTGTATTCTTTTAGTGAGAAACCTCAGTAGCTGATCCACCTGTTGCAAATGCTGGTCAACTACATACCAAAGGATACATTGCACTCGATTATTGTTCTAATTAGGGCCGAGTATAATGAGATCCTGATCTCTTTAGATCTGGATGACATGCCCTTACTTACTAGCTGTGCCACACAGAGGGATTTTCTCATCACCATGGATACATGGTGATAAAAGTTCAGGTTACTGTCAACCTGAGTTCCCAAGTCTCTTACCAATGAGTTTAATCTTAGGGGAGTGTTTATCAATGGTGTAACTTGCAGGTGTGGTTGTCTTCCCATAGGATATAATTATGTGTTTTTTTTTGCATTGAGTTTTAGGCCATGGCTCTGGCACCAGTTATTGGTCTGTATCAGACTATCGTGGAGGATATCTAGATATTCTGGGGATTTAATAACTGCATACAGCTTGCAGTTGTCAGCAAATTTGGTCAGCCAAAGGCTCTCTATATTTGTCTTGACTCAGAGAAGCATATTCTAAATAGGAGAGGTCCCAGTACTGTGCCCTGTGGGACACCATTAGTAACAGGCATCTTTCTGAAGGTAGATTCCCCAACCTTAAATTCATGTATGCTATCCATTGGGTGACACAGGGATCTATGCATAAATTTTTGAGTTTGTCTATAATACCCGAGTGAGGTATTGTGTCAAATGCCTTTGCCAGGTTGAGGTACACAGTGTGTACCATTTTGCCCTCATCCCATTTTTGTAAAGCTTTCCAGCAAAATAGATATGATCTTTACATGGTTTCCTTTGATGGAAAGCTTTACCTAAATGGAAGTCTTTTTTTATTATTATGGGTAATTTCTGTATTTCTCCTGGAACTAAAAGCACCTGTAACTTTTCATATAATCCCTCTGTCATTAAATACCTGGACATTAATTTGGGCCACACCAGTTATATAATTAGGAATGTGAATTGTCAACAGATAACTGACACACAAGAGTACTAAGCTGGAAGCTTTACTTTGAGTAGTGAGTCCTTATAATAAAGATGGTTCTGCGGCCTATGCTATTATATATACATAAATATATTGCAAGGCATACCTATGAGATTTCCTCTTACCTTTCTTGGCAAATGCAATAGACAATACTTTTTTTTTTTTTTTTATGGTTACCTTATTTGATACAATGTTCTAAATATCTACACCATGCTTGTTTTTTTTAATGGTTACCTTATTTGATACAATGTTCTAAATATCTACACCATGCTTGTTTCTAAAGTGGTGGTCTTACAGTTCCAAGTTTATTAATGGTGTATTAGGCAGTCATGCTATGATGTACTATGGATTTTTACTGTTCTGTTCTGCTTCTAGTTCTCAGTGGGCATCATGTTTACAGATGCTATCTTATTGCAATCATAATGACCATCAGCTCTTCTAGAATGTGAATTAGGAAAGGTGGGACTTCTTGTGCCATAGACTTTGGATATAGGGCAGTATACAATATATGAATGCTAATTCTTTCAGACCTTTTACTCTTATGTTGTGGTCAGTGGAACAGACTGGAAATCTATCTTTTTTCACTTCCTCTGCTGATGGTTTGCAGTGGCGGATTTACTAAAGTGGGGGGCTAGGGGAGCTGAAACTCCCCCATTGTAACAGCTAACTGTTTTTGGTGGTAGAACATGTGCTGCTGTGTTTTTCTTTCCTTCAAATACAGGTGGAATTTGATCTGTGATGTCATTGCTAATCAAAGCTGACCATGACAGTCTAAATGCATTTCGAGAGCTGCAGCTAGACCATATTTGAAAAATTGAAGTAAATGGTGCCTTCACAGCCAGCTTTCCATTAAATCACCCTGACAGTGAGAACTGGAGTAAGGGGAAGACTTTCTTTTATATCTACAACTTACAGCTTCGGTGTCTAAATAGAATTAAATTAAATTAACTTTGTGGCCCAAGACCTTATGCCATAATGATCGCTGCTAGTTTAAAAAAATTAACTCATTAAGTTAATTGTTAATAACTCCTATGTGGTGTGTAGGGTTGCCATTTTTTCAACTGCCCAAAGTGGAACATTATTTCTAGAAACGTGATTTTGCAGGACAAAACATAATCATGGCCAGAGCAAAGGGCATAACTTCACTTTTTTGCCAAAATAAAAGGTTATTCTTGTAACATTTGAGTTGCATATGCTATTTCATATAACATGTGGATGTTTCAGATACAAAATAACTGTTTTATGCAACTATTAATGAAAACATGGAAAATGCTTTTTGTCCCAAAATCTCAGACATTTGCCATTATTTTTTACAGGACACAACAGCCCAAAGAGGGACTCTACCTCTCGCAATGGAGGACAGGTGATAGTCTGTGCATTCTTGGTCTTTATACTGTTATATAATGTACACAACCCCCAAATTATATTTTTTGCTAAACTTTCACAAACAAATTTGTATATCTTAGAAACTGTACAACCTAGACATATGCTGTTAGAACATGTTTTGTTAACCAGACATAAGTTTTCCCATGACAACAAGAAATTCCTCTATGAGAGCGCGTTTATTGAGATATTTACAGAAATATGAAAACATATGCTTAATTGTATAATACAAATAATAATGAATATATCTCAAGATGTGTAACCTTTAGGGCAAATATAAAAGACATCTAAGATTTCACCTGATGTCATGCAACAGTTTGTAAGTCATTTGTTTTTTTTTTATTTGGTTTTTGGAAATATTATTTATTTACTTAACTGCTAATAATCAACAACTGATATATTGGGTATAATGTGATATTCATGGACATAGACAATGAATTTCCCTGTCTCCCACCACTGCATACCACACCATACTCCTCATTAATATGTAAGGCTCTCAGCTATTAAATATGGTTAGAAAATGTCAAAATATGAGTAATAAGTGACAAGCAGTGATTAATTTCCCTACTTTTGTACATCCAAGATTAATAGTCTTAGTGTAATTTTGTTAATAGTTCCTTGCACTTTCTAATACTGACCATTATTAGCCAGTAAGTTGTTTAGCTAAAGAAGCCAGACCCCAAAAGGGTCTGGCTGCCATAAGGGCTATGGGTGTCTGCTAAGGTCAGTAAGAAGGCTGAAACATGCATGACCACAGCTAGTGGGGTTTAGCTTTATTGGCCTGAATGTATTTATGAAGACTTAAAAATAAAAAAGTCACGGGTTTTCAGAAGCCATGTAACTGAAACAGTTGATGGCCTTAAGAGGTCATTTGTGTCAGTTTTGACAAGTCACAGCTCTTCTCCATACAAATCCTGGAGTTCATAGGTGCTCAACTGAATACTGTTTCTCAGATAGCAAGGCTGTCACACACCAGATAGTTGACATTACAAAATCAAGCCATACAAATACTATTTTATCAGACTCCTCCAAACACGCTGATTTTGCAGTTAAGAAATAATTTGTGAAAAGTGCTTAGAAATTCGAGAAGTGGTGATGAGGGAATGAGCTAGTTAGGGCTGAAAATGTTAATATTGTAGTTAAGAGGTCGTGTATAAAACAGGCTCATTATATATTATATATATGGCTATCAGGTTTATATTAGAAGTATAGAGTAGCAGATAAATTGTGTGTGTGTGTCTTCTTTTGGCTTTTCCCGGTCAGGGGTTGCCACAGCGGAACTCCGGTCCGCTAATAATTGGTAGTTGATTTTTACATGCCGAGTTACCAGCCCTGACGCACAACCTTCAATGAAGGTATGCCCATTCACGCATGTCTCCACGCAGAAGACGCTCTAGCTGAGAATCGAACCGGACAGCGTCTTACTGTGAGGCGACAACGCTACCTCAGCACCACCACCGCTAGGAGATAAATTGTGTATGGCTGGGAAACAATTCATGTAGTGGTGAACACTGGTTCTGGTTCACAGGATTGTGAATGAAGAGAGATGGTGTGATATGACAAGCTGAAGATAACAGTAGCAGTTAGACTTGAGATATACAGGAGAAGATCCTTTGATAGATTAAGTTTTATTTCTGATTTAAATAAGTTTGCTTTATGAATATACTTCAGTGATTGTGGGATGTGGTTTCTATAGTTTAGCTACAATATTTGTGTATAGGGAGAACCTGCAGCATCAGATGATTGGTTCTAGTGATTTTTCCTCTAGAGTGTAAAATTGTATGGGTGCTATTGTCATATTAAGTTGTTAAAGGCTGAGCAATTTGCTGGTTTATGGAGAAGTCTGTGTACTGTAGTTAGCTGAGAAAGAACTGCATGATGTGATATTTCTCGGCAGTGATGTTTTCTATTGTTACAGTTTACTGCAACTTTGACTATTTTATCATAACTTTGCTCAAGTTTGTGCAAATGCAAATTTGACTATTCACAACTACTTACCAGTACCCTCCTGTTCAGGCTGCACCTTCTTTTTCCAGAAGGACTACTCCAATCAATCCAGGAGTACATTTGTGGACACCCAAATCATCTAGTTTGCGTTTAAAGGAAAATAGTGAGTCGCAATGATTAACATGCAGGGGGGGTTTATGCCATAGATTTGGGAGGTGAAGCTATCCTTCCATCATGTTTTATTTATCTGTTGGCAAAATGTGGGTCCCTGCTTTTAGTACTTGTGAAGATAATAGACTTGAAGAGAAACAGGAGGTCTAGGATAGGCTGGTCTCTAATAGCACTAAGTGAGACAGACATCTCCCCTCAAAATCTCTAAGGCAGGGAATAAAGAGATACACCTTTCAACCTCTATTGGCAGCTCGGGGACTTAACATCTCTGATAATTTTTGGTTAGTAACCTTTGGGGTTATTTTGTGACTGTGGTCCTCTTACCATTCAGCACATCAAATGCTGACAATGGCACAGGAATAGGTAAACTTTGATCTTTACGTGGATTTCACCATATGAATGAATGCCATTCTCCGTTCACAATGTTTTGCACAGGAAGCACACTGCATGTATCCCCTCCCCATTTCTGATTATGCAACATCTGTTCTTGGAATACAGCAGGCATACCTATATTTGTCTTGTATATCTGCATATGCATGTATACTTGTTTGAATACCACTCATATTTACATTATAAGTTCTTAATTCCCCACATTTTTGTATAGAGCTGAATTTGTGGAATACGTGTGTTGTTTTTGTGGCAATCAGTGGTCATCGTAATGTTTTTGTACCTCTTGGCCTCAAGAGAAAAGGAGGGTTGCATTTTCGTTTAACCGAGGATGTGCAGAACTGACTCAAGTAGAGCTGATGTTCATCTGATAACAGCTTCCCCGTCAATATCAGTTCCGGATCTGCCACTGCTTTGCATGGATTTTTGGTTTTAATGGGCTCTTTTTCTTACAGCAGTTACAAAATAAAGGCAGTCTGCTAACCTTTCCACCTTGCTCAGGAGCAAGCTTTAAACAATATGGTAGTCCTTCTTTGCAATTTGATTTGCCCTTTCACATAATTTTCACTTCTTTCTAGTGAAGATTTTGTGTTATCATAATTTGTACACAGAACATTTGGCAGATGTTCTGACAGTTCTATCATACTAATATACCATACAAGCCAAAAATAGCGATGGACGTAATATAAAACCTTGTCAAGCACATATTCATTTTAATGCGAGTCATATTATAATCCTGTCTTGACTTAATACTGAGCTGAGAGAGGACTGATGCTATCAGGTAAGAAATTGTCTATTTATTACTACATCACCTCTTAAACAGAAAATCTTTGAGTGTAAGTATTTGTATTGGTTAGTACTTTAAGGGACTATTCCCACTGCGGATCCTATTTACTGCAAGTATCATTAAGAGGGAGGTTGTTTGGCTCCTGGGTGGGTGTATAAATTGTGAGAATGTTCATTAAATAAGAAACTTTCAGAAGATGCTCGGATGTGTGTGTGTATTTGGGGGGGTAGTATTTAACAAGGATATAAATAAGGTTGATTTGATCTTATTTGACCCTGTTGTAGGTATGTCCGGTATCAAATAAGCTACTCTTTTAACAGTTTGGAAAAGTATCACTAGATAACGGAAAAGGTTAAAAACACCATACGTTATAAAATGCTGCTAAATACTTAAGCAGATATAAAAAGCAGAAATGCAGGCAACCAAGAGGGAAAAGTATATAATGCCAATTACATAAAAGCGTCTGCCATGTTTACGCTGTTTGGAAAGTATATAAGAGGAAGAATATAATACCCTGATAGTAGTTATGTAGTCTTCTGTGTATGCCTGAATATAGTTAGTGGCTAACAAACTTCATGATCTCAGACATTCTATATGAAGACATCTGAATGTCTACACAGATGATGATTTATCTTTCATTACTTTGCAAGTTATTGATGTTACAAACAATTGATAGTAGACAAGCTTAATTCCTTTTTGTCATATTCATTTTAGAATCGAGCTCTTATAGCTCATATGTAGGTTAGATACTTTTCGTATTTTACTTTAAGTTGCTGCATTGCAAGTTAACATTAAATGGTCTGTATAAAGCCTGTAAAATATATTGTTTAAAACTAAAAACAACAACTAAAGACAATGCTAACATTTTACTCTAATACCCTTGGATCAATTTATGGGTTATTAACTGATGTAAATTTGTATCTATGTATAGATATTACTCAGCTATGGGCATTTGTATATAGTTGTTTGTTTTATAAAAAACAAACTTTGTTCACTGTTACAAAAACTTCAATAAAAAATAATACCAGTAGTCCAGGTAAGCCTATAGGCAATGTTTAAGATACCTTCTCAACTGCAGTGATCAATCTGTTTCTTAAGTAACATTGAGGAGTGTAGTGTTGGGTACACTGATCAGTAAATGCTTCTCCTTATAGAAGACCAAATAAGTGAAAGTAAGACCAGTGTTGGAGGAATATTTACCAACACAGATCAGAATAAACAAACAATCTAGAAACAACTCATTTACAAGGGAAATAAAATGTAACTTTTATGACATGAATTGAATCCATCAGACACCTTAGCTAACATACAACCTCAAGGGACTATAAAGTTGTAAAACTTTTAATTTTTATGTACTTAATTCATCACATTACAATATAACTGCACTTCGCCAATGCCACATTTAGAAAAGAGAAAGCCAGGAGAAACACATCAATTCATTAAATGATTTATCATACACTTTCATCTATGTACATGATGGAAACTTCATCAAAATGACCACAATAGTCAGATAACTCCTCCGTAAAGAATCTAGCAATAAACATTTGACTTGGGATTCAGAATAAGCAATGAAATTAAAATAATAATCTTGTTTGAGTATACTAAACAATTATTACAATTCTATGAAAATAATGAAGGGCTAATAATTCTTTTAATATTAAGAAGTATTACGAAATAAGTCATTGTGGTAAAAGAGTTCTGAAACTAGCAGAACCATTTACGACAGCAGCTAAAATTGGTGGTGGGAGATCAACTCCTGTGTCTTCTGGCTTTCTTTGTTCTAAGTGTGGTATCGATGAATACTTGGCTGGGATACATTAAGGTATTGGGTACACATTGTGGTACGTTTTTCTGATTCAACAACTGTCCTTGCACAATGCTGCTTGCTGCTCTAGCACAGAGACATGCAGCACTGCACAGAGCTGGCCATTTGGCTTTGCTGAATGTTACAGAATGGCTGACCTGTACAGTGCATCTTGATTGGACAATGAATGTTCTCCAGTAGGGTACTAATCTACAGGTAATGCCCGCTGAAAATGAGAGCACTGCTTCACAGCAGCATATCAAGCTGACATGGAGCTCAGACAGAAAAAAACTAAGGCCACCATTATTTATGCTAGCTAAGCAACACTTTTGCTGCTTACTGAGTGTAAAATAAAAAAAAAAATTTAAATTTAAAATATAAATGTATGTGTGTATGTGTGTGTATGTCACTGTGAGAGTGCATGTGTGTATGAATGAGAGAGAGCTTGACTGAGCTATTACTTTACACTCGCTAAGCAGCGCTTTTGCTGTTTATTGAGTGTAAAAAAATAAAACAGAAGAAGTGTGTGCATGTTTCCACCTGCATCAGGGGTGGCCCGTGCTATTGGACTGCTGGACTGCAGCCTCCTCAACTGTAAAATAAAGAAATAAAAAGAAAAAGTAAAGAAATAAAAAGAAAATATAAAAAAAAATTAAAAAATCGTGGACTTTCGCGCATGCGCAGTAGTCCGGACTGCTGCTGAGACAGTCTGGAGCATGTGCAGACTGTCTCAGCAGCAGTCCGGACTGGGAAACATGAAGAATGGAACTCCCAGAAGTCTATGCAGTTTTAAGCTGCATAGACTGTCACTGGGAACAGATCGGACCAAGACTGCAACGTCGGCAGGCTGGAGTCTTGTCGGGGATCTCACGCGCGCGTGGTGGATGTGCTCCAGATCTCGCGGGGATGTGCTCGAACGTGCCAGCTATGGGATGTAATGGTCTACTGAACGAAGGGATCTACGTAGACAGCTATGAAGGTAATAGGGACAAAGGGTGTGTGTGTGTGTGTGTGTGTGTGTGTGTGTGTGTGTATATATATGAGGAGAAATAATGGGAAAATTAGATAAAAGTCTGAGAATGTGATGTTCTATTATGCACAATTCTGTGCTGAAGTAATGGACTGAATGCTAATCACACTTAGAAACCTAAGGGCAACAGAGAGTAAGTTAATCTTGGCCAGTGGATAGAGACAGATGCAAATGCAGGTACATATGAGTGGAAATGAAGAATGCTGAAAAGGAGGAGACTAATGTGGGGAGCAGCAAGTGGCTGTACTGGAATAAAAATGCTTGCTTTGCGGAGGTTAAAGATGTAAATTAAATGGCCTGTTTAATGTCAACATTTCATTATGTTAAAGCAGCATTTGGTTAAGTATATTTTGTAGTTTTTACTTAACAGAGATGAAAGGACAGTTTAGAATCCCAGTAGTGTATGATATGAATTTCTTCATTAACTTTGAGTAAAAAATGTTGAACATGCTGTTTTGGGCCTGCATGCTTGCTGGAGGCTACCATATTGCCATCTGATATAATTGGGGTTAAAAGTTGCATTGTTAGCTCCAGTTACAAATGAAATTATCAGAATTGTAAAGAATTAGACTTAATCATGTTTTTATGAAAGTGGTAAATTATTTTGTACACTATAAACATGTCTTAAAAGGAGATGGGGAAGCATATAATACAAATTACTTTTGAGACGCAAGAAAAATGGAAGTACAAAAGTAATATTTATATAGAATAAAACAGGGACTAAACAGAAAAAAAAGCTGTATTTGAAGCCAATGATAATGATTGTGGAGTCTATGGGACAAAACTCAAAATAAATAAGTACATATATATATATATATATATATATATATATATATATATATATATATATATAAAAATAAGGCAACTCAGAAAAAAATTGAGGCTGAGACAGGTTTGTCAATAGGACTTTTAGCATAAGAATGGTAGACAATGGTAAAAAAGCAAAAAACAAATACAAATAATAAGGAAAATGGTAGGCTAGCAAAAATGCATGCATTATGATTTACATACCTGCAGAAAAAAGGATGCATGGCATGTTTCTATTGGATAAGGGCTGGCATGCCTAGTAGAAGGCAGAGTGTTTTCAATGTGAATAAGGTTGCCCTGTGTCTGACTCTACTGCTCAAGATGGGTCTTCCCATTTTCTTCCTCAAACTTCCTGATACTTTGCCCCCCCTGCATGCTCCATCTAGTATTCACCCCTTCTTCCTTAAAAAAACAATTAAATATACATAATTAGTAGAATGAAGTATTGAGAAAGAAATGTAGGCAACTAATTTATGAGATCCTCCACGAGTACAGGGTGAGTGCTTTGTACAATCGATACAGCTTAGTATTACTCTGAGGTTTGAGGGGATATTTTGTAGAACACAAATGTCATAGGCAAGTGTAGGAACTTCAACCTTGGAGCTGTTCCCGATGCAGGCAAATGGGATGATGGACAAGCTGATAACAGATCAGTGCACACTGTTAAATACTATACCAATTGTTAAGCAATAGACTGGAGTTTCACACATGCATGTTACATAGTTATCTCTCAGTTAAGGTCTACATTATCACTTTGTTTATTTTATTAATTTTGCACTAAACAAAGAAACAGAGAAATAATTATAAATAATGATAACCATTTATCGCAATACTTGGACAGATAGATTTTCATGCAAAATATTGAGGTGTTAGATTTGGGGCAGTTGTACCTAGTACCCCTAGTTCTCCAGTGTTGTTCTGTGAACCATGTTGATCCAATGGTGCAGGGTCAGGTTCTCAGGCATCCATCAATATAAGTCATTGTGATGATGGCACACCTGAACAGATGACCAGTAAATCCCCATTCTTCTCTTCAGCTCTCCAAAGATCATCTTCCAGATTTCCTTAATAGGGAAGGCTCTTGCATTGTTCCACATCCTAGCTTCACAGGCACAGTACACATGCAGCAGGGGCAGAGTATCTCTTTTGGTCAAGTTGCAGCTCAGACATCATTTAATCCATTTACTGTACAGGGAAGCAGTCAGGTCAACAGTAAGAATGCTGTGTCCTGAGAACACAGTTTTTAATGGAGTCTTAAATTTCACTTCTGCCTAGACGGGCATATCTGGAAGGTGTATGCCACATCATCAGTGTATATATTTCAGGCTAACTTTGATGATTGTAAACTTGCTTTGATAAACATCATTGCCTGCCAAGCACTTCATACAGACGTGTGCCAATGGTTTTCTGCAAATCTTCATGCTAATTAGCTTCATTAATAGTCTTTGGCTTAAAACATCTTTAAACAAAGTATGGGAGCAGGTAGGTTGTTGGCAATCTTTGGAAACACTATAGGTTCTGTATGCTGTATTCAGTGAGTACTTCAAGTTTTATTGTTATTTGCATTAATTATTTCTTGCATAAATGTTGAGGTTTATTTCACAACATTTCAAGAAATGTTAAGAATTGCAGTGGCATCCATGAATATCTGCATTGGCGATGTTTTTATTCACACATTTTTAATGGTGTGATATAGGTTATTTACACTTATGTTGGTGGTACTAAGTAGGATCAAGGCATATGCTATGTTGTTTAAATTAATGATTTCTATATTGCTCTGACTGTTTTGCACAGGGACCTTGGCAGTAAAATGTATGATGATAACACAGCATTTTATTCTAGCAACTTTGCAAGACTATACAAGCAATGTTTAATGTATCCTTGTGTTTTGGGCTTTTGCCCCCCCCCCCCCATCAATTTTGGCTTTTTCCAGATTTCTTGAGCTGCGAAGTTGAGATGCAGTTGAGTAATGAGTAGATTTTACAAGGAGCTGAGAACTGCAGGGGAAGAGAAGTTTAGTGCTGCTTCTGCTAAATCTGCTTCCATTGTTAATAGTTTAAGAAGCGTTTTCTGTGTATGAACAGTTGTTAAATCCACTTCAGCACGTATAAATGAATGAATGAATGCAAAAAGAAGAAATTTTCACAGTTTTAATTAAGCGCTTTTCGTCGCTCTCACATAAAGCGACTTCTTCAGATTAAAAAATCTGAAGAAGTCGCTTTATGTGAGAGCGACGAAAAGTTTTAATTAAACTGTGAAAATTTCTTCTTTTTGCATTCATTCATTCATTTATACGTGCTGAAGTGGATTTAACAACTGTTCATACACAGAAAACGCTTCTTAAACTGGTGTGGAGAATTGTAGTGAAGCAATTTGTTGGTCGTTGGTTTACGCTTGAACTTTAGTTTGTGTCCATTGTTAATAGCACAACAGGTTGTGTACTTGCTTTTGATGCAGAAGGCTATGGGTTCTACTCCCACAAGGGGTGGATGCTGCCGTACTGAGAATGTCTTCCTTGGCGAAGATGCTAACTATGAGCCTGTTATCAGTGTGCCATCCATTTCCTATTGCAATATTACTAGCTTATCATTTTTTAATGTAATATAGGCAATTTATTCCTCAGGGGCAACAGACACTTTATTTTTCAGTGAAACCATGAAATATAAAGGTGTTTGCTAGCAGCAACCTCTTCATTAGTTACAGATGTCTTTAATGTGGAATTATTTAGATGACTTTTACTTCTTCAGAGATTGTGCATATTTACTGATAATGGTGAACTGTAGACGTTTGAGTAGACTTTTATGATGGAAATGTTCTGAACTGGGCAGTTTTGTCATTATGGGTGCATGCATTTTGTTTCATTGTTTACTGGAAAAATGTTCTGAATTGGGCAGTTTTGTCATTATTGGTGCACGCATTTTGTTTCATTGTTTAATAAATTTAAAATGCCCTCTAACAACTGTACTGTATTCTACAAGGAATATAATTTAGTACAATCAGGAAGGTGTATCAAAGAGCAGATGTATGTTTCATATGGAAGGGGTCTATGATTTGAAAATGGCCCAGAATTAATCTTTATCTGTCACTGGCAAAATGTATTTTCTTTTAATGTGGGTTTTAATGCTGTTTCAATGAATGTGAGTTTCAAGGGCAGAGAAGTCTTAATGCTAAGTCTGTTTTCATTGTGAGACTGCATTGCTTTGTTTAGCAGATGTCTTGGTGTTTGTGCTGTAAAATGCAAAATAAAACTTTCAAATGAAGTCTAAATCATCATAGAAGTAAAGCAGTATGCACATTAGTGTTTATGGTAAAGGGAGTGAAATAGCCAAGTAATGGATCATTGGAATGGCTGCAGGGGGGAGGCTCCATTCGACCATGTTGTGAGGGGAAAGGGTGGCAAACTCATACAGCCCCAGCTGAACTATACCTCCCAACTGTCCAGATTTTCAAAGAATGAATAGATTTTTGCTTCGTATTCTTGGTTTGTTCCTCATAAAATTTGTGGTTTTCTGGCAAATCATTTAGGAATTAAGTCACTAAATAATGACACACTGAGTTTCAGACTTCATAACCTTCAGAAAAATGCATGCTAAAGTAAGACCTGTTATTCTATCAACTGTCTTAGTTTATACAAGAACAGTTTATATGTTCCCCCAATATATTTATCCTTGTCCAGATTTATTGTATTAACAGGTTGAGAGGTACATGCAAATAAATTGCTTTATAAAATTAGGCATAGCCAAACCTCTCAACTGTCCCTGATTTTGGCTCAAAATGTTGGTCTTCCCCCTAATAATCCCTCTGCAAAATAGCAATTTTGGAAGAAAACATGGAGGGTTTACAATTAAGAAATAACTGTAATAATCAGAGTTATAGATTACTTTTATTTCAGAAATGCATATAGATTATTTTATTTTGTCAACTGCTCAAGTTAGCAATACTAATATTAAAGTGTCCCTTCTTTGACAGGTTCCCAGCTGTATTGTGTAGCTATTTTATATTTTTGAATCACATTTTTGGTCCGTTTTTCATAAAATTGCAGTTTTATGGCAAATTAGTGGCAAATCGTTAAAGACTGAAGTTAGAAAATAATGGCAGACATTTGAGTTTCAGATTTCATACCCTTCAGAAAATTCATACTAATGCAAGACCTATTCTATTATCATTCTAAGTTTATAAGAGCAATATTTAAAATATTTTTGGGCCTTTGTCCCACTTCTATGTATGGCTTTGTCCAGATTTCTTGCTCTGAGGTTGAGAGGTATGACAAATGTGTCAGGGCCATCACAGTCAGCCAGAGACATTTCAAATTGTGACATACGTGTTGCACCCCACTCCCCCATGTAGTGACTCTGGATGTGTCCAAGCAAGGCAAGGAGTAGTTATGCAGTGTAAATGTGCAGAGTATCCCCCCATCCAAGGTAGTGGCTTTTCATCTGTCCTTGATTTTGCAGAATGGTCTGGTTTGTCATATGTTTGTACTGTTGATTTATGCTTATTACTCAAAGTGCCTGTTGCTCTGTGTTTAAGTAGCAATGCTTTAATGAACATCAGGTAAGCTTGTCTGAGATCGTAAGATGCAAGTAAGCTTTAATAAGCATACTTTTAAAGAATTGCCAACACTGAAAGCCTTTCTGTTGTTGCCATGCAGAGAATACTTAACTAGATAATGTATAAGCCTTGGGTATTGAAATGCATATGACAGTATTTGTAATAAAGGATAGGATTACATTATTTTAAGAAGCTCATTACACTTGTTGGAGACTTCCAGTGATCTCTGAGGGCTTTACCCGTATACTAAACAGAATGCCAATCATGTGTGGTCCATTTCCTGCACAGTAATTCTTTAAGCAATGTATCTTGAGCTTGTTTCTTGTTTGCTTTCCATTTTTTACTTTGATCATGTTTTCCCCATGAAACAAGTGGATAGTTGTCAGGCAGCAGGTCTTTTTTGGACAAGAAACATTTTTACAAGTGGGGGCATCACAGAGATTTCTACATTCAGTTTCAGCGTGTTACTTGGTACTTTAATAAAGCTGAATATAAATTATAATTAGAACTGCTGTGCAAGGAGAAGTGGTTTGAGTTGAGTGCTGCTTGTTTTTCTTATACTTGATTATGACTGGCATTCCAGTAATGTACTTAAAATGTAATTTATTTTTTCATGCCTCACAACCTGTTTGTTTCCATGTAGATATTAAGCTGTCATGCAGCCAATGCACTGAAATATTTTTATTCTTCTACACTTCATTTTGTCTTGATTGGACTCTCATAATGACGGTTTGGCACCCAGGGCAGCGTATTTAATTACATTTTTTGTGTGGTTTTGAGCATAGCTCCTCCCATTTCTAGTTGGCCACACCCTTCCCATTGACCCCACCCATTCAGCTGTCTCCTGCAACCCCCCTTTGATTTGAAGTCACTAGCCGCCACTGACCTGCATGTGTTAGTGAATGTGTGCAGAAGGGACAGTGTGTGCGTTTCTGTGTGAGAGAGAACGAGGAGAGTGAGAGCGAGAGCGATCAAGCTATCCCTGGCAACAGCAGCTACGACATTAGTGTACCTTTCAACGGCTTAGCTCAACATATCTGGATAAGCCTTGCATGAATGCAGGCCAAAGGCTCAAAATAGGAACATATTTTAAATACTGCTCTTATAAAATTACAAACTTGCTTAAATAAAAGGATTTGTGTTAGCATGAATTTTTTGAAGGAAATAAAAGTCTGAAACTCAAATATATGTCATTATTTATTAACTTCTGGTCCCAATGACTGACAACAAACCAAACGTTTTAGAAGCAAGGGTCCAAAAAATAAAATAAATACCTGGATATATATATATATATATATATATATATATGGATATATATATATATATATATATATATATATATATATATATATATATATATATATATATATATTTAAAGTGTTATAAATTGGATGGAAAATGCTTCCTCAAACACCATTAACATATACTACAGCAAGTTTGAAACATTAAGTGAAGGAACTATTTTATATCAAAATATATAAAAAAATTATATAGCAACAAAAAAAAAACGAAACAAAAAAAGCTATTTTACAGACAGCCCATTATCTAAGAACAATAATGCCCCCCCCCCCAGGGTGTGTGCTATTGTGGAAATAACACCATTCTAGGGGTATAGATGGCATCCATATGATCTCATCTATTTGAAACTTGATGTTCTGAAATACCATTCTGATCAACTGAACTCATATTATACACACACACACACACACACACACACACACACATATAAGAGAGAGAGAGAGACACAACACCCAAGGATAAAAAAGACACACAAACTATTCATTAAGAATTGCAAGAAAAAAACAAAAACTCAGCCAGGCCGTAGTTTTTACTGTGTAATACCTTAAACCCCCTGTAGTGGAGGTCTATGGGATATATGCAAATGAACAAGTAAGGACCATTTCAGCTACATGGCTTCTGAATGTCCATGACTGCTTGTACTTTTTAAGTGTTTATTTTTATATTCAGGCCAATAAAGCCAAACCACACTAGTTGTGGACATGCATGTTTCGGTCTTTTTATTCTCATCAGCACAGCATACGTTGATAACTGGGCTATACTTCAGCAACACAGGGTCTTTAAACTCAGCTGATGCCCATAAAGATTAAGGTACCTGCAAAACTCCAACTAACTTCAAAACCAAAGGATAAAAAGGACACACAGATAAATCAGTCAGTAAAAAATTCAAGAAAAACCTCCTGTACTGGAGGCCCATGGGGTATATGTAAATGATCCCTTAAGAACATCAAGTGTTTCATTTACATGCATGTTTCTGCCTTTTATTTGACCTTATCAGCACTGCAGAATTGGATAGTTTGGCTATGTTTCATCAACTGAGGGTCTTTAAACCTAGACGATCGATGCCTATGGACATTCAGAAGCCATATAGCTGAATCAGTCAAAGTCCTTAATGAGACATTTGCATACATCTCATGGAACTCCACCACAGGAGGTTTAAGGTATAATACAGTGAAAACTCTAGCCTGTCTGGGTTTTTCTTGCAGTATATATATATATATATATATATATATATATATATATATATATATATATATACAGAGAAAGTGTGTGTGTGTGTGTGTGTGTGTGTGTGTGTGTCTGTGAAGTGATATTTTCAGCATATGGAATGTTTATACAGAAAAAAGAAAATATTTCTAAGGACTATGAACTGGCCCACAGAAAGTAAGCATTCAATCGTTTTGTACCTCTGCATCTAAACATGCAAGATATGTTCAAGGTATAATTGAATATCCAGAAATATATCAGAAAAGGTCAAAGGTAGACTCCTATAGTAATAACACCACCAACAGTTGTAGATGCCATTAAAATGGGTGAGGCTGCTAGTTGTATTTTACTGCACCATTACCCCAGCACTTTACTCACATATGCTAACTCCTAACTGTAACCCTGCCCCTGCTCCTAACCCTACATATTAAATTACTAAAAACTCTTTCCCTATCAGTACTACTACAAAAGACAAAGGACACAGACCCAACACAACACTAAACATACAAAACAATAAATGTAGCCCCCAACCAAACATTTACCATAATCTTAACCCACGAACACTCTCATGTAAACCTCATATAGCCTTTTCAAATATTCATTTTCCTGCAGACTCCTGTTTACAAGTACTATAAGAATAAGCTTTACTCAGATGTGCTTTTGATATTTTGTGTTTTCAATGGCTTTCACCTCACGCCAAAACATTTTCAGTCAAATGTGATTTTGATATTTTAAAATGTAACCATGCAAAACTATATATATGTATATATATATATATATATATATATATATATATATATGTGTGTGTGTGTGTTTACATATATATATATATATATATATATATATATATATATATATATATATATATATATATATGGGTCTACCTGTCATTAACGAAGACCCACTTTACCGAACTTATAAAAACTGGAAAGACTTCGCCAAACACTTACTTGCACAAACTCTGAGAGCACTGGAATTTTACTTCGGGAAAGTAACCACTTGGCCACCACGACAAAATAACCAAACTGAAGCAAATCAAACCCACCCAAATGGAGAGTTTCACCCCCCCCCCAAATAAATATACCAACTCTGGGATCACACTACTGTGGGAAAAAGGGTAAAGTTCACCATGGTGGCCAAGTGGCTTTCTTTCCTGGAATAAAATTCCAATGAACCAAGAGTTCATGTAAGTAAGTATTCAGCGAAGTCATCCTGGTATTTAAAAGTCCGGTGAAGTGGGTTTTCAATAATAACAGGTAAACCCATATATATCACCACAAAGTTGCATGCAGAATCCAGAACACAAGTGCAAAGAGTAAAGTATATTCACTAACAGAATTTAAAAAAAAAATCCCAACACAAAATGTGAAAAGTAGCATTGTTTTGTCTAATTATTGTTGAAAGGTTAGAAACAATAAAAACTTTGACCCTGCCAAATTCCAACAAGAACTAAACTCATGTAATTGGTCTATTTTAAAACACCTCCCCTTAGAGGAAGCAGTAGCATACTTTAACAACAAATTCCTTGAGATCCTTGATTTGCATGTACCTGTTCGTTCAAAGAGAACCAAGGCAAAAACTGTGCCATGGCTTTCTAAAGAGTCTAAACTCAAAATTACCCTTAGAAACAAAGCATGGGCTTTATGTCAGTCTTCTAAAGACCCTCAAGATCACATTAAATACAGGCAATCCAGGAATGAAACCAAAAAATCAATTTTACAAGACAAAAAACAATACTACTGTAATTTACAGACAGTAAATCAAAATAACCCTCAGAAGTTTTGGGCAGGTTTAAATAATCTACTACATCCTGGACAAACTTCAACCCCAATCCCTGCTGCTACTATTGATAAAACCCCTGAAGATGTTTCTGACAGTTTTAACCAATTTTTTACTGAGACAATTCAAGCCCTAGCTAGCCAACTACCTCCTAGCTCCCCTGGTCCTGAAAGTAGCACCCCTAGAAACCTACTCGCATTCAGCTTCCAACCAGTCGCCACTTCACTTATCCATACCTTGATCAAAAAATTAAAACCCACTACACTTTCTGCTGATCAACTCCCTGCCGAGTACCTACAAAAATCAGCTGATGCTTTTGCTTACCCCGTCTCAATACTAATCAATCGAAACATAGTAGAAGCTAAAATTCCCACCATCTGGAAAATATCCTTTGTAATCCCACTTCACAAAGGAGGCAGCTCTTCTGAATTCTCCAATTATAGGCCAATAGCTATACTCTCTCCACTTGCAAAGATTATGGAAAAATGTATTCATAGACAACTCATGCACCACCTAATCCAGAATCACCTTATGGCAGACACTCAGCATGGCTTCCGTCCTCATCACAGCACTACTTCAGCCCTCCTAGCCTTTACCAACACCATAAACCATAATCACAACAATAATTATATATCCTCAGCCCTCTTCTTGGATTTTTCCAAGACATTCGATATGGTTGATCACCAACTTTTAATCCACACCCTGCAAACATTCTGTCTAGATACTAGAGCCCTTCAATGGTTTCAATCCTACCTGAATGGTCGACAGCAGGCTGTCCTCTGGTAGAACAAACTCTCTAACCTTCTACCTAACACCCTTGGAGTACCACAAGGCTCTATACTAGGCCCCTTGCTGTTCTCCATCTTCATTAATGACCTTTATACTGTCATCCCAAAAGTCAGCTGTATCCAATATGCTGATGACTCTACTCTGATTTGCTCAGCCACATCTCCAGTAGAGTTATGGTCAGCTACCCAGACCACCTTTAATACAATAGAAAACTAGCTTTCTGAATATCGTCTGATCCTAAATCCCAAAAAAACTAAAATACTGTTATTTTCACCAACACGTAGGTCTACCGCTTTCACCTTTACCATAAATTCAAATGATGGCACAATAATCTCCCCTGACCCCTCTACAAAACTATTAGGTGTCATCATAGACAATAATCTAAAATTCGACCTGCATGTTAACCAAACTATCAAAACCATCAATAAAAAACTAGGGTCACTATACAGAATAAAAGCCTTCCTAACCCCCTCCAGCTAAAATTGCCATAGCTCACCTTCTTTCAACCATTCTGTATGAATCCCCTCTTCTCTCAAATTTAAACAAGACTGTCCTTAACAAACTCTCAATTTGCTACAACCACATTGCCAAGTTTGCCACTGGGCTGCCTTTTAGGACACATCATTGCATCAATCTAAATCAGCTTGGGTGGCTTGAATTACCCAGCCTAATCCAATATAACCAACTGATTATGGCCTATAAAATCCTTTATAATCCGGACAATACTCCTGCACTTAAAAATATTATCACCCCCTATAACAATCCTAGACCGCTTCGATCCTCTAACAAACTACTAATTCAGACTAGTAAAATTAATAACACAGCCGGTGACTCTCTCTTTGCAAACTCTGTAAGTAGATCCTGGAACTCTCTTCCAGCTGATATTACCTTACTTTCCACCTTAGGTCAATTTTATTTATTTATTTTATTTTACATTTGTTGACCGGGCTAGTCTAACTGGATTCATGTCCATTTTCAGTAGAGGCCCGGGGAGAAAAGCTCCACAATCAAAGAAAAAAAGACAAGAAACTTGTACCAAACAAAAGCACTTCAAAAAACAATGGCAGTAGGAGAGCCAACACAAAATACATCAGGTGGACAAATTATAAACAAAGGAATACAAATAGAGTTATAAAACATTTGGAGTCCTGATATCACAAGACATAACATGTTGAAAGTATTACAAAGAGGATTATCACTGAATATAAAAATTGTTTTTTTTTTTTTTTTTTTTTTAGTAGTTCAGTGGAATTGTTGAAGTTAAAGTAGTCAGCTAGTACTATAGCAACGTAGTAAAGCAGGTGAGGTCAAAACAACAGGTGAGAGGCTGGAGAACTAGACTCAAACAACATTTGTCACTTAACTGGCTATGTCAATGTATCAAGCCTGGCTAACTCTCTCTAGAATGTGTAAAAATCTGTTAACCAGTTTACTGTGTAATTTAATTTAATCCTGACTTGCGCTCAGGATTAACTCTAACCTGTGGAATTTGTTTAACTTGCTTACTTATGTAATCTCTGTAAATAGCCTGTTTGTAATATGTAATGCTGTATCTGCTTACCCTTGGAGCTTTTCTCCCCGGGCCTCTGCTGAAAATGGACATGCATCCAGTCGGACTATCCCAGTCAACAAATGTAAAATAAAATAAAATAAATAAAAAAATGTTTATTATACCATCTGTGTGTATCTGAAGCCACAGAATGTTTCATACACTATGTATGGTGTATATAATATAAAACAATTCAGTTTAGATAATAGAAAAATAGCTAACAGGAAAAAAGAAGTTTCTGAGATGTCTATTGAAAAAAAAAAGCGATGAACTAAAAATACACTTCAATAAACAGAATATCATTTTTACAACATGTTTTAATTAAGCAGTTAAATGGCATATATATTTTTATTGTTGAGGTAAGACTTTTTAGGTTTAATAAATTTTAAGTCTGGTGAACTAACTGCATGGACCCATCATCTGTTTTTCAAACGTGTTAGGATTAAACAACTAAACAATGTTCTATTTTCTTTCCAAACAGAAGGCAAAGCCTGCTTGTTTCTTATTCAGGTATTCTTCCATCAAAACATGCATTTAATTGTAATGTCAATTTAAAATCCTCAGAGGGCTTATGTCTAAAAACTTGAAATGAAATCTGCTCTGCCTCTCTCTCCCTCTCTCTCTCTCATTCCCTTGTAATAACACCCACTGAAAGCAGCAGAACAGTAAAACAGCTGTAATTTTGCAGTCTCACAACAGCGATGACATACCCCCTGTGGTTCCTATACTAAAGGCCATCTGTATAACACAAAAACACTCCTCCTCCCCCCTACTTCCTCACCATTGAAAGAGCCTTTCATGCATACAAAGTATTTTTTTTCAGTGTCTAGATTCACAAATTGACATGCTAATGCTAGGTTCTTACTTTTTTAAATGGAATTAAAACCAGTTCAACAAAACACAATATGACTTGGTCTTTAAACAACCAACACAGTGCAGATAATTTGAGTAGGGCTGGTGCAAATGTGCCTTTTATGACTTCTTTAGTCTCATATTAACCAGTTAACAACTAAAGAGAAGTGCAATGTAAGGATTCATACTAGTGCAATTACAACTTTCTGTGAAATTATTTAAAAAGATCTTGCGTGATAACTTGTTATAATTCATCACGAAATTCTTTGACAGAAAACATAGAAATATTAGTAGATAAGAAAAGCTCACTTACTCATAGCACCTGTAGGAAATGCATATTTTAAACCAAGTGTCATTTCTATAACAGTCATATTAGGTAATAGTTCATCTTTGTGTAAAACGATTCTGAAGTATTTTATTGCAAAAAGCACAACTGTTTGAATGTCCCTAATCTCTACTGCTTGTAGAGTGCCAACTGTTGTTATACCTTACACCATCTGCCTAACCCAGTTCAGGTCTTTTGAGAGAGAGTTTCAGAATAAGTTCTCTGTCTGTTGCCCCCAGCAGAGAATTACAGCTGCATGCTGGGCTTGTCAAATCAAAGTGAGTGCACATTGCCACTATCAGGGATCCCTGGATTGCTTGTAATAGTAACCTAAGTGGCTGCGGTGGTGTAGCGGTTAGTGGTGTCACCTCACAGCAAGTGGTTCTCTGGTTCGATCCTCGGCTGGGGTGCCTTCTGTGCGGAGTCTGCATGTCCTCCCTGTGGTCGCATGGGTTTCCTCCGGGTGCTCGTGTTTCCTCCCACATCCCAAAGACATGCTGTAGGTGGATTGGACACACTAAATTGGCCCTAGGTGTGAGTGCATGCATGTGTGTGCCTTCTGTGGAAGGTTGGACACCGAGCTGGCAACTCGACACTGTAAAAACTCCACTGCCAATCATGAGCAGACAGGTGATCCACTGTGGTAACTCACAACCGGGAAAAGCCGAAAGAAGTAGTAGTAGTAACCTGAGCATGCACGATTACTGTTGTCAGCAGGAGCGGCCTTAGGTCAATGGCCAAAGGTCTCCATGGCACACCCCCATCACACCACCTGGTGCATCCTGGTTTACCTACACCAAATATATATTGAAAAAGCGACCCTGCTACAGCAGCAGCCTAGGCAGCTGCCTAGTTAGCCTATGCCTAAGGCTGGCTATGGTTGTCAGCAGGGATCTGTCTTTCACTTTTAGGTTATGAAGAACACAGGAGGCAGGAACAGTAACATATATTAATACATGACTGGTGCTAGGCAGACGTTGGTTGCAGTTATTTGCTTTAGTAGAAGGACTGGAGATGTGTAATTTAAAACTGCATGTTGCTTTTGAAGGGTTGCTAGCAACATGCGACTCCAGAGACTAACATGTAACTATATATATATATATATATATATATATATATATATATATATATATATATATATATATAAACGCCAAAAAAAGTGTTCCAGCACTGAAAATAATTCCAAATAGCCAAAGTTGCAAGAAGTTTATTAGGCAACCTGCCCAACACAAACACAGACCGGTTTCGCTCAAAGCGTCCTCAGTGTGCAACGTCATAGGGCAATAGCCCGGATTTAAACATACTGACGATCAAACATGCTAAAAAACATTTTAAAGACACATGCGCTTGTTTTAACCATAGTTCACCATCAACCCTATATAACATCAAACCGTGTATAAAAGCCCCCAAAAAACTAATATAATATAAAAAAAACAATGAACAAAACATAAATATGAAATATATGTTTGAATAAATTCCAACACCCAAACCTACACCTATAAGCATATTAAATCTAATATAGAAAGGGAATTATATTTAATCTACTATTACCTATCTGAATTATGAATATCTATATCATACCTGCCAACTGATATTCTAAACATATTTGGTATTAAGTGTATTCACCTATCACAATTCTGCTTAGTTTTATTACTACCTTTAACTATAATATAATGTAAAATAACACCATATTATAACTATATAAATTTCCCTTATCTACATAAAAAACTAGAGTAAAGGTATATTTATAAATTGTTTTATCTTCACCAATGGTCATTAAGACCAGGTTTAAATAATGCCCCCAAATTCACTATCCACCTGCGTTCCTTTTGTGTCAATATCCTATGTTTATGAGCTTCATTAGTATCTTGCATCACTACCATATCCAAACCTATGAATACAAAATGTGCTGTAGTATGAGACATTTTATGTTTGTACAGGGCACTATGAGATCTCTGGCATTTAATGTCACTAATATGAAGAGCAATTCTTTGTTTAAATGCGCAGGAAGTCTGTCCTACATAGAACGCTCCGCACTGACAAACAGCCATGTAAACTACCCATGTACTACTGCAAGTAATTAGATATTTAATATCAAAAACCTTCTTGGTATTAACCGATGTAAAGGACTTGGTTTTAGCCATAAGTCTGCAGTATTTACATGTACCACAAAAAGTGCTCCCCACTATGCTGGTATGTATAATGGACTTCTGTACCCTACCCTACTTGAAGGAAGAGAAATGTTGTCCAATGCTTTTGGCCTTCCTATATCCGAAATGACATTCCTGATCAACATAATTAGTAAAAAAATGTATCAGAATGCAAAACATGCCAATGTTTGGCCAATGTATTCTTAATACGGAAGGTATTACTACCATAAGTAGTAATAAACCTAACATATTGTGTACCAACTTCCCTTTCAGTGTCAACCAATAACAGTGATCTGTCCATTTGGCTAGCTGCCCTATGTGCTTTTATAACACCACTTTTGTTATAACCCCTCTTAACAAACCTATTATCCAATTTTAAGGCTTGTGTCTCATAAGTATTGGCCTGTGAACAAATTCTACGGACTCTCTGAAATTGGGATCCTGGTATGTTTTGGATTGTGTGAGGGGGATGACAACTACCAGCATGCAAAATTGCATTTTTAGAAAAGGGTTTTCTATGTAAATCAGTAATCAAAAATCCTTCACTAGATTTTCTAACTTATACATCCAAATATTCCACCTCACATTGATTGATATCACCTATAAACTTAATACCACATGGATTTTGATTAAGATATGCCACAAATTGCTGCCAGTCATAGCCATCACCCCCCCACACAACCCAACCATATATACATACATACATACAGTCCAGATAGCTGTTTACAATATTTACAAAGTGAACTATTCTGTCTGCATTGAAAACCATCCTCAGCAATGTGGCAACATCTGTTAACTGTTAAATAAGACATGTTAATCTGTTTTGTAATCCTTTATCAGATGTCTTTCAGCTTTTCCAGTTAGGGGTCGCCACAGCGGAACTCCGGTCCGCTAATGATTGGCAGTGAATTTTTTATGGTGTCGAGTTGCCAGCCCGGTTCCTAACCTTCAAAGAAGGCACACGCATGCACCTACCTGCATGTCTTTTAAAGTGAATTTGACCGTGAGGACGACATGCAGGCTTTGCACAGAAGGCACTCCAGCCAAGAATCGCGTGCCTTCTGTGTGGAGTCTGCATGTCCTCCCTGCGTGTAGTGTCTAATATCTATAGGCAAAGGAATGTGTTGTTTCAAAGGAATTACTAGTTGAGGGGCATAAACTAAATTCTATTTCACTGCTCTCGCCATACCTGACAAAAGTTGAGGAGAGGGCCCAAATCTTTGAAATATGGGCTACTGATCAGTAGACACTGGACTTTTTTTTCTGATTATTACCTCACCTGTTTTTACTTTACAAGGTGGAGCAGAAAAAGTGATTTTCTAACTGTACAGCTTTGTACCATGGTTGCACTAGCACTTAGTCATCCAGTCTTGAAGAGAACATCATTCACTCCTAGAAAATAAGTAAACAAGTAATTCTGATTGGTACAGGAAGCCTCCCATACATATTGTGCACAAACACCAATAATGTATCATTTCTTGCATTCATCACTCAGCTTAGGGTCCAGTACTGTCTCCTTATTTAGACAAAATTAATTTTAAGCAGTTATAAGCATTGTGCAGCTAATACTCTCTAGGCTAAAATTTTGCACCTTACGAATTAAGTGTGCCTGCCTAGCTACTCACCACAGGACCTGCATACTAGCATAAGCTTATTCTCATGTTATACTGTTTACCAGAAAACACTGTGCCCTTACTGCACAGAGCTTGCTATCATTTTATATCATAGTGTAGTAATGTAAACTGTGCACTCAAGTCCAGCCTTCACAATTCTGTCTAAAATCAAGCAGTTGTATCCTGGAGCTCTGATATTCTGTGATGCACAAACTGGTAATTTGTGCAGTTATTGACTATGTAGTGCATCTGTATATACAGCCATGTTAACAGGATACAACCTACTTCTGTTTTATCAGTGTTTTATTTCAGGTGTAGCCTGATTTGACTACCCCATCCCCTGATGTGCCTTCTAGCTGACCATCAGCTCTTGGGCTGCACCTGACTTTTCCTTGTTTGTGTAAACTGATTTACTTAATTCAGTATTCATTTAATACACTGTTATCATTTTAGTTTTCAATGTCATTACTCTGTACTTCCTGTCATCCTGGGCCTTCACTGAATTTGAACCATAACCCAGGGGATAAGCTGGTAAAAAAAATATCAACATATAAACAAAAAGATGCAACTAAAATAAATACATGTTAAACATAAATAAGGACAAAACCAGACATTGTAAAAGTTCTGGATAATAAAAACAATTAGCTAGTTGAATGATTTTTATCTGTTCTAATTTCTGCTGGTACAATTTCAACTTGTTAATGGCAACTGTAAGATTAATGCAGTAGAAATATGGTGGTGGGTCATAAAGGTGACAACTCTCCAAAGGTTCACATGCAGCTCATTGAAGATGCTAGTGGGGACTTCTTTGATAAAAAATTCAGCTTGTTCAGCAATAGAAAGTAGTGACATTCTGCTATAATTGGAAGTGCAGTCAGGCAGATGTGCTGTAACCCCGTATAAGCTACACTATATATGGGACTAATGACAGAATTATCATCAATCTTAAGTAAGCAGTTAAGTACTTTGTACACATGGTGCCACTCTTTTGCTTTGGCCCCTGCATACTGCTACTCAGAACTGGCTGCCTACCTATAGTCATCGTGTGCATCATCAGTCCCTGCTCACCCCAAGGTCAGATAGCAATTTATTCACATGGCTTTTGACATCTCTTCCACTTACCCACTACTAAGCACATATTAAGTAACCCAAGATACATGCCTACTTCTCTGTATCTAAAGCAAATATTTTTTACACTCTTAGATAATTCACTACCGCAGCACCACCACCGCGGTCTTCCACTTACCCACTACTAAGCACATATTAAGTAACCCAAGATACATGCCTACTTCTCTGTATCTAAAGCAAATATTTTTTAAACTCTTAGATCATTCACTACTTATTTATCACATGCCCTGATCTATTAAATTCTGCAACGAAAACATATTTACACATTTGTTTTTCTACCATAATATGCTATGGGTCCATCAAATACTACCCAATATCACCTCAACTGAAAGTAAAATGTATGAATATTCTATCACAGCTACTTAACTGCTGCATTATACATAAACGTGCATAACATTAGGCAAGGCTGCATATAATTGACTTCAACAAATTATGGATCACATAGGTTGTGATTCCTGAATCTATTATATATAAGTCAATATATCATCTTCAAAAATCAAAGCCTACGCCACAGGCAGCTATATGGACCCCTCCATCTGGTCTCTAGAAAGATTTAGAACACAGCTAATGCCATGACCATAATCCTTTGCTGTTACAACCAAATTCACTTCTTTGTGAATAACTATTTGGATGCAACTTCACTATGAAAATAGGGCAACATATTTTCTTGTATTATCAGTAGCTAGTATTTTCAGTTCTGTATATGACATTACTAAATGACCCGTGGTGGTGGTGCTGCGGTAGCGTTGTTGCCTCACAGTTAGACGTTGCCCGTTCGATTCTCAGTTAGAGCATCTTCTGTGTGGCGACATGCGTGAATGTGCGTTAGGCCCTGCAAGCCAGCACGTAAAAATCTACTGCCAATCATTAGCGGACTGGAGTTCCGCTGTGGCGATCCCTAACTGGGAAAAGCCGAAAGACACAACATATGACATTACTAAATATGTAAAGAATGACTATTCCCTAACAGGTATTTTCAGTTTTGTATCCAACATTGCTAAAAATCTACAGCATACCGCCTTAACAGGACATTTTTAACTACTGTGGAAGCTTACGTTTTTAGCTACTTTGTCCCTTCATTAACTCACAACTGCTACATTATCTTCTTCCCCCGATACGTTTATTTAACAAGGAAACACTCTGTAGAAGGCCTGCTCTCATCATCACTTCACAATCTAATTTTTGGTGACCACTGTATAGAAATCACTTTTTCTCCACAAAGAGATCAAATGTTTTTGCGTTCTTTTAGGAAATACTAATCTTTTCAACATGCCTTCCATGACGTTTTCAAGCACACCAATTCATTTGCTCAAAAATTATGGAATGCCATATTCGTAAGATGAAAAAACAGCATTATGCCCACAATTTAAATGTAATTTCTGGTCAGTGTCACAATTTGAAGTTTTGTGTGTATGTATTTAAATGGCATGCATGACTCTCTACGTCTGTGCGTTACATTAGGGGAATGGTTATTCATGAAGTGTTGCACTTGTTGGTTGTAGGTTTATTTTCCAGTATCATTATCTGGGGACTGCTTAATTTATTAAATGTAACGACTTTTTATCTTAAAGATAAGGGTATCTGCAACGGTCTGGTAGTAGTTGTAGAGGGACAGAGTGCCTCTGGTACAGGATTCCATTCTCCCTGTTCTCAATGGATTACTGTCTCCTTCAGCCACTCATTTTACCAGACATTGCTTCCAGGTTAACTCTGAAAAGTGACCATGCGTCCAGTGGGCCTACCTGGTTAATAAATGGCGTTATTATTAGAGCACCAGATTTTGTTAGAGGTATATCAACAGGAAATAAAATTATTTTAATGTTCCATATGATATGTTTATATTTACCAGACAGTTTTCATATTATGTGAATATGATTTTCACAATATGTACAGTGTGTTGGTGTATATTATCAAACAGATTTTACAGTATAGAATCACAACTGGCACCATTCAGGCATCAGCTTAAAAAAGTGTTAGAATTAGATACCAGAGGAAACAAGTAATAACGGTTACTTAACGAACTTCAGAATATAAAAATTCAGGTTTCAAGGGTGTGAGTTATTTAATGGAATTATGGAAATACAAGGATGCTAACAGGGTATTTCTCTTAGGAGAACAACAGTTCTAAAGCACTTAATTTTAATACAGGTCAGAAGAAACACAGGAAAAAATGTAAGTTGTAGATT
Organism: Protopterus annectens; assembly: GCF_019279795.1. Lineage (NCBI taxonomy): Eukaryota > Metazoa > Chordata > Ceratodontiformes > Protopteridae > Protopterus > Protopterus annectens. The sequence goes on from NC_056743.1 coordinate 187,009,199, forward strand.
AGCTTGTATAAGTTTGCATAAGTGTAATGAGAGCAGTAGAAAAGGTAAAATCATATACAGGGTGAATGCAAATGACCGTTATATGCAACTGGATTCATGGGGTTAAATCCTGACCTTTGCAACATAGAGTTGAGTAGATTGTTTTTTTCTAACATTAGCACAGGTAAATGAGGCATGCATTTATTCTCAGTAAGAAAAGAAAAAAAATGTGTGAGATACAAATACTTCACAATCATTCCAGGTAGGGAAATTAGATTTACGAACAGGTAACCTACTGGTGGATGAAGATCGAATGCTCAAGTTTCAATTGCCCCAGGTTCAACCTGCTGAAGACTCGAGTTCCTCCACAGGAAATCACTGTAGGCAAGTTGTGCTGGCAATGATTCCCTTTTTGGGAGAATTTCCCTCCTTTTTCAAGTTGGTGCAACCATGGAGTTGGTATATATGATTTGGGGGCGGGCCTGGACCCCCCACCAAAAACATTTAAAAAAAGTATTTTTTGGCAGTTTTTTTTTTTTTTGGCAAATGCAGTTCGTGGATTCTGATCCTCAGTGCATTTGCATTCATCCAATTATGGTGGAGGCCTTGTCAACATATGAGCTTATTTCAAAATGTTTTTCATAGGTGTATAGATATATATACTAGGCTAACAACCACCAGGGCCTTTATAAGCCTAACCAAGCAACTCAACCCAATTGCTTCCCTATGTATCATGGGTATTTATTAGGATGGGTACATTAATTACAGAGTTTTTAAAAATGATGTGGAGTATGTTAGTTTGGGTATAATTAGTGTCTGCCTCTGTCTATCAGAGTCATGGGTCCAGGCCCAGGTTGAATTGTTGATTTCCCATCCATTGGTCAAGGTTATGTTTAAAAAGGGTTTGGGAAGGACTCTGCTTCACGTGGATGCATATCAGTCTCACCAACTTGTCCTTTTTATGCCAAATCCTTGCTAGTGGTTCTGATGCCATTTGTTTTGTGGATGAACAAAAGGTCCATTGGATCACACACATACTTTCACCTTCAAAGTTTACTGCTTGCAAACTGTACCCAAAACAGTCACTGTAAAATCTGTTTGCAATGCCCAATGCATCCAGTTTACCTCTGAACACTACTTAAAAAATTACAGCACTGAAAGATTGTTGCACTTACCAAAACAGTGCAGAAAAGGACAACCACAGTGCTTACTTAGCTGCAGGCTGGCTGGCTGTTATGCCTTCTGGGCTGGCCCTGCTGGCTGGCTAGCTAGCTGGTGTCCTTATAAGCTGAATGGCTGTCTTCCTTCTGGGCTGGTGTGCAGCTTTCTTTCTGAGCTGGAGGGCTGGATGACTGACTTCTTTCTGGACTGGTAGACTGAGTGGCTGGCTGGCTTGCTTCTCAGCTGGCTGATTTGTTTGTTTGCTTCTTGGATAGCTGGATTCCTCTCTGCACTGATAAACAGAGTTCAGATCTTTGCGCCTATAATTGTAGAAGCAACTGCTTCTACAGCCACTAGGCATTGGGGAGGTCTTCCTTATGTAAGCACTGCCCTCTCTACAAATTGCAGTCGATATCTGCACAATTTTCAGCAGATGGACCTAACAAGGAGCAGCTCTACTTGCAGGTCTGGGTTGGTGACATAACTGAACCACTGAAGAAAAGTCAGAAATCAATGCAGATTTTACAGTGATCCATGATGATTCATTGAAAGTGGGACTTTGCACATCCCACTGCTTCATATTGCGGGCAATGGGATGGAGAGCACCAAAACCTGAGCATCCCACTGATAGCGGGACTGGTGACAACCTTAATTGAAAGATGCAAAAGACATAAACCCAACCTAAAAATGACATTTGCTTGTAGACTGAAAAAAAACCCATCAGTTTCTGAAATTTCATTAGTTATCTATGACTATCAGCATTTTCATATAAGTACTTGTTAGTAAAAACAGACATTATTGCAATGAGATTGGCAGCATTCTGAACAACATACAACTCCATCTTTAACTCAGGTCATAAATGCTATGGCCCACTTAAAAATCTAATGAATCAACATGCTATGTTCTAGCAATGTGCAAACATGAAACACTTTCTGCTATCCTATCTTTTACGTCCAGGCTTATGAAGATGGAGGCAGACAGAATATATGTGCCTATGAGGTAACAAAGATGGAAGTTTCCTTTGATAGTACGTTCACTAAAATGAACACTGAAGAGGAGTTTTCACTGAAGGTTATAGGAAACTTCACCTGTTCACCCAATCAAAATGTAAATGCTTGCAAAGAGAACAGAGAGTAACAACTCTTCCATCTCTGTCAGTAACTCACTCAGTCACATACTTTCTATTTCCCTCCCCCAAATTAAGGGAAGGCCAAAATTAAGGGGAGGCCAAGGTGAAGAATCTGGAGCAACAACTCACCTGGCAAAGCAATGGATCTGATGTCCCAGGTCCCTGTTTGGTCTGTCTTGAACTTAGCAATCCATATTATGACAGAGTTTTAGGACCCCTAGACACTCACTGACATGAACATGTGACCCAGATTACATATGTACAATTAAATAAAACAGCAGGAGTACCCAATAAAGTGGATTTGAGTAAAGAATGTTCTATAGGACATTGGGAATCTGAAAGAATTCCTTCACCCTATCCAAACCCTTTAATACACTGAGCAATGCCCAAATGAGGTTTGTCTACAAACCAATTTGTCCAGGAACATCTTCAGAAGGGGGTTAGATAAATATATTAGGGGGATTTAAGAGGGTGGCGGAGATGAAAGAATTAAATGGAAGGGGGATGACTGGGGAGGAAATGAGGTAAGGGTAGGGAGGGGCTTAAGGGGTTTAGACAGGTGTAGCTGGGTAAGAAACATAGCCGGCATTAGGCACCTGCAAAACCCATGGCCACGGAGTGCCCCTGATTATCTCCCTGTGAATGAGGGCCCCCATCCAGCAGCCGCAGGTTGCTCCAACCATTACTGTCCTTCGGTTCGGCTCCTTATGGACGTCCAGATAGTTCCCTGCCGTGACCATGAAAATCGGAATTGTGTTTCTGTTTTTTTTTTTTTTTTTTGGATTCGCTGACAAGCTGCACTCAATCAGGGCCACTCACTGAAACAAGGGATCTGATTGGCTGCAGCAGCCTGTGAACTAAGTTCTTGCTTTTTTTTCATTTTTTAAGGTAGGAAGTGATGAAGCAAGGACCTGATTGGTCCTTGCAAATCACTTCCTGTACAAACTGCCTTTAACAAGGCACCTGCAGCTAATAAGGATCACTTCTCTTGTTTTTAAACAGAGGTGTGTTCCTTACCAGCAGCAGAGTGATCGAGCGGGGTTTGGACCAGCGTGAGGATGGACTACATTGGAGAACAGATCAATGGTGGATTCAAGTCTTTGGAGCAGTCATGGTCGTTGGATTATACCCCTTTTTTCAACTGTCCTTCTAAGGGCAATTTCTCAAAAAGTCTGAAAATCTGTCCTTTTAAGAGCAATTTCAAAAGGACTGAGTGGTCTGACTCTGAGGAAGGCAAGGAGGGCAGGTGAGCCTTCAATCGTGAAGTGGGAGCAGAGTATTGGAAGCAGTCTTCTGTAGAAAGCATAAAAGGTAAGTTTTTGGGTTTAGTTTAAACTTTATTTTTTTGTGGGGGGGTGATTTTTTTTTTTTGTGCATATTTCTTGTGCTAAGAGGTTTGGGGGTGAGAGCTGTGGTTGTACTAGTTTTATTTTGGTTTTGTGTAGAGTTTTTGTGCTAAGAGGTTTGGGGGGGGTGAGGCTGTAGATGTACCAGTTTTATTTTGGGGCTGTGGTTGCACTAGCTTTATTTTGGTTTTGTGTAGAGTTTTTGTGCTAAGAGGATGGAAGGGTTGTGGTTGTACCAGTTTTATTTTGGTTTTGTGTAGAGTTTTTGTGCTAAGAGGGTGGGGGGGTGAGGTTGTGGTTGTTCATACTAGGCTATCTGCCCTGGGGCAATTATAAGCCTAGCCCGATTCTGTATGGCTTACGCCACCCCTTGATTTGAGTATACTGTGCCCTTTTTAAGGTTTAGTTTACTGTGCCACTGTCTAATAGTGACACGGGAGTAATCCCTGGGACAAACCTATGATCCCCCATCCACCTATCGAGATGCTTCTTGAAGAGATTCAGTGAGGTGCTCTGCCTCACATGAACTGGAATTCTATTCCAGAGCGAAGGGAGCCTCTGGGTTATGAACCTGCAGTTTTATTTTATCTTTGTGTAGTGCTCTGGTGGTAAGAGGATGGGGGGTGAGGGGCTGTGATTGTACCAGTTTTATTTTACCTTTGTGTAGCGACGTGTTGTGCTATGGGGATTTGTGAGTGAGGGGATGTGGTTATACCAGTTTTACTTTACTTATTTTACATTTGTTTACTGGATAGTCTGACTGGACAAGAACCCATTTTCAGTGGAGGCCCAGGGAGAAATGCTTATCTTAGTACACAAGTGCTAGAAATATGTAAAATATGTTTGGTTTATCTGTTTGTACGAGGGACAATATAAGGGATTGTGAAATGTAATATATATTTAATTTTGATTGCCCGTTGGTTAGGAGAGTGTGTAAGTTAGTCATTTGGGGCAAGAGGTAGAGTTGTCTCGTTATTTTTTTTGGCAGCATCTATGCTGTATATGTAAAAGGTAGAGAGAATGGGATAGGGGTGACAAAAAGGAGGGGAGATAAATAATGGGACAGAGAAGGGTATTGTAGTTGGCTAGAGCAGGGATAGGTGGGCAGTCTTATGAGATGCTGTCTAAGTCGACAGTCTTAGCCGTATGGGGTAGGTGGTGAAGATTAGCTTATTTCAGCTGGATTGGGGCATGACCTGTTGCATGGTAGATGTGACACAAGTGTATCAGTGTCAGCATATTGGACTGTGAGTGCTAGGGATGTGGCAGTATTGAGGTTGATAATAAATCCACTAAACTGAAGTGGACCAAGGATGAAGCCTTGTGAGACTCCTAATGTGAGTGTAAGTAGATAGAGGTAGATCCTGGAGACATTTTATAGGTTCATAGGTAGGTACTAGGCTATCTGCCTGAAGACATTTATAAGCCTAGCCAGAATATTTTGGCTTTCGCTGCCCCCTTAGATTAGTTCCCTGTGCCTCTGTCCACCAGAGCCACTGAAGTGATCCCCGGGGTAAACTTTCTGTTTCCCATCCACTCATCAAAGGTTTCCCTTGAAGAGTGTTAGCGAGGAGCTCTGCCTAATGTAGATTGGATCTTATTCCAAAGCATGGGAAGTCTCTGGGACAGGAATCTATCCCTCCAGCACGTCCTATTTATTGTTGTGGTGATGTTTAGATCCCTAGAGCGTGTGGCTTGAGGGGATAAGGTTTTCTTTAGGTGGAGCATGTCCATAGATTCTGGTTTGGACATGGCTTTGTATGTCATGCAGAGATCACCTCTGAGAAGGTGGTATGCAACCGAGTTCAGCTGGAGTTTCTTCAGCTGAGCTGCATAGGGCATCTGTTTGAGGCCAGTGATCCTCTTGGTGAGTTACTTCTGTGGTCTTTCCAGCTGTTGCAGGTGTCGTGTAAGGTACATCCCAAATGGGGCATTGTACTCTATGATGGGTCTGATGAGTGATGAGTAGAGGGGCACAATGACCTCTTTTGATCTGGATGCGAACCCTTTTGTGATTAGGTGGGCCACATAGAAAGATTTTCTAACCACTTTGGCAATGTGATTATCAAAGGAGAGATTACTATCTACTTGGGTTCCCAGATCCCTTATAACATCTTCTGTATTTAGGGGACTACCACCTATCTGGTAGTTTGTGGGTACTTTGTTTTTTCCAAAGGAGATGACTATGCACTTTTTGGCATTTAGCTTGAGGCCATGATTTTGACACCAGGTATCCGTCTCTGTGAGACCCTTTCGGAGGATGTCTGTGTCAGCCGGAGAGTCAATTATAGCCCCTAGTTTGCAGTCATCTGTGAACTTAGTCAGCCATAGTCCTCCTGTGCTTGCCTGTAGCTCTGAGAAGTATATGCCGAACAGGAGGGGTCCTAGGACTGAGCCCTGGGGAACGCCACTTGTAACCGGTTTAGAGTCGGACCTAGCTCCTGCAACTCTCACCATGTGGGTTCTGTCCGTGAGCCAGTTGGCAACCCATCATGTGACGTAGGGGTTTATGTTCAGGCTGGTGAGCTTGTCTATAATACCAGAATGGGGAATGGTGTTGAAGGCCTTTGCAAGGTCTAGGTAGGCTGTTTGCACCACCTTTCCCTCATCTATAACCTTGGTAACTGTCTCAAAGAAGTCCACCAGGTTTAGGAGGCATGATCTGCCCATAACAAAGCCAAACTGGGTAAGGTCCAGTGTTTAGAGGTTCGCAATGTCTCTGTTAATGAGATCCATGATGATGCGCTCCATAGCCTTGCAGACCAAGCTAGACAGGCTTATAGGGCGATAGTTCCCGGGGTCTGTTGTGGCTCCACCTTTGTGGAGCGGAATAACCATTGCTGTGCACCACTCTATGGGTACGTAGCCTTGAGCTTGTGTAGGATGCAGCCTGGGACACCATCCGGTCCCATTGATGCTGTGTTTTTGGCTTTGGAGAGGGCTGTTTTAACCTGAGTGTCTGTGATTTCAGAGCTCTACATTCTTCTCATATGGTTATGGGCCCTTTTGGGGGTGAGAGGGAGGTGAAGTTTGCACTGAACCTGTCTGCCAGGATGTTGGTGATATCGGTCAGTTCAGTGTATTTTGTGCCATTCTGTACTAACACCGAGCAGATCTGAGCATTGCCACTTAGATTCTTGACATAGCTAAAGAATGCCTTGTGGTTATCTTTGGAGTCCTTGGCAATTTTTCTTTCAAAGCTCGCCTTGGATGATTTTATGAGGGATCGTAGTTTCTTGCTGATACTGATCAGAGATTTCTTCCCTTCTTGGGATTTTACTCTTTTATGTACTAGTTTCCTCCTTCTATTGTATAGCTTGTTTATGGCAAGGGTCCACCAGACCAGTTTCCTTTTCTTGGAGGAGGGAGTCTTGGTTTTGCTTGGGATAACACAATCCATGCATGCTTGTAGGTGTCCATAGAATGCATTAGTAAAGGATTTTGCAGCTTGGACAACATTATCCTTTAGCATGGGAGCTTTGAAACTTTACACCTTGGTCTTAAGTAACGTGAAGTTTGCTTTTTAAAAGTTTTTCATGGTGGTTTCCTTGTCCAGGGGTGGGGGCGGAATGTGGATATCCAAAGTGATTTGTTTATGGTCAGATCTAACCAGCGAGGGGTTGACTTCCAGTGTGGAACACTGGTCACCCATGTTGGTGATGAACAGGTCCAATATGTTCTCTCCTCTGGTGGGAGAGTTGACCAGTTGATCTAGGACGTTTGAGTTTATAAATTCTAGAAAATGTTGGACAAGGGAGTTAGTACTTGAGTAGTTCTCACAGTTAATGTTTGGGTAATTGAAATCACCCAATATTAGGGTGTTTGGTAGAACCTATATGTTTTCCAGTGTTTTCAGAAATGCAGAATGGGGGTCCTGGGACATGGAGAGTGATCTGTAGCAAGCTACAATTTGAATTGCAGTTTTGCCTGTTGTTATTTGTACGTGGATGATCTCTGAAGCATCGTGCTGTGCCACTAACTTGGAGGTGTGGGTATCCTTGATGAATATGGCTATCCCCCCGCCTTTTGTATTTCAGTCCGGGTTCTGTGGCTGAAATGTATGGTATGAGTTGTAGCCTGGTAGTGCTGGGGTGCTCTCTGGAGCCTTAAACCAGGTTTCTGTTACTGCACTATTTTCTCCATACCAAGGAGTGCCTCGAGTGCATGCATTTTGAGGTTTAGACTTCTGGTATTGAGTAGCATTACCCTCGGTTTTTTGTTACTTGTGCTATTTACGGTGGTGGGTTTGTCTTTTGAGCCTTGCCTAAAAAAGGCACTATGGGGGTGGCAAGAGCCTTGGCCAGTATTTGAAAGCCTAAGCGTGACAGGTGCAAGCCATCTTTAGCGAAGCAGCATGGCTTGTTGAGCATGTCGTCCCAGGCGGACAGACACTGGATCCCCTTTGAATGACACCAGAAACTTAGCCAATTGTTGAAATTGATATTTTTTTCTTTATACCGTGGTATCATTCTTGGTGAGGGCAGGATGTTACTCATGGTCAGGGTCATACCAGCCTGGGCTATATGATCAGAAAGCTCTTCCATGTCTCTTTTCATGAAGTCCAGGGAGGTACGGCTCAGGTTATTCACACCAACATGGACAATGACATCATATTTGTACTTGTTCTGGAGTGACCTGAGTGCTTGTGTTATGTGGTGGATCCTGGCACCCGGACAGGCAGCTAACAGTAACCTTCTCCTTATTCAGCCTAGTGAGTGGGACGTCAGTGTGCCTGACTATAGAGTCACCTATAACTAGTATGTTGGGTATGTTATTTTGCCTTAAGGACTTTGACTGCGTGGCACACTGGTTTTGTGAAGTGTGTGTTTCATGGTTTGTACTGGGGGGTGGAGGTTGCTTGGATCTCTGCTCTGGAGGTCACTGTTGCTTTTGCAGATTTTTATTTAGAGTATGTGAGTATGTTTTCGTGTACTTATGTGTTTTTTTTTTTTTTGCCGGTGCTGGTTTAATGGGTCTATGTGAGAATGTGAGTAACAACTCTCTCAAGGTAACATTACCATATTCAAATTACATAGGCACTTTCTGCACTATAATAAAAAGAAATTGGAATATTTTGAGTACTATAGATGAACTGATGGATGAATTAACAACCCAACCAAGTTTTTCTTTTATTAATAACAAGTCACTGAAGATACATGTTGTGTTATAAGGCCAACAGTGATAAGAGATTTATATATTCTGACAGGGTAGGCACATATTCCTGTAGAAATTGCCTAGCATGTAAACACATTTTTAGTGGCAATCACTTTACACACCACCAACTAGATGTAAGGATAGAATTTAGTTTTTATGCAGACTGCACAATGAGAAACATGATTTATTTTAGTTTCTGTACTGTATGCTATGTGTTTCATATAGGTAAGACAAATCGTAGCCTTAAAAAAAGAATATTGGAACACTTAAGGGAACTTAAAAAACAATAAGTCAGAAAGTGCATTAGTACAACATGTCATGGAAAAGGGTAATGAACATGTCTTTAAATTCTTTGTTCTGGAAGTTATACATGAGAACATGAGAGAAGGGGACATAAAGAACATTACAGAAGCAAATGAACAAAGATGGATAATGTTCTTTAAAGCAGATAAACTACCTGGTTAAAATAGTAAAGTTTCCCTTAAACCTTTCTTAAAAGCACGTACACTTAAACACTGAAAAGAATTTGAATTTAACCCTGTGTTTCAGAATGTTTATTATTGTGTTTTTTGTGTGTGCTGTGACGACCGCTCCCTGGCCCAGCAATCAAGGAGCCTCAATCCTCACCACTAACACCAGGGAGGTCGTCTCCTAGAAGAGGAAAGGATAATTAATGCACACAGTAAAATACAATTTCCCTTAAGTGCACACAGAGATCACAGTCAGTCTGGGGCTGGTTGCTCCCTTGCTCACCAGGACCCCAATATGACTCCCCACTGGCACAGCTATAGGGTCCAGGTCTCAGCCTAACTGGGAAAGCTAAAACCTCCAGTACCCTCTCTGTCCAATCAGTGTTTTGTGCCCCTGCCAAGTAGCTGACACAACACACATACACTTTGAGATAAGTATTTATACAACTTCACAGATACTCCTGGGAAAGGTTGACACAGATTCTCCAACTGTGCCCCTTTACCCAGACTATACGGTAGTAATTACTGCCACCACCCAGTTAATAATATCCGCTACTAAAAGGCCCTCCAATTATTACTGTGCAATATTATTATCCAATGGTAATGTGACTATACAGTCTAAGACTTATCGGAGTGGCCTATTACAAGAAACTCTATATAAATATGCAATGTACGCCAGAGCTTATCTCTACACAAACCAGCCACAGGTAGAAGGTTTTAAAAATATTTAATAATAAATAACTAAAACACAAGACAAAACTACTACACCACAGAGATATCTAAGAGTTCAGAGATCACACAGAAACTTAAAATAATACAGTAGGACAGGTCTGATTTCAAAGAGAAATACCTAATTAATCTTTACTAGCTTTAACTATTCCTACAAGAAATCACAGTGCTAAAAACTTACATGTGAGCATAAGCAGAGTGCTGGTAAGTTGGATATCAAGATCAAAATGCTCCCTATCTCTCCCTGAGACACAGTTTATAAAACATCACTAACAAACATGTCTCTGGGTCCTCCCCAGATTACATCATTTTTAACACTTAGGTTTTCCCAGTATTCCTATTGCATCATCTTGACACCTGCTCTGAGTTCCAAGGCTAATAGAAACTCCATTTACATTATTTAGCAAGCTAACACCTGCACAAGAGAACACAACAATAAAAGGCATTTCACATATACACTCTAGCAGCAACCAAAGCAATAAAGCACCTTCCACATACACACTCTAACAATTATTCCTTAAGTTAAGACAATAGGAAGAATGTGTTCAGCTAGCCGCTCTGGCACCATTTTTTAGATAACTGTACTTTCAAAGACATTTGAAATGCTTGGCTTGGTTTTTCTTACAGCAGATGGCAATCTTGCAACCATCTTGAAGTTCACATTTTACAGTGTTTACTTTCATTTAAAAACACAAGCCTGTATTTTACATTTATTTATACAAATGATAGAATTATATATCAAATTATATTTGCCTAGGCTGGCAGCCTTCACCCATCTCTCCCCAACTGTCACATCTCCCCCCTCCAGGAACTCAAGCAAGTTTTTCAAGTGCCCCTTGAGAAACATCGCTTGAGAATGTCAGGTCTATCTGGGTGTACCTCACCCCATTCCCTGTCGAGAGCCCATCTGCATTGGCATTGCTACTCCCACTGTGGTGCTGTACTGACATATCATATGCTTGCAACCCCAAGCTCCATCTTAGCAACTTGGCATTTTGCTGACTGGCTCTGTTTAACCATTAGAGGATTGTGATCCGTCATCACAGTGAATTTTCTTCCATACAGATAACACTGAAGTTTTTGAAGTGCCCACACTATGGCTAGACATTCCTTTTCTACTGCTGCATAGCATTCCTCCCTGGGTTGGAGCCTACGACTGAAATAAACCACTGGGTACTCTTCTCCCTCTGAAGAAATCTGGCTAAGTACAGCCCCCCATAGTTTGAAGCATCCACCTGCACAACAAATTCTTTGCTGTAGTCTGGATTGGCTAACACAGGGGTCCTCCCAAACCTTCCTTAAGCTTCTGAAATGCCTGCTCACATGCTGGGGTCCACACTATCTTATCTAGACTGTTCTTCCTTGGCAGGTCTGTGAGGGGAGCAGCTATAGCATTATAATTAATAACAAATTTTCTATAGTACCCTGCTGTCCTTAAGAATGCCCTCACCTGCTTTTTGGTAACAGGTGCAAGTCATGCCTGAGTAGTCTCCACTTTGGCAGGTTCTGGCCTTATCTTACCACTCTCCAATCTATGTCCTAGGTAGGAGACCTCTGCCATACCCACCTGACATGCTGAAGGTGCTCTTGCCAGGAATGGCTGTAGATAGCAATATCATTCATGCAAGCAAGAGCAAACCCTCCTGCTAAGATATGATTTACCAACCTCTGGAAATTTGCTGGGGCATTCTTCATCCCAAAGGGCATCTTTGTGAACTCATAAAAGCCAAAAGGCATCACAAAGGCTGACTTCTCTCTAGCACTGGGAGTCCAGGGCACCTGCCAGTAACCTTTAGTAAGATTGGGGTCCTTTTGTACATACTACAGAAGGGCCTCATTGAGACAGATGCATGGTGTCAAAGCCATGGCCTGAAGCTCAATGCCAAAAAGTGTATTGTCATCCCCTTTGGTAAAAACTCTACCCATGAACTATCACATAAGTGGTAGTCTACTTAACTGCGAAAGTGTGATAAGAGATCTTAGGACACAGGTGGACAGAAGTCTCTCATTTGATAATCACATTGCCGCAGTGGTCAGGAAATCCTTCTCATCACAAAAGGTTTCTCATCCAGAAAAAAAGAGGTAATTGTTCCCCTCTACTCATCACCCATTAGACCCATTATAGAGTACAATGCCCCTTTTGGTATGTACCTCACAAGACATCTACAACAACTGGAAAGGCCACAGAAATACATCACAAAGAGGATCACTGGCCTCAAACAGATGCCCTATGCAGACCATCTCAAAAAACTCCAGATTTACTCCGTTGCATATCACCTACTCAGAGGCGATCTCTGCCTAACATACAAAGCTATGTCAAACCCAGAGCTGTTGGACATGCTCCATTTAAAGAAATCCCAATCCCTCCAAGCTACATGCTCTATGGACCAAAACCTTGTCACCACAATAAACAGAACAAGCTGGAGGGATAGATTCCTGTCCCAGAGACTTCCCATACTCTGGAACAGACTACCTATCTATGTCAAACAGAGCTCCTCATTAGCCCTCTTCAAGAAAAATCTTGATGATTGGATGGGAAATAGGAAATTCACCCCAGGGATCACTTCTGTGCCTCTGCTCAACAGGGGCACAGGAAAATAATTTTCTTGGGTGGCGAAAGCCAGGGCACCTTTTTGGCTAGGCTTATATAGGCCCTAGGGCTAATAGCCTAGTACCTACCTATGATCAATGGTTGTAAGATATGTAGCCCTACCCAGCTGCTCTAGGGCCTCATCTGTCCTAGGCATGGAGTAAGCAGCCAACTCTGTGTGACTATTTATTTAATTTCCTGTAATCCACACAGAACATGTTGCTGCCATCCTTCTTTGGCACCAACACCACTGGTGAGGCCCAGGGACTGTTGTACTCTTGAATCACCCCTAGTTCCAGCATCTCCTGTACCTCCTCCCTCAGAGTCTGTTTGACTCTCTCAGGCACCCTATAAGGGGCCTGCCTGATAGGCCTTTGGAGTCCTGTATCCACCTGGTGCTGCACCAGGTGGGTGCTCCCTGGTTTCCCGATGAACATGCCCCCAAACTCCTGCAACACTGCTTGAATTTCTCGAACCTGGGTAGGAGATAGCTGCTGGGACATTGCTACCCCTTCCACTGAGGTGTCAGCCTGAGCCTCACTGAGGAGATCAGTCACAAGATCTCTCTCAGACTCCTCCTGCAATCCACTGCAAATGCTTAGTACAAGGGCCTCCCTATCATGGTAGGGTTTCATCATGTTACCATGGTACAATTTGTGCCCCTGCCATCTGCCTAGCACTTTCACCATGTAGTTAACATCACTTACCTTTCTTACCACCTTGTAGGGTCCCTCCCAAGCTGCCTGCAACTTATCGTATCTGACAGGAATGAGAACCATCACCTGCTGCCTTGCAGCATACTCTCTATCTCAAGCATTCTTGTCATACCACACCTTTTTCTGTTGTTGGGCTTCTGCCAGGTTCTCCTGAGCCTTGTCCTGAGGTTCAGGACATATGCCACAACAGACTCCTTGTGAGACTCACACTCACCTTCCCACTCATCTCAAATTAAATCTAGAGTTCCCCCTCACCCTATTCCCATACAGCAACTCAAAGGGTGAAAAACCTGTGGATTCCTGGGGAACCTGTCTGTAAGCAAACAGATCGGGCAAATATTTGTCCCACTTCCTATTAAAACTGATCTTCAAATGTCTGTAGCATGGACTTGACTGTAGAGTTTAACCTCTCAACAAGACCATTAGTCTGGGGATGGTAGGGATGGTCTTCATGTGCTTCACCCCCACAGGACTTCCACAGACAAGCCAGCAGATCTGACATAAAATTGGCACCTCTGTCAGACAGTATTTGCTTTGGGAAACCTACCCTGCTGAAAATCTCTAGCAAAGCATTTGCCACCTTCTCGGCCACAATGGAGGACAAATTCACTGCCTCAGGGTATCGTGTAGCATAATCTACAATAACTAGGATATACTTTTTCCGTGTGGGACTTGGGGTACTCACAGGACCCACAATATCCATAGCTACCCTCTGAAATGGCTCCTCAATCACGGGCAAAGGCATCAAAGGAGCTCTCACCTTGTCTCCTGCCTTTCCTACCTTTTGGCACTGCTCACAGGTCCTGCAGTACCCTGTTACATCTCTGGAAATTCCAGGCCAATAGAAGTTTTGCATAATATGCCTCTTTGTACGTTTTATGCCCATATAACTTGCAAAGGGAATATCATGGGCTATGGCTAGAAGCGCCAGACCATAAGCTCTAGGCAGTACCAACTACTGTACTCTCTCACCTTCTAGCCCTCCCTTAGGGTTCCACTCTCTGTATAGTAACCCTTTGTTCCAGTATACAGATTCCCCCTTCCCTTGAGAATCAGGTGCCTCCCTAGCTACCTGCCTCAGGCCTTGCAATGTAGGGTCTGAGAGCTTAGCCCGTCTCAAGTCTCTCCTTGTAACCATTCCCAGCTCCCCTTCCACAGGAAGTCTGCCATCCTCTGACAGCAGGGCCTCACTGTCAGCCTGGGTACTACTACCCACCTCTACCTTTGCAGTCACTCTGTCCAAGGGACCATCAGTACCCACAAGCAGCTGTGGCTCACCTTCAGTCTCACTGTTACAGAGCAGCTCCCTCCCTGAAGTAACCACATTCATTTTCCTCAGCTTGTAGACTCCTCATTTTCTCGGCTGCTTCAAGTTCCATATGCCTGGCCTCCAACTCAAGTCTCTTTAGCTCCAGCTGGATTTTTAAGTCCACTGCAGAAAGGTTGAGCTGTCCATTCTCCAAGGATATAGTATCGCCACTGTCAGTCTGATTGTCTTCCAGGCTGCTGTTTTCTGATGCAGCTGTAACCACGGCTGCAATCAGGTCTGCTTTAGTCAGGTTTCCATGCACCAGTCCCGTAGCCTGGCACATCTCTGCCAGCTGGCTCCTTGTCAGCTTTCCATACTCTTCTGCTCACCCTGACTAACACTAAGCTAACAAAAGAAATAAAACAAGTGTGATCTGAACTCGAGTATACACTGCATGGCTGTTTTAGAGTACAAAACACTTTTAGAGATCACTGTATATAAGCTATAGGAATTTGCTCTACCCACACAACTACAAGCCAATTAGTATGTGAAGTTGATCCCACCACTGCCAAACACTTGTGATGACCGCGCCCTGGTCCAGCAATCAAGGAGCCTCAATCCTCACCAGTAACATCAGGGAGGTTGTCTCCTAGAAGAGGAAAGGATAACTAATACACACAGTAAAGTACACTTTCCCTTAAGTGCACACAGAGATCAGAGTCAGTCTGGGGCTGGTTGCTCCCTTGCTCACCAGGTCCCCAATAAGATTCCCCACTGGCACAGCTATAGGGTCCAAGTCTCAGCCTAACTGGGCAAGCTAAAACCTCCAGTACCCTCTCTGTCCAGCCAGTGCTTCATGCCCCTGCCAAATAGCTGACACAACACACAGACTTTGAGATAAGTATTTATACAACTTCACAGACACTCCTGGGAAAGGTTGACACAGATTATCCAACTGTGCCCTTTTACCCAGACTATACAGTAGTAATTACTGCCACCACCAAGTTAATAATATCCGCTACTAAAAGGCCCTTAAAAGGGTGTCCAATTATTACTGTGCATTATTATTATCCAGTGGTAATGTGACTATACAGTCTAAGGCTCATCAGAGTGGTCTATTACAATAAACTCTATATAAATATACAATGTACTCTAAAGCTTATCTCTACACAAACCAGCCACAGGTAGAAGGTTTTAAAAATACTTAATAATAAATAATTAAAACACAAGACAAAACTACTACACCACAGAGAGATCTAAGAGTTCAGAGATCACACAGAAACTTAAAATAATACAATAGGACAGGTCTGATTTCAAAGAAAAATACCTACTTAATCTTTACTAGCTTTAACTATTCATACAAGAAATCACAGTGCTAAAAACATACATGTAAGCACAAGCAGAGTGCTGGTAAATTGGATATCAAGATCAAAATGCTTCCTAGCTCTCTCCGAGACACAGTTTTTAAAACATCACTAACAAACATGTCTCTGGGTCCTCCCCAGATTACATCATTTTTAACACTTAGGTTTTCCCAGTATTCCTATTGCATCATCTTGACACCTGCTCTGAGTTCCCAGGCTAATAGAAACTCCATTTACATCATTTAGCAAGCTAACACCTGCACAGGAGAATACAACAATAAAAGGCATTTCACATATACATTCTAGCAGAAACCAAAGCAATAAAGCATCTTCCACATGTACACTCTTAACAATTACTCCTTAAGTTAAGACAATAGGAAGAATGTGTTCAGCTAGCCACTCTGGCACCATTTTTTAGATAACTGTACTTTCAAAGACATTTGAAATGCTTGGCTTGATTTTCCTTACAGCAGATGGCAATGTTGCAACCATCTTGAAGTTCACATTTTACAGTATTTTCTTTCATTTAAAAACACAAGCCAGTATTTTTCATTTATTTATACAAATGATAGAATTAAATATCAAATTCTATTTGCCTAGGCTAGCAGCCTTTGCCCATCTCTCCCCAATCATCACATGTGCATACACTTTTAAATCTTAATAAATATGCTGCTTAAAGTTGTGATTGGTTAACCATAGTATTTAAACAGCTTGCTGTATTGTATGCACTTTTAAAGTCTGATGAAGTGGTCAGGTGTACCATGAAAGTGCTCACTTTTTATTAAATCTTTGATATTACTTCACCTTTGGATCATTATTTTCTATTGGATTTGACTCTGCACTGGATTTGTGTTTAAAATCAGGAGACTTTTATTGCCTGCAGCTGTGAGTGACTGGGGATTCTTGAGATTTTCATGGTGTATCACTGAGGGCATGCGTGGTGTAGCATCGGCAGTTAAAAAAAATGGTGATCGCATGTATGGGGGTGGTGAAGAGCAGAACAGGCATACCTCTCAACTCCAGATTTTCATTGGGTGTCTTCATTTGCCTCATATTTTAGACCATCATTGGCATTTGATATTTTACCTTACATCCTCTGGGGGTGGCAGGAAATAGAATATGATGCAGTTTAGGTAAGAGAGTTCTTACCACATGCAAGTTATGGTTGGTTTACTCATAGCACCGCAAAAACTAATTGATACTATTCTTAAAGGTAGAGGATAAGGCCTGTGTCATCTGGTATTTCACTGCATACAGAATCACGTCTCCTCCCAGCCCAAGTTTTGTAGGTTTGGTTGGGAGTCGCAGCTTGCCAGTAAACTAGAGTCGTTGTTCGCCCTTCCCTTGGATTTGACTGTGAAAGGAGGTTTTTAGTAGCTGCAGTCTGTTTTTGCAGAGGTGAGCAATTTATAAGCCTGCTTGCGTTTATAATGGCCCAAGAGACGTTTTTAAGTTATCTGTAGATGAAGTATGGAATCGCGGGTGTTGCTGGCAGGGGAGGTGCGCAGCTTATCAGACCCTTCAGTTAGGCAATGGTCAGGAGTGTGTTACTTGTGTGGTAGGTTGTTGTCCAGCATAACAATGGAGTAAAGGCCTTTTTATGTTATTGCGTTTTTTTCTCTCTCACCTCGGCTTTGGGAAGCAAGGTAGAGATGCAGGGAAGCTATATTGCAAGACATCGGTGGGAGCAGTGGGTCAGGGAAGGTGCGTTGGCGGGGGAAGGCTGGATGACTTCATTGATTGCATTTGAGTGTTTGCTGCCTTTGAGATGCCTGCAAGTAAGGACCATTGGCTGCACATGCTTGTTGCGTGGTAACAGTCATTGAGCATTATAAGCAGCCTTTCTCTTCTGCCCCATTCTTGCTGCTTCCTTAACTGTGTGACATCGGAAGGGATGGCATTGAGGTGGTCTTTCTACTATATCTACTAATTAATGGAAATTTGGCCAGCTCACTCCTGAAATGCCCATGATCTTTCAATAAGTCAGATTTGAATTTTTCATCAGACCTGTAGAAAGTAATGGAGAACTGCATGGCTAATAGCTCTGCCAATTTCTAGCAGGGGAGGTTTGAGTCAGTAAAATGTGAATTTGAGGCTGAGATGACAGTATGAATATAAACGAAGTGAAAATGACAGCTTTTTATTATGTGGTTAAAGGACAGCCAATTATGCCTTGTTTTACTTGTTCTGCTGAAACCGACAGTTTCTTTATAAAATTGTATGGACTGTTACAAAGTTGTTTGTATGGTACTAACTGGTTATAGAAAATATACTGTTGCAGAGTTAATTTTAGAAGTTGACATCCAACAGTAAAATTATTAATACATGTGTTTGTTTAAAAAAAAAAAAAACAACTGGGGTATAGTTAGCATTCAGTCCCACTTGTACTTCATTCATCCGATTCTGGTAATTTCATGTTGCGAGAAGAGATTTTAAGGATGCATACACACAGGTGCATAAAAAAAAAAATTCATGCTCGTACAGTGCAGGGAGTGTGTCAGGCTGTTGGTTACACTCAACAAAATCCATGGCTTTCTATGACTTCTTGTAATGCTAGTCAAGTTAATTCTAGGCATGTCCAGTGGATGTTAACCATTTGTTTCTGTAGTAGGAGTCTGGTAGTTAAAAGCTGAAATATGAGGCAGGAAATATCCAGAGTTGTCTATTATTTTGAGTGACACTTTTGTTAGAAGATATAGCAAATCTACCTCGCGTTTGATTATTTTACACTGTTTGTACTCCCGTAAGAATGAATGAATGATTGCCATGTAGTTATGGTGGTCAAGTTTTCCTACTATTGTACAAGTTTACTTATGTGGGGAATCACACGGTTACAAAGATTTGCTACCGTACATAGGGTGGCTGGCCTAGTGCACATGTTTGGTCGGTATACATGAATGTTTACTTTCTGTTTGTGTGGTTCTGTGCTGAAGTAGTACTGGAGCTACTGACTGGGGGCCATTTAGTTCAGGAAGGGTTTTCAGGAAGTTACAGTAAGGCATTCCTGTTGTCAGCATGTAGTCGGGTCTTAATGGCATTAGTGAGGTTGATTGTGAAGATTCTGGTGCTAATATGAGGTTCTTGGTGGTTCGGGGTTAGGGTGGCTGGCTGAGCTGTTTGAGTTTAGTCTATTTTCGCAGGCTGCAGGGCAACCCTGAGTGTCAGCAGCTTCCTTGCATGGGTGGGCCGGTAGGGGTATATCTCTTACCAGGCCAGATTTTCAAAGAGTGTCCATACTTTGACTCAGACTTGTGCTTTCTGGCCAGTCACCCTGAATCAGTGGGACAGCTTATCCAATACCTTTTATTCTATTAATTTTGGGAAGTGTAGTTCATAACAATCCATATTTTCTAAATGTCTAGATCGAGAGATCATGCCTTTTGACAGTATGAATTTTGTATTGTCTGGATTTGTGCCTCATGTTTTTGGTCTGTTCATCATGAAGTTTGTACTTCTCTGGGGGGACATGGGGATGGTCTGGGGATTGATTCGCTATAGGGGGATATATAGTGCAGTTGAATCATTAGGTTACTTCAGGAGATGCTGGTTGAGACAAATCCTGTTATCCTGACAACTTATGTTTGTAGGAACAATGTTTTGAAGTATGTTCCTGGTTTGGGGCCTTTGTTCCACAGTTTTGTCAAGTTCTGTCCAAGATTCTGGCACTAAGAGGTTGAGAGTTATGGAGGCAATGCTACAGTTATTTGACACAACACTGCAGTCTGGCCAGCTATTGCACTGCTTTGCCCTGCGGCTTATGGGAGGTGTAAGGGGGGGTGCTGTTTTACCATCAAATTCAGTCCATTGAGGTACAAAATGGTGTTACGTGGAATAAATGGACAAAGGGGAACACTTACTTCAGGCATGATAACAACCATAACTATGGAGCATGGTTAAATGTAATAATGTCAATTATAGAATAGGTCTTTAATGCATATATGGTTGTTCTAATTACCACTGACATCATTCAGACTGCTGACACTTGATTTCAATGTGGAATTTCGGGAATGGTAACTTATATGACCTCTGAGGAGCTTTACTTGGCAGAAGATATAGCTTGGAGGTATGACTGTGGGGATGTAGTTTATTTTTGTGTTAAGCACCGTCAGTTTATTGCTGTTGCACATGTCACTGTGGAGCCATTTGTACACCAAAGCATCATGAGGGAGCTGCAACAGCTGCATGGTCTAATGGTCAAATGGGGAACTGCAGAGTGCAGCAACCTCAGTTTGGTGGAATAGGACATCACTGTTTCAGAAAATTAGATAGTTTGCTTCATTTTAAGTGGGGTAGGAATGATTACAGTATGTTATGTTTTGAAACCTGTAGGAGGTCTGGTGATGTTATGGGGTGTTATCTTAGGTAAAGCCTCTCCTTTATCACGGATGCCACTGCAGGCTTCATAACCTCCCATACTGCCAGAGGTATGGAATGGTAAAATTTCCATTTCACTGGCTGTTTCTTCTTGGGGTGGGAGTTGCAGGCCATTTGCAGTTGATGCACAAGGTAGGCCTCTGGCAGTTCTTAATGTTGTTATTCTTTGGTTATGTGTGTGCCAGCAATTTACACTTTTCCTTTCTTTTGTAGGTGCTGGGGTGCAGACTAGGCATTGGTTGATGGCCTGAAGGAAGTGGGTGAGAAAGGCGACTGAGGCAGTTGCAGTGGAAGTCTGGGTCACTTGAGTGGTGCATGATGAGGTCTAAGATGGTGGTCTGTGGAGTGAGTAGCAGTCTCTGGCCTTGAGTAATTGGAGTTGACAGATCAGGTGAGATGGAATTTTTTGGTCAGTGGAGTGGTGCATAATAAGGTTACAGATGGGGAGTGCAGAGTGGGCATCAGTGGGAGGCCAAAAGGAAGCGTTCCTGGAAAGTGATGGATGCAACTGTGATGGAAATGTTCTGGCCAGTGGAGTGGTGTGCAAATGAGGTTTCAGGTAATTCTACTTTGGTAAGTATTCAGTTAGGCATGTCAGAATTGGGTGGAACTCTCGGGGGCATTTACAGTTACCCATATAGACCATTGTGTTGGTAGAGGGCCCTTAATGTGCTCTGGTGATAGAAAGCTGGATATGTTCATGAGGTGTGCTATTTTCAGGGTGACAAATCTGACCCTCAAGTAGGTACTGGTAAGGTTACATACTAGGTTAGGATTTAGAGGGAGTACCACAAGAACTATTTAATTTATGCTTGAGTGAATTTTGTAGGCAAGGTTTTAGGAAGCGTTGTAGGCTTGAAGGTGTGTTTGGGATATTTTGGGAACGGGGTGCTTTGTTTATGTGGGAAATAGAGCGGTTAAGCAAGGCATGCTTTTGGAGTTTTCCAGAAGTATGCATGTTTTACTTCCTTACGAACTGCATAGGTAACATGGGTGGGATTTATGTGACAGGGTGTTGGGTTGATGTTAGGGATCCAGTTTGGTTTAGGGTGAATTTGGAACACTGAATGATGTTTGGCATAGTCTTTGTTTTATAGGTATGACACATTTCAGTATGGGGGAGGGGAAAGAGCCTGGTCAGGCTGGTGGGCGGAGAAGAGGGACAGGCTTGCCCTCTTCTGTTCCCCCTCTGATGTTTGCAGGTTCATCTCAATGAGTGGGGAGAGGAAAGTGAGCAGTTGGAGGCTGCTGGATAAATAAGCAAATGGAGGTAATGATGCTGCTTATTCGGTTGGAGGTGTAATTCAATAAATGGTATTGAAGTGAGATGTTGGACGCTGCTTCATACGTAAAGAAATGAGTAAAGGTATGGACGCTGCTTACTGGCTCAGGCTGAGTGAGGTCACACTGTCCTGATTTAATTGGTTGGATGTGTAATTCAATAAATGGGATATGAAGCAAGTTGTTGGACGCTGCTTCATAAGTAAAGTGAGGGGTCAGGATGAACAAGGTCGCACTGTCCTGATTAACATTACATGGATGTTTATGCTGTCATTAAAATCAACAATACTATGTTCATCTATAATTAATAAATACTGGTTATCAAAGTTATGTTATGGAAGTTTAATAAAGGTCATCAAATGTCATTCGGTGTGATGCGTTTATTGAAGTGGACCGGGACAGTGTTTATTTTTGTCCTGGAGGATGAAAACTTTTGCCAATAAACTGATAGCAGCTTATATTAATCTAATAGTGGGGATTTTGTATTTCAAACAGTATGCTAAATAATGCAAAATTACATGCCAAACCAAATTCTCTCTTTAGCAGCAGGGATCTAGAGAACTGGCTGAAATGTTTGATGGTGGATTTGTAAGACTTCCTAGTACTGATGGCCAACAAATTCTACCACAACAAATTTGTTATTCTTCCCCAAACAACCACAGCTCCACAGGAATGTGAGTGTGAATAATGGCTGCTTTGAGACAACTGCCTGAATTTATTTACTTGAACACAAAAGAAACAACCAGCCAAGAAGTTGCAACTCCCTCGTATATGCTGTGCAGAAAAAAAAAAGATTAATGTGCAAATTCAACAAAACTAAAAGGCTTAACAAGGAAAGGACCCAAAACAATTTGTAAGACTTCTTAAGCAAAAATCTGAAAAACTGCCATATTCCTGTCACAAGAAAACTGCTAAAATGTGATGTCTTTCCTCCTGTCTTTTGACTAATGGTGAGACAAAGGTGAGGAAAGCCACTTCTCTTTAAAGTATGTCACCATATTTATTTATTTATTCAATTTGTTAAATGGGGTAGGGCACTCACCCCACTGGACCAATTAAATTCTTATCCCAGAATATGAACACACATCAAGTGGAAAAAAAATAAAAGTAATGTATGCAATAAAGGAGCACATTAAAAACTAAGGAATAGTTAATATGCCATATAAAAATGATTTAAGAAGACAGTCAACAGAAACCACTATGTACAATATTTATATAACCTAGAGCAATGATATGTTGGGAATTAGAAAAGAGACTCTATAGTGAAATGACAGGTAGTATGTGTCAGAGGTTAGGGATACTATGTTGTATGACCTGAAGCAAAACATTTACAAGCAGCTTGTGCTGTGAGATGATCTTTAAAGGAAGACACTACCCTCTACTACAGTTTAACTCAATCCTTAGGTTTCTTTTCTTCCTACAATATGATTGCAGTATTGTATAGGGGGTCTACTTCGGTAGGCCAAATTTACACTTATCCAAACTGCAGATTACTGACATGACAACACTGAAATTGCAACAAACTGAGCCTGCAGATTACCAAAGTTTTTTTCAGGTAAAGAAGACATTTGACCAACATTTAACAAAATAACACACTGAAGTATGTCAAACCCACCCAGGTGGGGAACTATGCCACCCACATTCCCCAAGGGGGGCTGTGCCCTATACCCCCCTAACTAAATATACCAACTCCAGGATTGCACTACAGTGGGGAAAAGGGCAAATTTCCCCATGTTGGCAAAGTGTCTCCATTACCTGTAAAAACACAGGTAATGTTCAGGTTTGATTTATTGCAATATTGGTGTTGCCGTCTCTAGAATCTGCAAATTTGTGTAAGTGTAAATTCAGTCTACCGAAGTAGACCCAGTATATGTAACAGAAACCTGCTTGTATTTTTTAAAACTTTTATTTCCTTGCATTGGAATAAAAAGAAGGGAAAGCCCACCTACTTTTTTTTTTTTTTTTTTTTTTTTTAACTTCTCACATACTTTGCAGAGGAATTTGTCTCTGCCTGCATAAGATATCACAGACACAGTTAAATCTGTAGTTTACCATGTAAGGTACTGCTGCCAATCTTAGATAGGCAATTTATCCTGTTAATGTCAGGAACAAAGTAGCTGATATAAAACAGAAAGCTGTGGAACTATTTTCCACTCTGCTTTTATTGCAGAGAGTAGGAGATCTTAACACTCAAATTAGGTCAGGGGTTTAAAGGCAGTTGTAACCTTTTCTGACAAATTTACAGCAATACAGTACAGAAATGCTAAGCTTTAAATGTTGGTTATTTATAATAGTTTATATGTTAAGATAACTTAAATGTTGTATCAAAAATTTCTGTGAAATTTAGAGAAATGTCAGAAAATATTTTTTCTTTGTAAAGTATCAACACTTTTATCATTTTCAAGCCCTCACGCCCACATGACAGAACTGCAAAAGAGAGTCAAGTGGCAACCCCATCAATCAGGTGCACTGATAATGTTCATAAAAAGATCTTTTATGCTTGTTTGTGACATCCTCACAGAGGTGGATGCATATCTGGTACACACAGATCTATGGTAAGATTCCCACTGACTGACTCAATCCTTACATTATTAGAGTGCATGAGCATTTTGTAGTCCATGAAGGAAATGTGACCACTGATGGCAACCATAATATACAGCAGAATTTAATTAATGTACATTTACTATCCTCTCTTACATTAAAAACAGGAAATCAGAAGTACTTAACTGTGGTTAAATGGGTCTACTTTGTATAACCGAACTTCCGATTCACCGACACACAATTTACCGACCCCAAACAACCGAAAACACACAACACCGACAAACACCAACAACTCAAAAAACCGAACACCATTACACCGACACAAAAAATGTAAACTACACATTGCACACAATAACATATCCACTAACCTTAACCTAAACCCTAACATCCGACACTACCGCACACTTACCCAACCCGCACCCTAACCCTAACTCACTTAACCCACCCCTAAACCTCAACACCGTCACTATCGCACACTTACCCTACCTGCACCCTAACCCTAACTCACTTAACCCACCCTAAAACATTAGGCCCGTCACTATCGCACACTCACTCCACCCGCATACTAACCCTAACACACTCAACCGTTCCCTACACTACACTACGTCACTATCACACACTTACCTTACCGGAACCCTAAGTCCGACACTACCGCACACTCACCTTTCCCACACCCTAACCTAAAATCCCTCACTATCATACACTTACCTGTCCACTCCCCAATCCTAAATCCGTCACTATCGCACACTTACCGGATTGCGCTCACACGTTGCCATTGTCGGTCTTTCGGCTGTCGGAATATCGCCTTTTCGATCATCTACCTGTTCGGTCGTTCCGTCTTGATCTTCTGGGTGTCGGTGAAGTGGCGGTTCGGTTATTCGAAGTAGACCCGTTTAAATACACACAGACAGACACACACACAAACATTCAGATGTTCATTTAGACACCGTACTGTATTCCACATATAGTATTCTACATGCTATATACATTTTTATGTACACACACACACACATATATATGTGTGTGTGTATTTATGCATAGACACATATACAATTACACAATTTCCATTTTGATTTGTTTTTCTTGAAAGGACATGAAGTATGAAGTACACACACAGGCATATAATCTAGTTATCCATTATACGCACACACACACATTTCATATATATATATATATATATATATATATATATATATATATATATATATATATATATATACATACATACACACACATGGATCTGCTTCGAAATACTGTAATTTCAGAATCTCGAACAACAAACACAGAGACGGGAATACCGAAATCTTAAAATACTGAAAATTTAAAACACTGACACTCAAAAGATTGAAAGTTAAGAATGCCGACTGTAATAAGACTGAAAGTTAATGTGATGATTTCAGAATACCGATAATTTATATGTTAAGATAACTTAAAAGATAGTAATGTAGGGAATACTTATTTATTGTTTGTAAATGTAGTATCTCTCTTTAAATTTATATAGTAAGTATGTGAACAAATATGGAAGACATTTCATATGCTCCTGGCATGTAGTAGATGCGTGTACCATACTGTAAGGTAAGAAAAAGTAATATGCCCTTTTCACCACTGTAGTGCAATCCCGGGTTGGTATATATAGTTAGGTGTTGTGTGGGGAGGGGCACAGCCCCCCACTTAGGTGGGTTTTAGACAGTCTGGTTTGCAGAGGGAATGTAGTAAGTAGTTATTTAACTTTTGCAAAGAGTTCTTGTTTGTTTTCAGATGTAAACAGTATTGTTTTCTTTTTGTATAGTGTTGCTTTAGTGTAGGGAGTTGTATGTAAGGTTTGCAAGTTTGAAATTAGGTATTTTGGGTGTCGGTGTTTTAAACTTTCAGTATTTTAAGATTTCAGCATTCTGGTCTCAGTGTTTCAGTCTTCGGGATTTTGAAATGACAGTATTTAGAAGTAGACACATACATACATATATATGCACACACTATATATATATATATATATATATATATATATATATATATGTGTGGGTCCACTTTTAAATCCCGAAATACCAAAATCTCAGGTTTTTAGATACTGAACTCAAAACTTTGAGTGGAAAAAAAAAACATTAACTAAAATAAAGTGTTTGCAGGGGGGGCAAGACTCCCCACAACCCCCTACTTAAATATACTGACTCTGAGATCACGCTACCATGAAGAGAACGGTAAGTGCAACAGGAGCATTACGGTTTTCTTCAATTAAGTGCAATCTCGGAGCTGGTATATTTAAGTAGGGGGGTGGGGGGTGCAGGGGAGCTTGCCCCCTTGCAAACACTTTTATTCTAGCGGTGTGTTTGTTTTTTTTTTTAATGTCGAGATGCCGAAATCTCAATGTTTTGAGTTCGGTATCTCAAAACTCGAGATTTTGATATTTCAGGATTTAAAAGTGGACCATATACACATATATGACTTCCTATTATGCTGTCACAGATGCAGGTTGTTGGATGTGTCTTTGTCGAACTGAAAAGCGCGAAAAGGCAAAATAGTGAAGCGGCTTTTCAGATAATTCTTTCCCTGGGAAAGAATTCGCTTGGCCGCTTTTGCTACTTTGCCGTTTTTGGCACTGTAGTGTGATCTCAGAGTTGGTACATTTAAGTAGGGGTTGTGTGGGGGGCAAAGCCCCCCACATTATAATGTTTTACAGTTTGTTTGTTTTTTTTTTTTGCTTGTTTTGGAACAGAGGTTTTTTTTCCGTTGGAAAAAATCGCTTTTCTGAGGTTTCGACATTGTAAGCTTTCACTTACATGGAGTCAATTATGTGTCGTTCGCTCTTCTGAGCGTGTGATATAACATAGACCCTATAGATATATATATATATATATATATACACACACACATACATATATATATATATATATATATATATATATATATATGAGGGTCTATATTAGTTCTTTGGATACGTATTCATCAGTGGCTAAACAGCAAAATTCATTACAGCAAAGCATGGAATATTTCCCAGGGTTAAGAACCACTGGGTCATCACTACAACTTTGCCTTTTTCCCCCATTGTAGTTTGATCTTGGAGTTGGGATATATAGTTAGGGGGGGCTGTAGGTGAGGCAGTGCCCCAACTGGTTGGGTTTGATTTAGTGTGGTGTGTATTCTGCAATGTGCTAGATGGCAAGTGGTTCCTAACCCTGGGAAAAATTCCGTGCTTCGCTATAATGAATTTCGCTGTTTAGCCTTTGTTGAATAACTATTCAATGAATATTTATTTTGATAAATTAATATAGACCCATGCGCACACACACACACACACACATATATATATATATATATATATATATATATATATATGCAATAATCACACACATGCAATATGGGTGCATACAATTCATTATTTATAATAAACTTAACATAGTAGCATTAAGAATTATTAATGTATACATTCTAGTAAATGTTGCCTAATGTTTTACTCATTCACTGTCACACACTGGCTATGTGTTGCACATGCAGTCTTTGTCAATGTCTTTATGTCAGTATTTTTTTTTTGCATAGCTAAGTTTATTTATTACTTATTATTATATCTGCAAATAAAGCCTGAGTTGTGGCTGAAAGGGGTCTTAGGAACAGTTCACTTTCCTGGTTACCAAAGTATAAACATATATGAAATAGAAAAAAATTGGGATGAACATGACAGAAATAATTAAGGAACTAGTAAAGCACATTCTAATTCTGCATCATTCATGAGAGAGAAATGAAAACATCCCAATAAAGGCATTGGGTATTAGGAGACAGACTTACTTTGGGGTCCTACTTGTCACTCGTAAATGTACAGCAAGGATCATTTACCGCAGTGAGAGTTTTCACACCTGAGTATGAGAGAGTGGGGGAAGCTCTGTCAATTATTTTGGAACTACAAAAAATCCCTTTACAAAAGCCTATTTGCTTACTTTCTTTTGCTGGAAGTAGCTAACAGCTATTTATAGCACCGAACAAGCTCTGACAGATACACAAAATAAGGCTCAGTCAGGGAATCATAGAAGCAGCTCTGTTACAGAAGCTGTGTTAGACAAGAATGCTTCACAGTCCTGCTATTCTATCTTAATGGCATGAGAAAACACCACCACTTTCTTATGTCTAGCAAGACTCATATAAAGAGGGCTTAAAATGTGTTCTGGAAAGGAGGAATGAAAGCAAGGAAACAATACCATGTTACCAAGGCAGGCCCCATCACCCACCATTTTGAAGGAAATGCATTAAAATGGAAAAATAAGCACTTGGAGTGCTTTTGAAGCATTAAAATAGCTCAGAAAACAAAGATACAATGAAAAAAACACTGTTTTTTGAGTTCTAAGGTGGAATTTTCTTTTAAGTTGTGTCTGACAGGAGGAGTAGTTAGAGAGGTTTTTAGGATTTGAGGGAAGATCCCGCCACAGCTTGGGTCCAAGGGTAGAAAGGGAGTTGTTATAGCACTGAAGTCTGGTTTTATGTGGTTGCAAGAGAAGTCCTGAGTGGCTATGAAATCTAAGGTTATATGACAAAGGCTGTCTAAGTAAGCTAGAGGAAAGAAAAGGGCAGGAATTTTCCTTCAGGACCAAAAAAAGTTGGGAGCCACAGGATAGATTGGCTCAAACCAGACGCCATTTGACTTTGGCCAGTGTAAAACAGTGGCGGTCATACTTTGAGGAAAGGGTAATGAAGTGGTAGATGGAGTTGAAGATTATTTGGATAGTGGTAGAGTTTCTTTTGTATCAAGCATCAAGACCTAGATAGAATGAATCATTAGATACCCATTCATCTTGCCAAAATAACTACACATTGAAAGACAGAAAATTAGACTACAGGCATAAATCTGCTCTGACCTACCTGTTAATTCTCACTGTATGGTGCATTTTACGATCTACTTGCAAGAGGTCAAATAATGACCTAATGAATGCCCTGCCATGCACAGTAGCATTGCATGTGAAATTCAACAAACGAGAAAAGTCCATTACATTTCTAACTGCAACTTTCTTAGCTAACAAAAATGATTGGATACAAGATGAAATGCTGTTCAACTTGTTCTTCAACAAATGAAAACAAACATCATCTGTTTAAAGCCCTGAGGGGTCATATACTTAACTTTATCTTGAGCTAAAGGAACACCACTCTGTAGACATAATTCCTGCCCCGACACCCATTTCACTCTGACACACAATAATAAAAATGTCTACGTAATGGACCACAGCTTGGAATGGGGACTTATGTTCCCAGCACTAATGGAGGCCTGAAATGAAAAGTGGCATAAGCCACAGAAAATCCATTAGCTTGGCTAAATCAGAATAACTGCTCCCAAACTGCACTGCCAAAAGATGCCAATCTTAGGGCCAGAGAGGGAGCAGTTGACAAACTGATTCAATATCAAGTTTAGCCAGCCAAGGGTCTTCACACTGACTGATTACCAAAACAGAATCATGCAATAAAGAATATTGAACTTTGGCATCCTTTTTATCTTCAAAATCACTGAATGCCTTGGGAAAGGATATATGATGAATTAATCTAAAATCTCCATCCTTTTACTTAGGCACCAGGCCAGGTGGAGAGATAATAAAGACTTCAAGACCAGCTATTCTATCTTTTGTGAATTCTTTGCTGAACATGTGTTTCAATATGTCCTCCCTGCCTTTAACTGATTTTAAATGCTTACATTTTGGGGTAGTACTACAAACAGAAGACTTAACTGTGAAGCCTGAAGTGAAACCCTCTAACAATTGAGTGACAGCACCCCCTTGGGTAATTCTTCAAAACCTCTGCCAACACATGAACTATTATGAGTGTAGGATTCCACTTGGGTTTATTTCAATCTTGGAATGGAACTGAATCTGCTGGGACAATGAAAGCAGACGTACCCCTATCAGTTTGGGTAGTTGAACAATTACTAACTTTGTCTGCTGAAGTAGACCACATGCTGCTACCCCTCAATACTATTCTTAAACCAAAACTTCGTAACAGAACGTCTCCCCTCACAAATGGATCAAATGTGCTGGACCTTACAAGAAAGTCATGCGCAAGAAAAGGCATTGTATGCCCAAACAAGATTTAAACCTATGACCTCCTTGTTCCTCAACTTGCCAAAAAAAGGGTCCTGACTTACCAACCATAACATCTAACCATGTGCCTGTCTTCCATTTGAGCTAACTTCCCAAGGCCTTAAGTTTTCAAACCTTTTGATCATACCACAGACATGATGTGCCCCCTCCTTTAACAACATGTGCTTTTCTGATGCTAATAAAACTTGAAAGAAAAAAAGGATTGCCCAGCTTCTTTCTAAATGATTAGAGACATAAAATAAACTAATCCTAAAACCCAATTATCTCATGATTTAACCCTCAAGTTTATGTTCTGCAGTCTGCCCAATCTAGCTGACATGCATTAAGTTTTCTGATCCTAGCTTCCCAGTACAGAGAATCTGCTGCACTCCATCTAAATTAATGATATCAAATATTTCTACATATTCCCCTCATGTCATATTTTTTCTTACAGCCTGACTAACATGAGAAGTGATTGCTGCCCCGAGAAAAAACATTGTTAATATTATGTGCACATGAGCTAGCATCAATAATGGTCAATGTAATGTGAATTAATGCTCATTGTTGTTCTACTTATTGGTAATGGAGGAAAAAATGCTGTAACATGCAACACTGACATTTCCAGTACCATTGCCTGGCCCTGAAAGATACTGAAAATATAGGGGAGGTTGGCATAGTGGTTAAGGTGTTTACCTTACAGATACAAGGTGCAGGGTTTGATTCCCACATGGGAAAATCATCTAGGCTTAAAAAATGGACCACAAGGGCAGTTAGTCTAGTACTAATAAATGAACCAATGAACAATGCTCTTGTCTACTACCAACTCAAAATGCCTGGACCTGCCCTCATCATTTAAAGTATCTATGAATGACTGTAGATGTCCATCTGTTTGTTGAAAGCCCCCCTCTGCACAAACTTAAGTATCATGACTTGTCTCTATATTTCAGAGAACTTAAATTAATGCCCTCCTTTTACTTGATCCTGATGGCTCTTTCCTCATTCTTTATTTCATTCTCTTTGGGAGTGGATCTTTGTCAGGTGCTTCTGCATCTGCTGCTTGCCTGGAACTTTGCATTCATTACCTTAAGCCGCTTCAACAACTTCTCTAATCCTTCATTTGTCCATTCCTCAAACAGTAAACAGGAGTCGTCTGAAATGCAGCTCCACCCCCGTTTCAGCTCTTATAGTAAAGCCATAATCCAAACCAAATAACAATATGGTCACTGGCTGGCAATAGCAGGGACACTAAACTACTGCCTAAAGATGGGAAACCACCAGAGGACCAAGTTTGAAAAAAAGACCCTCCCAAGTATAAAATGGAAGGCTCATTCGACAGACAAAAATGTTTGTCTCACTAACTGCTATTAAAAATGCAACAATTTGACTGCAAAAGCACGCACACACACACACAAATCATATTTTAACTCAGCACAAAACCACTATGACTAATCATCACTAAGAATGTGCTAATATAAACATTTGCATTTTGTATGCATTTTATTATGCTATATCTACAATGCCAGTCTGCATTCTTCTCCTCATAAATCTTCATTGGGCAAATTTAAAAATAATGATCAAAGTAAAGAAGTGATTTTTTTACATTCAGTGCATTAAGCATTAGATAAAGAATCCCATTCTAGACTATAATGAATTTAAATGGTATTGTTTTTCATTCTTTTCAAATACAAACTTAAGTGAATTCATACAACTACTGAACAAAGACTATAAACTGGTAGTTTATGTATCTATCTGCAACTTTTGGTCTTGACATAAACAAGCATTTACTGACAAAACTAAAGGTTAAATCCAATAATTGCCATCATGCATTAAACAATGAATTCAGTTTATTTTATGGAATAAAGAAACTGCATTGCTCTTTTTGTTGTGGTACAGAAGTGAACATTTGCTTCTTTGTTTTCCTGTCTGTAGTTTCCCCTGGTATTTTACGGTTATTGCCTGCTGTCACTTTGAAGTTAGGTTACTGCAATTTGCATTGTAAACAGCACTCAGAGTCAGCCATGAATTACTGTCATACAATAAGGTGGTAAAAGCAGACTGTTTGGCAGGCAAAATCCTTTGTCATCTTTAAATGCAACAATTTATGACATTTCTATCAAAAGAGTTTAAAAAATCCTTTGCCATCTTCTTACAAAATGCATAGCTTGAAAAGTTGCAGGTTTATAGAATGCGTTGTGAACTTAAATACATGAGTTCTGTATTTGGAAAAGAAATTCCTGTTTTGAGCTTATTTGGCATAAACTGTAGTTTATAAAAACCTGTTCATATATTAGGAATGTTAGATTAAACAATACATGTCTTGTAAGCTCCACTTAAATGAACTGGAAATGTACAGCACTGTTCACAGTACCATAATTAGGGTGGGGTACAGGGGCCTGGTGCATGCTATTAGAAGGCGGCTTCCCAGACCACCAGATCACTGAACCAATGTTAATACATTAATATTTTCATTGTAGAGCTTACATCAGTTTGACAGCAAAGTAGAAACAAAAATCAACTTTATTTAGTTAAAACCTGTCATTCTGGAGAACATCCCGATGTCTGTGTACAATGCTCTCTTCCATGTTACAGTGTCATCGCTGCTATTTGAGCAGAACAGGAAATGTAATTTATGTGCAGGTATGAAACAACTGTCAGAGGAAGAAACAGTAATTCATAAAAATATATACTTTCAGGAAGTATGTAAACCAAATATAATCATAATTCCTTTGTGCCTGGTTTTCTCTCTCTCACAGAGCTTCATTCATTACTTTTATGGTAACATATGAATGAATATGTAGCACTATAACAGACAAGACAGTAACTTTATTTTAAATCTGGCCTCCATGGCAATATTATTGAAGTGTTTTCTTTTTCTTTTTTTGTTTTGTAGCTGTACATCACCACCCCTGGGTATTAAAACTCTAACATAGGTCTTAATGTATTGCAGCAGAAGGCAACAAAGAGAATTTATTTTCTTACACAATGCGAGTTCTACATGTTTTGACTGCATACAGTTATCAATAAGAAATGTTTCTTTGGATTTTTTAAATAACTTAGCAGTCAGTGTATCTGCAAGCAGCTTTAACTCCTAATGTAGACTG
Organism: Protopterus annectens; assembly: GCF_019279795.1. Taxonomy (NCBI): domain Eukaryota; kingdom Metazoa; phylum Chordata; order Ceratodontiformes; family Protopteridae; genus Protopterus; species Protopterus annectens. The sequence goes on from NC_056743.1 coordinate 187,042,427, forward strand.
TCTAAAAAGAATAGTTCCAACTAACTCAAATGACTTTATTATTTTCTGAAGCTCAAGTTATATGACGTCCATAATCAGCAAATAAGACATGACTACTGAATCATATACAAATGCATTGTATAAGCACCTGCACGAGTGCATGGACCATGCCATCCCCAACAGAACCAAGACACTATCCTCCAGAAAAAGGAAGCCTATCTGGTGGTCCCCTGTCATAAACAAGCTCTACAACAGAAGGAAGAAACTGTTGCAGAAAACAGCAAAATCCCCTGATTGCAGAAACTCCCTGGTCAGCCTCAGCAAGAAGCTGAGAACCCTCATAAAATCCACCAAAGCTAGTTTCAAAAATAAAATCGCCATGGATTCTAAAGACAACCACAAAGCCTTCCACAGCTATGTCAAGAATCTCAATGGCAACACTCATATCGGCTCTTAACTACAGCACAATGGCACTACATTTACCAAACCAACTGATGTTACCAACATCCTGGCAGACAGGTTCAGTGCTAACTTCACCCCCCAAAGGGCCAGTCCCCATACTGGATGATTGCAAAGCCCCTGAAATCACAGCCACACAGGTAAAAACTGCACTCTCCAAAGCCAAGAACACAGCATCCATGGGACCAGACAACATCCCAGGCTGTGTTCTGCATGAACTACAGAATGAACTGGCACCCCACCTAAGTACCATGTTTAATCACAGCCTCACTTCAGGCTTTGTGCTCGAGTGGCACACAGTAACAGTTATCCCACTCCAAAAAGGGGGTGCCACCACAGACCCCAGGAACTACCACCCCATTAGCCTGAGCCTGGTCTGCAAAGTCATGGAATGCATCATCCTAGAGCTTATAAACAAAGACATAGGTAACCTCCAAACTCTGGAAAACACTCAGTTTGGGTTTGTAAAAGGTAGAACATGTCTCCTAAACTTGATTGACTTCTTTGAAGCAGTCACTAGAGCCGTAGAAGAGGGTAAGGTAGTGCACACACCTATCTTGACCTCCCGAAGGCTTCTGACACCATCCCCCACTCTGGTATTATAGATAAACTCACTGGACTTGGCATAAATTCCTATGTCACAAGATTGCTGACCAACTGGCTCACTGATAGAACCCAGACATGGAAAGTAGACAACTCCAAATCTGACTTCAGACCAAGCGGAGTACTACAGGGTTTGGTCCTGGGTCCCCTTCTGTTCATATCTACTTCTCTGAAGTCCAGGCTAATTAAATTCACAGATGACTGCAAACTAGGAGCCATAATTGATTCACCTAAGGATGTGGACATTCTGCAAAGAGGCCTCACTGAGAATGATGCTTGGTGTCAAAGTCATGGCCTAAAACTCAATGCCAAAAAGTGCATTGTCATCTCCTCTGGGAAAAAATACCATACCCATGAACTACCACATACGACATAGCCAACTAAACACTAAAAATGTAATAAGAGACCTTGGGACACAGGTGGATAGTAGTCTCATCTTTGATAATCACTTCACCACAGCAGTCAGGAAATCCTTCTATGTGGCACACCTCATCAGACAAGGGTTCTCCTCCAGAAAAAGAGAGGTCATTGTCCCTCTACTCATCCCTTATTAGACCCATCATAGAGTACAATGCCTCATTTGGCATGTACCTTGCAAGACATCTGCAACAGCTGGAAACACCACAGAAATACCTCACTAAGAGGATTACTGGCCTCAAACAGATGCCATACGCAGACCATCTCAAAAAACTCTAGCTTTACTCTGTTGCATATCGCCTATTCTGAGACGACCTCTGCCTAACATACAAAGCCATGTCAAATCCAGACCTGTTGGACATGCTACACTTAAAGAAATCCCAGTCTCTCTGAGCCACATGCTCCAGGGACTTAAATCTGGTCACCACAATACACTGAACATGCTGGAGGGATAGATTCCTGTCCCAGAGACTTCCCTTGCTCTGGAATAGGCTGCCCATTCATGTCAAGCAGAGCTCCTCATTAGCCCACTTTAAGAGAAATATTGATGACTGGATGAGAAATAGGAAATTCAGCATGGAGATCACTGATGTGGCTCTGCTTGATGAGGGCATGGGTAATTAGATTTCTTGGGCGGCGAAAGCCAGGGAACCTCATTTGGCTAGGCTTACCTCTTACCAGGGTTGCCAGATTTCCGACTGGCCAGGTAGGTACTAAAAAAAAAAAAAAAAAAAAAAAGATCTTTCATGTCTTCATATCAAAATCAATCACAGACCTACTTCTGTTTAATGCAAAACATCGCAGTTCCGCATTACACAGAAGTAGCTCTGTTTTGTTATGTTTTGATTGGCCCGTATACCGGGTATACGGGCCAATCAAAAATCGCTAAACATGGAGCTACTTCTGTTTAATGCAGAACATCACAGTTCTGTATTACACAGAAGTAGCTCTGTTTTGCGATGTTTTGATTGGCCCATATACCAGTATACGGGCCAATCAAAAATCGCTAAACACGGAGCTACTTCTGTTTAATGCGGAACTGCAATGTTCCACATTCAACAGAAGTAGCTCTGTCTTGCGAAGTTTTGATTGGCCTGTATGCAGGTATACGAGCCAATCAAAACATCACAAAACAGAGCTACTTCTGTTTAATGCGGAACTGCATTAAACAGAAGTAGCTCTGTTTTGATTGGCCCGTATACCGGCATACGGGTCAATCAAAAATCGCTAAACACGGAGCTTTGTTTAATACGGAACTTCCGCATTAAACACAAGAAGCTCCGTGTTTAGTGATTTTTGATTGGCCTGTATGCTGGTATATGAGCCAATCAAAAAAAAAAAAAAAAAACCCAAAGTGGAGGCTGCCTGGGATTTAAACCGGCAGGGCGGGACTTGGGATCAGGCTGCTGATCTCAGGGCAGTCCCGCCCAAATAGGGACGTCTGGCAACCCTGCCTCTTACAGACTTGGCAAGAATGTGAAAAACAGGATGAAAGTTAACCTACTTCTGTAAAGAGTGGAGAACAGGAAAATAATCTGTGCATGTTTCTATCGTATGACACTGTTAAGCAAGGAAGCTTGAATGATCAAGTCAGTATTTGTATGTGTTTTACTACAAGGTGTTTCCTTAAAAAACAACACCAGTACAGGATGAAAACATATTTTTTTCTGAAAACACCAGCAAACAGATGTTCTTATACAAAGCCCAAAATAGAATACCAAAAGAAAAACAGGATTTGAACTGTGTGACTAGAACAGTATAAAGAGACTATAGCAGATAACATTGTTAGAGATATTTTTGTATTGTATCTCTCATATCATCCATGCTGTTTGAGAAGTAAAGTAGAACAGTAACTAAAGCTGTAACAGTAGTATGTGTGACTTGTTATAAAAAGTCATTTATTTGTTACTGCTCAGAGTTTTGGTACTGCATCAGTGTACACTCTGCAAGTTTCTGTGGGCAATAGACTGTGATAACTAGACTTTGATTTCAGCAGAATCTAGCCAGCAAGACCTAGTGTCTTAATAAGACTTCAGATCCATCACAGTAACAGCACCCTGTTTAGCACCTTGGAAATTAATTTTTCAATGGCGAGCCTACCTGCATTCGAACACAGGGGGAGTAGTGGTAAGCCCTGCAGAGGGACATGTCAGTCAAATTGCAGTAACTAACATTTGTATGTATGTGTAAATCCTAAACAGAAGTATTCCAGTTTATGTAGCTTGTAGTAGTAAACTTTTTCAGACGTCTGAATCCAGATTGAGCCTGAAGTCCAGGAAAGTTGCAGTGCCATTCATTCTTCAAAAAAAGGTGGATAACTACTTTCACAGCATCTCACTGCCTGTTGTGTTTCACCAGCTTCTCAAGTGACTCTGAAAAATTTCCAGCCATCAGCAACAACAGCCTGATAACCTGTTTTCTTGCTAACTGGTAAGACTTTTTTCTATGTCACATTTTTAGTATGGATGCTATTACACATAATTCCAGCAGGTGTAAGCCAAGCTTTAGTAAATTGCAACTTTGGTATACACAACACATTAATAAATGTAAAACCTTATCAGGGCAAGTTAATAGTAAGGCATTATGAAAATGTATTACAATATTTGACTGGTATCCCAAAGAACCCCAGGTTCAGTGCAAACTCCCCCCCTCCCCACCAAAAGGGCAAATATCTATCCCAACAGAGTGCTGCCCCCCTGACATCTCAGATGCTCAGGTAAGAGCCGCCCTCTCCAAAGCATAAAACACAGCATCAATGGGACCAGATGGTGTCCTGGGCTGCGTCCTACAAGAACTCCAAGAAGAGCTAAACCCAAACATAAAACTACTGTTCAATCTTAGCCTTACTACAGGATATGTACCCAAAGAGTGGCATATGCCAACAGTGGTCCCTCTCCACAAAGGTGGTGCCTCAACGGATCCTGGAAACTATCGCCCCATAAGCCTGACTAGTTTTGTCTGCAAAGCTATGGAAAGGATCATCATGGACCTCATAAATAAAGATATTGGGGACATACAGACACTGGATCCTACCCAGTTTGGCTTTGTTAAGGGCAGATCCTGCCTCTTAAACCTGGTCAATTTCTTTGAAAAAGTCACCAAGGCCATTGACGAGGGGAAGGTGGTCCACACAGCCTACCTGGACCTCGCAAAAGCCTTCGATACAATACCCCACTCGGGCATTATAGATAAGCTCACCAGCTTAAATATAAACCCCTATGTCACTAGATGGGTTGCAAACCGGCTCAAGGACAGAACTCACATGGTTAGAATTTCTGGAGCCATGTCACACTCCAAACCAGTTACAAGTGGCATCCCACAAGGCTCAGTCCTGGGACCTCTCTTGTTCGGTATATATTTCTCGGCGGTACAGGCTAACACAGAAGGACTGTGGCTGACCAAGTTCGCAGATGACTGCAAACTGGGCGCCATAATCAACGCTCCAGCCGACACAAGCATCCTCCAAAAGGGCCTCATAGAAACAGACAACTGGTGCCAGAGCCATGGCCTCAATCTAAACGCCAAAAAGTGTATAGTCACCCCCTTTGGCAAAAACAAAGTGCCCACAAATTACCACATAGGTGGTAATCCATTAAGTACAGAAGAAGTCATTAGGGACCTGGGGACCCAAGTTGATAGCAATCTCTCATTTGACAACCACGTGGCCAAAGTGGTTAGAAAAACATTTTATATAGCCCACCTAATCATGAAGGGATTCACATCTAGATCAGGGGAGATCATCGTGCCTCTTTACTCATCCCTCATCAGGCCCATAATTGAGTACAATGCCCCTTTGGGATGTACCTTACCAGACACCTGCAGCAACTAGAAAGACCCCAAAAGTACCTCACCAAGAGGATCAAAGGGCTCAAACAGATGCCATATGCTGCCCGGTTAAAGAAACTCCAGCTCTACTCAGTGGCATACCGCCTGCTCAGAGGCGATCTGTGCCTGACGTATAAAGCCATGTCCAACTCGGAATTAATGGACATGCTGCACCTCAGAAAATCCAAATCCCATCGAGCTACGCGCTTGAGAGACTTGAACCTCAGCACTGAAATAAATAGGACATGCTGGAGGGACAGATTCATAACCCAGAGGCTCCCTTCACTCTGGAATAAAATCCCAGTCCAGGTTAGGCAGAGTCCCACATTGACTCTCTTCAAGAGGAATCTTGATGAGTGGATGGGAGATCATAGATTTACCCCAGCTATCACTTCTGTGTCACTGTTAGACAGAGGCACAGTATACTAACCTCAAAAAAAGGCATAACAATATTAATTTAAAATGGGTGGCGAAAGCTAAACACACTCTGGCTAGGCTTATAAATGCCCTAGGGCAGATAGCCTAGTATGAACCTATAAAATCATATGTGGTATGACAAATGTTTATTGTGTGATTCAACAGAAACTGCATTTTGTGTACAATGTCATAAAAATGTATTGCATGATATTGCTAAAAAATTAGACTGTGAAGACAAACCTTTTTATGATAAAATGAACTAAGGGTAAAGTGTTTCCATTATATTCAGATGTTGAAAAGTTATGTCCTGTCACCACATGTCAAAGGTTTATTTCAGAGTTACAACAACAGTCAAATCAGTTACTGACAGAACCTCTAGTACATTTTGTTACAAAATAATGTAACAAACTTCTAAAAGACAGACACAATGAGTTCAGGAAGCTTAGACAAGTTATACAAACATTTTTTTCAAATGTGCATAGGAGTTTCAGATTCAGCAGAACAGGTTCCTGAGACATATCAGGCAGACCATGAGGAAACTCTTAAACAGCAGTTGCAAGATAAAGAAAATAAATTAGCTGAACTGACAGACTGGCTTCCTGCATATAACAGCTGAGCTTAAGAAAACATTACAAAAGTGCAGGAAACTACAGCTGATCTGTACAAAAATATATATTTTATAATATGTTTATATTTTGAAAATGGTTAAGCATACATAGCAGGATCTGATGTCTAAATAAATCATTCCCAAATGTTTTACTTTCATTCAATTAAAGCAATATATTTATCAGTACTACAGTAAAGTAGAGTGACTGCCGTTCTCATAGCATGGTCAAAAGGTAAACAAAACTGTTGTAGTGTGTAAAAATCAAATAAAAATAATTATCAGTAAAGATTTAAAGTCACAAGACTTGACATGCATGTATTTCCTTTCCATATAAAGTACATCTGTTAAAAAGCAAAATATAAACATGTGTTAGTTAAGCTATTATCTATTTGTTTTTTTATAATTTTTTATAATTGTATAGTAGCACCACATCAAACAGTTAAAAGTTCTGAATTTTAAAAAGAAATAAAATCACAGATGGTATTAGTCAAGCAGTCTTTGTAAAATGAATGGCAGGACAGTTAAATAAAAAAAATACTGAAATCAAAGTTAAAAGGTATGTAAGCTAATTGTAAAATAATGTTTATTTATGTAGGATAAATGCATAGTTATGCAAATCACAAATACTTATTATAATTCTAAGTGTTTTACAACTGCATTTTACTATTAAACTGCAAGTGTATTAACAGATGATTAAAGAAAAAAATGCTAAAAGAATTAACTATGGTTTACAGAGTCTGAAATGTGAGCTCAGACCTTCCTAGTCTGGATGAATAGTTACAAGAAATGTTGGAAAGATAAGATAAAAAAACAAGACTAGTTGCCAGACAAGTGGCTTGAGTTTTTCTAAAACATTATTGTTATTAAAACATAATTGTTAAATGTTCACATGCAACACTATTTGGTAATTGTAAAAAAAAAACAATCACAATTGTGCATATATCAGTGATAATCTGTTTGCAAGTAAATGTCAAAAATAAAAAAAAAAAACTCAGTTACATCAAGTATAGCCAGCAGATGGGCTATAGTATACATACAGTTCAAAAGAAGTATATAGGAGGGTACAAATAACTGCTAGTAGTAGTATACAGCAAAGGCAACAGAAAAATATATTCTGTCATTAAAAACAGCCAAAAATGATCAAATCAGACAAAGGTCTATAGTTTAATAGTAACAAAATAAAGCAAATGTATAATTAAAGTGATGGGCTGACATACATTTTATTCTCACAGCATAAAACAATACTGCAGTACTACAGGGGGAGGGGTACTTTCCCAGTTTTACACTGATTGTATGAGCAGTATTGCAAAAGAGTCTAAAATAGAGTTACAGGAATAAAAATATCTCATTCCTTCTTGACAATACTCTTTTAGGGGGGAGGGGTAAAACAGGTATTAGTGCATTAGAAATACTGGTAAACAGATTAAACCTGACAGGATAAGATATTTTGCAAGTTGCTAATAGCTATCATGCTAGTTATCGTTATATTGTTTAGTATTAAATTGTATTTATAACATGTTAAACTATAAAGCTATAAAAGAGATGGCTTAAAATTGCTTTATTAAAGCTATACAAGAGAGAGCAAAGATATGTAAAAAATTGAGCAAGAATGGTCACTATTTTTAATATGCTTTTGGCAAGACAATGTTGGTATGCAAAAAGCATGAATGCTTTTAATTGCTGGGTATGTAGTTGCCTCTGGTGGGAATTCTACTAGTCCAAGATTCTGCTTGATGTTAATGTTACTAAATTTGTAAGATTAGACTAAATGTACTTTACAGTCTTTGCATGTACAGCTACAAAAGAATTCAGTACACATGAAATTAATGTCTAGCAAAGAATATGTGTGGAGAACCATGTTTAAAAAAATGGGTCCAGGGTACCTACTAGATTAAAATGCAGGAGTAGCAGACAGTCTGTATAGATATATACTGTATAGGACACATTGTAAAGTAACAAGTTCAAAGGTAATTTCTCAAGTTGTAATTTTATTACTAATTGTAATTTTTTAGACCATCATTCTATCAGTACCAGTACTGGTTACCCCAGCTAGAGAAAAAATTATATTAAAATATTGTATTCATACAGCTAATGGACTAATATGGAAACAGCATTTTTCAGTGTATACTTCACTGTCAATTAAAGTTTATGGGCAGTTCAGAAATATGAAACTGTATATGTTCAGCACTGTATAAATGCTTGCAGTAGCACATATACTAATATCTATGAGACAAAACTATCTTTAATCTTTTGGTATAAAATGATTAATAAAAGTAAATAGTTTATTCAACAGTTGCAAAGAGTTAATAAAAAAAAAGTTCTAAGTCATAAATGAAATTTTGTGATTGCAAAAGAATAAATTAAAGCAGATATAGCTCAAAACTGATAAAATATTTCACAGAATGGTCTGCAAAAGGAAAAGTTGTTAGATACATTCAGTTTTGTAAGTAATACTTGATATCATTGTATTAACTATGTAAAATTGCATTTTGACTTGTATCAAACGAAGACCAAAGGTTTTGTTTCCTATAAAGTGTTTTGAGTATGTTTTAAAATAAAAAAGAGGGAATTGTAAGAATATGCTCAACAAAATATTAAGGTTGAAAGTAATTCTGTTACAAATATGCAACATAAATAAGGTATAAAATAAAGCTTAAAATAAAAAGAAAACCACAAGTGATAATGGAGCACTACATCACACAAAATGAACTTTAATCCACTGGTTTAGCACTTTCAGCCCAAGAATTAGGCCCTGAAGACCTAATTCTTGGGCTGAAAGCATTAAACCAGTGGATTAAAGTTCAATTTGTGTGATATAGTGCTCTGTTATCACTTGTGGTTTTCTTTTTATTTTACCAGTTACACAAAGTGTGAGACAAGTCTGCAATTTTCTTTGAACTTTGAATAAAATAATGCTTGCTTAAATGTAAAAATAGAGTTTAGTAATATGTGATTGGCATCCATACTAAAATGACTGTGGCCTGGAAAATAAGGAATTTGCTTAATGGTCATGTTTTCCTAAACAAAGTTGACTTCTTACAGACTTGGCAAGAATGTGAAAAACAGGATGAAAGTTAACCTGCTTCTGTAAAGAGTGGACAACAGGAAAACAATCTGTGCATGTTTCTATTATATGACACCGTTAAGCAAGGAAGTTTGAATGATCAAGTCAGCATTTGTATGTGTTTTACTAGAAGGTGTTTCCTTAAAAAAAAAAACAATACCAGTACAGGATGAAAACATTTTTCTGCAAACAACAGCAAACAGATGTTCTCATACAAAAGTCCAAAATAGAATACCAAGAGAAAAACAGGATTTGAACTGCGTGACTAGAACAGTATAAAGAGACTATAGCAGATAACATTGTTAGAGATATTTTTTGTGCTGTATCTCTCATATCATCCATGCTGTTTGAGAAGTAAAGTAGAACAGTAACTAAAGCTAACAGTAGTATGTGTGATTTGTTATAAAAAGTCATTTATTGGTTACTGCTCAGAGTTTTGGTACTGCATCAGTGTACACTCTGCAAGTTTCTGTGAGCAAGACTGTGATAACTAGACTTTGATTTCAGCAGAATCCAGCCAGCAAGATCTAGTGTCTTAAAAAGACTTTGATTCGAACACAGTAACAGCACCCTGATTAGCACCTTGAAAATTAATTTTTCACTGATGACTACATATGCAAGCATACAGACGTGCACATAAGGAATTATCTGGTGGCGCACTGGAATTGCTGATGACTACATATGCAGGCATACAGAGGTGCACATAAGGAGTTATCTGGCGGCACACTGGAATTGTTGATGACTTCATATGTAGGCATACAGACGTGCACATAAGGAATTATCTGGCGGTGCACTGGAATTGATGATGACTACCCTTTGGATGTACTAGTAGGTTGCAGCTCCTTATTGAGCAGATGTCTACTGCTTCTTATAGCCTTTGAAAGTTATGTATGCTTCTTATGCTACAGAACTTCACACCTAGTTTAGATTCCACGGTCTCCTTTCTCTTCAGGAAGATTATTCTTTGCAGCTACTGCTCTTTATAACATTCATTTCTTTGTTCTTGAATATCTTCCCATGTGAATAATGCTCCTCTTCTCAAACTTTACTATCCACCCTACTACTTCTGTGTCCAACTTCTTTATCTTTTTTTTCCAAAGTATTCATATTTAATGTCTTTAAGCTTTCTTGTATGGTTTCCAGTACTGAACCTGACCACTTGTGATACTTTTCTTCATAAAGTTTCTAATGTGTCGATCTTCCTGAATAAGCAAGGCCTTCAGGGATGTTCTCACCAATTCTTCACAGAGGAAGTGTTTGTACTGTTCTCTTAACTTCACTGGTGATGCTTTTCCCATCCATTTCTGTCCATCATCTAACACGTTTGCATCACCATCTACTAAACTGAAAGGACATTTATGAGATCTTCTGATATACAAAGGTCATTTTTTGGCTTTATATGCTATCTGTTACTCCCATAGCACTGACAACACAAAGTGCTAAATTGTGCTCTTCTTACCTAGATATATTATCCTGCTCTAAAACATACAGAATATTAAGTTGTAAGGCCTCTATCCCAGCCATTAACCTTGGTAAGTCTTGAATACTGTTAGTGAGCATAGCCTCACCACTGACTTTGTAATGAGAGATCATTTTACTCTTAAGCCCTTCTATAGTGTCACAGATATTAACTACGTACTAACAACTACATCAATGAATCCTATTTTTCAAGTTTATGATGTTGACAGCAAGATATTAAGCATGGTGGTAACAAAGGTTGCTCTAAGCAGTATTTTTATTTTTTCTGTACTGCAAGTGACCTTACAGAGGTTAACAGGCAAGCTATATGACAGTAGGTAAAAATCAGTCAGCAACCGAATGTGGGGGGGGGGCAGAAGATTTTGCTACCTCAAAAAATAAAAGTTTTGGTTTTGTGGTTATGTTGAGAGGGTGCCACAATTTCCATCTACCATTAATTCTACATTTGATACCAATAACTGCTGCTGAGGGCTTTGTTGCTGATAAAATTCAGATAAACATTCATATATCCTATTTATACCGATATTGGATAGAATCTGACCAGAAGTGGACAATGTTGCATTGTTATATATGCCTTGCAACTCAGTACTTACCTCGGTCTCTTATTTTCCAGTCAAGCTTTTAACCCAAGCTTCCAGCAGTTTGGATTTTTTTCCATGCTTGGCTTATTTGGCATTTGAACAATACAGAAGTAGAAACAGTCATTTCTAGCTCAGTAGCATCACATTTTGCTTTTTTGCAAACAGTTGTCATTTGCATGGCTGCTGTTAATTTCTCTTGCATAACATGAATGTAGTCTTATGTTTTAATTTCTCCAAGTCATTTGGGCCTCTAATACGATGATGGGAATTGTCCCACTCCTACGTCAGGGCATACTTAAAGTTCATGAAATTAATATTTCTCAGTTGTTGATGTTAACCAAGAGTGCTCTGATTAGCCTCATTCTGTAATCCATATGGAATTACATGTGCTGGTAGCACATCTAAGCATGGCAGTAAATTAGTTTTTATTGGACCCATTCCTCCTGCTGTTATTGGAACTGTTTGGGTATCTTTCTGATAGACTGCCCTTGTTTCTGCCTGCACATCTTAATAAGAATATGTCTTTCTCTATGTAAGACATTGTAATCACTAGGTGTTGCAATTTCAATGATCAATGCTAATTTTGTCTTTTTTCATGGACTACTATATCTAGTTTTCTCCCAATTATTTTTTGAATTATAGGTAGTGGGTGATCCTGTATGACATACACTTCATTCTCTATAATGCTTTGCGGCTCACGCTTATAATGCTTCTCAGCTACTTCTACATTGTATGGTTTGCACAATCCCCAATGCAACCATCTTTCCACATTACTGTGCCTTTCAGTGTACTGGCCCTCTGCAATGAGTGTAAAACATCCAAGCTACAAGAAGTGTGATTGTTTCTAGTGCTTTACAGAACCTGTATTTGTCTGTTTCTCCCACATGTTCATCGGATGTTGAAAACTAATATGTATGTAGTCCACTTCCTGGGGTGACATTATTAACCTCTCATCTTTCAGTTTTAATTCACCTCTTCTTAACCATCGCTGCATCCAGTCTTGGTCAGCATGAATTTGTTCCAAGACAACTCTGTACTTGCTACTATATTCATAAACTTTCTACATTACTTTCCTTCTCATCTGACTGCATGTCCTCCCGTGGTCGAGTGGCATTCGAAAGACATGCGTGAATGGGAGTGCCTTCGTTGAAGGTTGGGCATGGGGCTTGCACCAGGGCACTGTAAAAATCTACTGCCAATCATTAGTGGAGCAGAGTTCCTCTGTGGTGACCCCTAACTGGCAAAAGCTGAAAGAAGACGACTTTCCTTCTCATCTGATCCTTTTCCTTATATTTTTTTTCATTTGGTTTTTGTCACATTCGGTTGCTGACTGATTTTTACCTACTGGTTTGATTTCTATTCCCACTTGTCACAGAAATGCTTCTGATAAACAAAGCAAGGATATCATCTTAGACTTCTCCTCCTCATGTTTTAAAACTTTCGTTAAGTTTAGCTCTGATGAGGTCAGCAGATCGTGTTTAGTCCCATGACTGCAGATCTATACATATAATCGATTTTGAGGAGGTCCCTACTTCCTTCCGTTTGAGGAATATATAATCTTAGTATACACTATTTTTATGTATCATTTGATAAGAATGAAGCATTTTTCTTGTTTTCCTGTCCAATTGGTCCAATAATATTGGTGCCCATGTATCAAAAAAAATAAAATTATCTGGCGGTGCACTGGAATTGATGATGACTACCCTTTGGATGTACTAGTAGGTTGCAGCTCCTTATTGAGCAGATGTCTACTGCTTCTTATAGCCTTTGAAAGTTATGTATGCTTCTTATGCTACAGAACTTCACACCTAGTTTAGATTCCACGGTCTCCTTTCTCTTCAGGAAGATTATTCTTTGCAGCTACTGCTCTTTATAACATTCATTTCTTTGTTCTTGAATATCTTCCCATGTGAATAATGCTCCTCTTCTCAAACTTTACTATCCACCCTACTACTTCTGTGTCCAACTTCTTTATCTTTTTTCCAAAGTATTCATATTTAATGTCTTTAAGCTTTCTTGTATGGTTTCCAGTACTGAACCTGACCACTTGTGATACTTTTCTTCATAAAGTTTCTAATGTGTCGATCTTCCTGAATAAGCAAGGCCTTCAGGGATGTTCTCACCAATTCTTCACAGAGGAAGTGTTTGTACTGTTCTCTTAACTTCACTGGTGATGCTTTTCCCATCCATTTCTGTCCATCATCTAACACGTTTGCATCACCATCTACTAAACTGAAAGGACATTTATGAGATCTTCTGATATACAAAGGTCATTTTTTGGCTTTATATGCTATCTGTTACTCCCATAGCACTGACAACACAAAGTGCTAAATTGTGCTCTTCTTACCTAGATATATTATCCTGCTCTAAAACATACAGAATATTAAGTTGTAAGGCCTCTATCCCAGCCATTAACCTTGGTAAGTCTTGAATACTGTTAGTGAGCATAGCCTCACCACTGACTTTGTAATGAGAGATCATTTTACTCTTAAGCCCTTCTATAGTGTCACAGATATTAACTACGTACTAACAACTACATCAATGAATCCTATTTTTCAAGTTTATGATGTTGACAGCAAGATATTAAGCATGGTGGTAACAAAGGTTGCTCTAAGCAGTATTTTTTATTTTTTTCTGTACTGCAAGTGACCTTACAGAGGTTAACAGGCAAGCTATATGACAGTAGGTAAAAATCAGTCAGCAACCGAATGTGGGGGGGGGCAGAAGATTTTGCTACCTCAAAAAATAAAAGTTTTGGTTTTGTGGTTATGTTGAGAGGGTGCCACAATTTCCATCTACCATTAATTCTACATTTGATACCAATAACTGCTGCTGAGGGCTTTGTTGCTGATAAAATTCAGATAAACATTCATATATCCTATTTATACCGATATTGGATAGAATCTGACCAGAAGTGGACAATGTTGCATTGTTATATATGCCTTGCAACTCAGTACTTACCTCGGTCTCTTATTTTCCAGTCAAGCTTTTAACCCAAGCTTCCAGCAGTTTGGATTTTTTTCCATGCTTGGCTTATTTGGCATTTGAACAATACAGAAGTAGAAACAGTCATTTCTAGCTCAGTAGCATCACATTTTGCTTTTTTGCAAACAGTTGTCATTTGCATGGCTGCTGTTAATTTCTCTTTGCATAACATGAATGTAGTCTTATGTTTTAATTTCTCCAAGTCATTTGGGCCTCTAATACGATGATGGGAATTGTCCCACTCCTACGTCAGGGCATACTTAAAGTTCATGAAATTAATATTTCTCAGTTGTTGATGTTAACCAAGAGTGCTCTGATTAGCCTCATTCTGTAATCCATATGGAATTACATGTGCTGGTAGCACATCTAAGCATGGCAGTAAATTAGTTTTTATTGGACCCATTCCTCCTGCTGTTATTGGAACTGTTTGGGTATCTTTCTGATAGACTGCCCTTGTTTCTGCCTGCACATCTTAATAAGAATATGTCTTTCTCTATGTAAGACATTGTAATCACTAGGTGTTGCAATTTCAATGATCAATGCTAATTTTGTCTTTTTTCATGGACTACTATATCTAGTTTTCTCCCAATTATTTTTTGAATTA
This sequence comes from Protopterus annectens, assembly GCF_019279795.1. NCBI lineage: Eukaryota > Metazoa > Chordata > Ceratodontiformes > Protopteridae > Protopterus > Protopterus annectens. Next base: position 187,057,447 of record NC_056743.1, read on the forward strand.
TAGGTAGTGGGTGATCCTGTATGACATACACTTCATTCTCTATAATGCTTTGCGGCTCACGCTTATAATGCTTCTCAGCTACTTCTACATTGTATGGTTTGCACAATCCCCAATGCAACCATCTTTCCACATTACTGTGCCTTTCAGTGTACTGGCCCTCTGCAATGAGTGTAAAACATCCAAGCTACAAGAAGTGTGATTGTTTCTAGTGCTTTACAGAACCTGTATTTGTCTGTTTCTCCCACATGTTCATCGGATGTTGAAAACTAATATGTATGTAGTCCACTTCCTGGGGTGACATTATTAACCTCTCATCTTTCAGTTTTAATTCACCTCTTCTTAACCATCGCTGCATCCAGTCTTGGTCAGCATGAATTTGTTCCAAGACAACTCTGTACTTGCTACTATATTCATAAACTTTCTACATTACTTTCCTTCTCATCTGACTGCATGTCCTCCCCGTGGTCGAGTGGCATTCGAAAGACATGCGTGAATGGGAGTGCCTTCGTTGAAGGTTGGGCATGGGGCTTGCACCAGGGCACTGTAAAAATCTACTGCCAATCATTAGTGGAGCAGAGTTCCTCTGTGGTGACCCCTAACTGGCAAAAGCTGAAAGAAGACGACTTTCCTTCTCATCTGATCCTTTTCCTTATATTTTTTTTTCATTTGGTTTTTGTCACATTCGGTTGCTGACTGATTTTTACCTACTGGTTTGATTTCTATTCCCACTTGTCACAGAAATGCTTCTGATAAACAAAGCAAGGATATCATCTTAGACTTCTCCTCCTCATGTTTTAAAACTTTCGTTAAGTTTAGCTCTGATGAGGTCAGCAGATACGTGTTTAGTCCCATGACTGCAGATCTATACATATAATCGATTTTGAGGAGGTCCCTACTTCCTTCCGTTTGAGGAATATATAATCTTAGTATACACTATTTTTTATGTATCATTTGATAAGAATGAAGCATTTTTCTTGTTTTCCTGTCCAATTGGTCCAATAATATTGGTGCCCAGTTGAGTACTCCAAAACTGTAAGTTAGAACAGAAAGAGCAAATTGGTTTATAGCTTGGGCTTTATTCCTAGATGTCAAGGCAGTTTTCAGTATTAGTTTTTGCCTTCTGATGTATTCCTTACTGAGTTTTATTTGCATTTGTTCATGTTTTACTGCCAACCCTTCATGGTTTCCCAAATATTTATACATTCCTTCCTGCTTGTGCCATTACATCACATGAATGTCTCAGGCTGATATTTTCGTGGTGCTGCAGCTTTCCCGTTTTAAATGCTACTTGTACACATTTATTAAGATCAAATGTCATTATGTCACCTGACAAAGTTTTAACTATTTGTAGTTGTGCTTTCAACTTCTCATTTGATGAACTGTACAGTTTTAAGTCATCCAGAAAAAATAGATGAAAAACTTTAACAAGATTGTTTTCTGGGAGCCAAATTGTAACCATAACCTAATATGTTAAGTAAACAGCTTAATGAGTTACAGGAAAACTCCACCTAAAATCTCAAAAAACATATTTTTTTCATTGTATCTTTGCTTTTGAGCTATTTTAATGCCTCAAAATCACTCCAAGTGATTCTTTTACAATTTTAATGTGTTTCTCTCAAAATGGCGGATGATGGGGCCTGCCTTGGTAACGTGATCTTATTTTCTTGCTTTCCTTCCTTCTTTCCAGTTGCCTTTAAATCTCTGACTGATCTAATTGCTTTGTTTTGCTGTGAAAGGGGAGCGTTAAGTTCTCCTCCCCTCTGCAATAAAAATAGTGGAAACAATTCCACAGCTTTCTGTCTTTTTTATATCAGCTGCTGTGTTCCTCACATTAGCAGGATTAATTACCCATCTAAGATTGACAGCGGTATCTGAAAGGGTAAACTACAGATTTAACTGTGTCTATGATATGACATGCAGGTGGAGACGAATTTCTCTGCAAAGCATGTGAGAAGTCGAGTTTTAAAAAAAAAAGTAGGTGGGCTTTCCCTTCCTTTGACTCCAATGCAAGGAAATAAAAGTATTAAAAACTACAAGTAGATTTCTGGTACATATACAATGCTGGAACCATATTGTAGGGAAAAAAGAAACCTAACAATTGAGCTAAACTGTATGAGAGGGTGGAGTTTTCCTTTAAGGACAAGACAAAACATTAGTGGTGACAGCATCACCTGGGAATATCCCCCTTTGAATTTTTATCCCTAGGATAATAATTTGCATTTTGTCATGGCTCAACTGCAAAGTGGTTTGTCTCTGTTTCATGGTCACTGTAATGTAATTGATCAGTGTGGTATGTATCTTATACCTTTGTAAGTATTCCTTTATCCATGAATATTGGATGCTGTCAATTTTTTTTTTATAATCTATCCATGCCTTACTTAGATCCATCCCCTTTTTAGAATTCTCTATTACGGCCTTATACAAATGATCCTTTGTATAGATCAGAGTGTGAGTTGTACCTTTAAGAGCTATTCCAGTCCATGGGCATGTACATATAAGTACTGAGCATATGCTAGCAAGAGTGCCATTTTGTGTGAGAAGCCAGAGTGAAAGCATGTGTTTGTGTGTGTGTGTGTGGGGGGGGCAGTCAGTTAGCTCGTTTAGTTTAATGTCCCTGTTAACCATCCTGATGTGTTTGTGTGTAATAAATGACTTAAACACCCAGCCTCATCATCTTATTTGAATACACAAGACGAGCGACATGGTGTCAAAAGTGGCATGTCTAAAACGACATGGTGCCATAATGCGATCTGAAGTAAAACTTCTTTAAGACCATGAGGAGTGCAGTTACAGTTGGAAAAATATACAGGAGTGAATCAGCCCTGCATAAACTATTCTCAAAGAGGTTAGAAAGATAAATCCTGGTACAAAATCCATTTAAATGTTTTTTTTTACTCAGCAAATATAAAACGATGCATTGAAAACATTCAAAATGACTTTCTAATAAAACAAAATGTTTGAAACTACAATATACTGATAAAATACTCAAAAGGTTTACAAAAGTGCTTGAAATAACTTCCAAATCACATAAAATGTACAAAAAAGAGAAAACAACCATATTTTTTCACTATGTACTTCTTTTTCATATTAACTAAAGTTATACAAAGTATCCGAAGTGTGCAAAATGTTGGCCAGTGTGTGCAGTATTACAGTACAGTTATTTTGCAGAATACAGTCATTTTAAAGAGTTTATGGTACAGTTGAATATTTTCAAGTACCTGTGTGTGCATCTCAACTTAATTATAAGGGCAAGTCTATACTACTCTATGTGGGCATGGCAAATGTATTTCACAGACCTGGTCCACTTGCATTTGCTAATAATATTACTTAAAACTGGAGAGTGTTTGAGAAAGAATACGATATTTTCATACAAGTGACTTTTTCTGACAAAGACACATGTACAAAGGTATTTATTCTGCTTAATTTAGCTGGTTCAGAAGCCACTGAAATGGAGTGTTCATATGTGTGTGCCCCAGCTGTGTATGCAGGGGAGAGGGCAGATCGCCACATTGTGGTACTGGATGAAACTCGTGAAGACCCTGAGTGCTTAAAATGTAAATTTAGAGAAGTGTGTAACCCCCAAATGACTATTACAATGGAAAGGCACATATTTTACACAAGAGATCAAAAGCCTGGTGAAGCTTTTGCAGCATATATAACTAACTTGAGAAACAAAGCAAAAACATTCAGATTTGGTGATTTAAGAGATGAGTTGATAAAAGACAGGCTTGTGTGTGGTATTAAAGATGATGCATCGAGAAAGATTTTTATTCAAGAGAGTGATTTAACTTTAAATAAGGCCATAGAGATTTGTCAGATATATGAGCTCACAGAAAATATACTTACAAGTGAGAAAAGCATACTTTCAGTGCCTTCCAGTGCTAATGTTGATAATATGCAGCATGAGGTTAAAAGATATAAGCCTAAGGGTGTGGCCAAACCATGGGCCTCCCTAGCAAAATCCAGGGCAGCTCCAGTAAAATCCAGAGCATGCTCATTGAAGCAGAGGGGTGGCTCAGCAAAACCTGTGGCAAACCTCATAGACAACTATCATAATTGTGGTGGAAATCATGAGCCCAAAAGAGAAAAGTGCTTAGCTTTTGGTCAGCAGTGCCACACATGTAAAAAGTAGAATTATTTCAAAAGGTTTTGTAAATCAAAAGGGGAACATTCTTTTATTAAAAGACAGCATTCAGAGAGACAAGTTGATCAACTAGAAAGCTGCAATCCTACTTTTTATGTTGATGGTGTGTCAGTGCTGGTGAAACAATTCATTCTTCGCCCCAAAATATACTGTTTTCAGTATTCTGTACCATTCTGATTAATGGAGACCTGTACAGCTCAAGGCTGATACTGGTTCAAAGTGGAATGTTATGTCAGCAGATGTGTTTGCCAAAGTAAGTGCTGGTGATAAACGTGATCTGGGAAAGTGTGTGACGCTTGTTGCTTATGGTGGTGAAGAAATTCAAACCAAAGGCTCAGTAGTTCTTTTATGTTACTCTGCTGGGAACATGATTTGCAATTTTATGTAGTCAAAAGGCACGTGCAGTCATTGTTAGTTCTTAGAGACAGTTTGCAAATGGGACTACTTTCTTTTAATACAGAAGTCCATCATGTAAGCACGTGTAACAATGAACTATTTTTTCTGACTATGCTGATCTTTTTGATGACAGCTTAGATAAACTCCCAGTTGTGTACTCCATGAAGTTAGACCACAAGGTAAACCCAGTTATCAGACCCACACAGAAAGTTCTGGTAGCCATGCAAGACAGAGTCAAAGCTGAGCTAGACAGAATGATGCATTTAGGAGTAATTTGCCCAATAGACCAGCCAAATGAATGGGTATGGTGGTAGTTCACAAGAAAAGCTCAGATGATATCAGAACATGTAGTGATTCAAGAGATTTGAACAAAGCACTAAAATGACCTCATTATCCGATGCGTACAGTTGAAGAAGTTGCTGCTCTTATGACAAATGCCACTGTTTTTTTCTGTCTTACATGCAAAAAGTTCATTTTGGCAAATTTAGATTGACCGAAAAACTTATTTACTAACCACTTTCAGTACATCATTCGGAAGGTACATATTTTTAAGAATGCCATTTGGGATAAATTCTGCCAGTGAAGTCTTCCAACGTGCGATAGAACAAATTTTTTTCTGGCTATCCCTGTGCCATTATAGTAGATGATATTCTTGTAGGAGGCAATGGTGAACTTGAACATGATAGAAACTCAGAAAAATTCTGGAACATGCCTGTGAGGTAAATCTTAAGCTTAATCCTCAGAAATGGAAATTCAGACTATAAGAAGTTACTTATTTTGATCATCTGTTTACCAGTTCAGGCTTATGACAGGATCCCTCCAAGCAAACTGCAATTCTTGAGATACCAGCTCCAGACAATGTCACTTCCTTATGTTTTTTTGGCATGGTCAACTATTTGGGCAAGTTCATCCCAGATTTGAGTGACTTTTCAGCACCACTAAGAGAGCTGACATGCAAAGATGTAACCTGGTACTGGTTAGAATAACACCAAAGAGCATTCGATGTCCTGAAACAGAGAATTGCCAGTCCACCCACTTTAAGATATTATGATGTTCAAAAACCTGTAACTCTTTCTTGTTATGCTTCAAAATTTGGTTTTGGTGAAGTCATTCTTCAAGAGGGCAGACCAGTAGCTTATGCATCTAGAACTTTAACCCAAACTGAGATGTAGTATTCTCAGACAGAGAAAGAGCTGTTGGCAATTGTGTTTGCATGTTAGAAATTCCATGATTATATTTATGGCAGACCTATTCAAATCAAAACAGAGCATCAACCTATGGTCACTATTTTGGAAAAACACATATGCACACAGCTCCTGCCAGATTACAATGCATGATGCTGAAATTGCAAAAGTACAATTTTCACTTGGTTTACAAAAAAGATAATCTTCTTTATCTTGCTGATACTGTGTCCCGTTCACCCAGAAAAAACACCGAACAGCATTAAAATGAGCAACCTGATTTTGAAGTCATGGAAGTGAAAATATTTTCTTCCACACATCTTGATGAGCTTAGCACTTGCACAGCTTCAGATCCAATTCTTCAAAAGCTCAACCACTTTATCAGTCGAGGATGACTATCAAGGCAATCTTGTTTACCACTAAAACTGTAACTGTATTTTCCTTACAGAGGTGGGATTTTTGTTGACAACGGTATCACCATGAAAGGTCCAAAAGTGATTGTTCCAAAATCTTTACAAGAGTATATTAAGATTTTACATTGTGGCCATGCAGGAACTGATACTATCAAAAGAAGGGCAAGAGGACTAGTATTTTGGCCTTCTATGTCACAAGATATTGAGAGGGAGATCTCAGGTTGTTTTGTTTGTAATAGCACAAACCATATCAGCAAATAGAACCACTTCAGCTAAGCAAGATTCCTGAACTACCTTGGTCGACAGTGGCTACAGACATTTTTGAGAGGAATGGTCAACATTACTAGGTATTAGACTCTTATTCAAATTGGTTTGAGCTTGACCTACTTCCTAATCTCATGTCCAGTACTATCATCATGAAGTTGAACAGACATTTTTCTGTCCATGGTAGTCCACACAAAGTTGTTTCTGACAATGGTGCACAGTTCATAAGTCAGCAGTTCAAAAGATTTGCGGAGACATGGAACTTTATTCTTATTATGAGTAGTCCTGAATATCCTCAATTAAACGCCTTGGCAGAACATGCAGTTCAGAGTGCAAAACAGCTATTGGAAAAGTTGAAATGAGACAATACTGATGTTTTCTAAATCTGCTTAATCTACATAACATTCCTCATGACAATCTTCTTGGTTCACCTGCTCAAAGGTTAATGTCAAGACAAACCAGAACCACACTACTAATCAGTAAGAATTTGTTGGTTCCAAGTGCTAAAAACAGCAAAGCAGTAAAAGCTAAACTCCTAAAAAAAAATTTGTCCCAAAAGTCCTATTACGATAAGACCAGCAAACCTTTAAGTCCACCGAAGGGAGAGATAGTGAGGATGCAGACAGCTAAAGGATTTGACCAGGATGGACTTGTGAAATATTTATGTGAGGAATTGTGATTATACATCATTAAGTCACAAGGTATGGAATTCAGCTGGAATTGGAAGATTTTACTACTGGAGTCCGAGCCAGTGTTGCAACATTTTGCTTGCAACAAAGACTCTAATTCTCAGAGTGATTTATCTAATGCGCCTGTTCCAGACATTATTACATCATCAATTCCTGTTCCTGAAAGTCTTCAACAAGAACATTTCCCAGTGACTGTCCTTGTTGCTAATCCCAGATCTAATTATTACATTACGAGGTCAGGTTGTATCTCAAGACCTAATCCTAAATATGCAGCAACCTGGACATGATTTTTATTGTTTGTATATATATTTGCATAATGTGCATGCTTATGTGATTGACTAGTATGTCATGCAAATGAAAAATGACAAAGAGGGAAGCTGTAGATCACAGTGTGAGTTGTACCTGTGAAGGCTGCCAGCCTAGCCATATAGAATTTTATAGATAATTCTATCAATTGTAAATATTAATGTAAGACACAGGCTTGTTGTCTTAAATGGAAAAAAAACTGCTGTTAGATGTGGAACTGGAAAAAAAATGAAACAACAGTGCTCTCTGCTGACCACGTAAAACATGTTGTGACCCTTTCATCTAAAGTTGGCTCTGGCCTGTCTAGATGAAGACATTCTTTCTATTGTTTTAACCAAGAGTTAAATTGATAGATTTAAACATGCAAATGTATTTTTATTGTTCTGCTTCCTGACCAGCTGCAAGATAACACAAGGAAATGTTAAGAATATAAATGTAATTTTTGTTAGCCTGGGAACCCAGAGAAGTATGAAGAATGATGTAATGGGAACCAGGAATGTGATTTTAAAAACAGAGAGAATCAGAGGCCATTAAGCATTTTTGTCTTGACCATCCAACTCACAGCACTGTCTCGCTCTATAAGTAAGTTTATCTTAGACTTGTGTTTTCTCTTAGAAATAGCTAAAAACTAGAAAGATTAGACTCAGTGTTTTCTGTGATGTCAGAACTGCACTACTGAATTATTTTAAGTATTTCTCTGTGATCTCTGAACTCTTGACTAGCACTGTGTAATAAGAAGTATTGTCTTGTGTTTTATTATTTATTATTAAATATTTTAAAACCTTTCAATTGTGGCTGTTTTGTGTAGAGATAATTTAAGCTCTAGAGTACATTGCATATTTACAGTGATTACTGTACCAAGTCACTCTAATAAGCCTTGACTGTTTAGTGATGCTACCAATTGGATAATAATATTGCACAGTAATAATTGGACACCATTTTAAGGGCCTTTGAGTAGCTGATAAATATTAGCTGGGTGGTGGCAGTGATTTCTACCATATAGTCTGGGTAAAAGGGGCACAGCTGGAGAACCTGTGCCAGTCTTTCCCAGGTGTGTCTGTGTGGTTGTATAAAACTCATCTCAAAGTGTCAGTGTGTGTGTGTGTGTGTCAGCTACTTGGGCAGGGGCAAGAAGCACTGGCTGGACAGAGAGGGTGGTGGAGGTTTTAGCTTGCCCAGCTGGCTGAGATCTGGACCCTATAGCTGTGCCAGTGGGGAGTCTTATTGGGGACCTGGAGAGCAAGGGAGTGACCAGCCCTGGACTGACTGTGATCTCTGTGTGCTCTTAAGGGAAACTGCACTTTACTGTGCATATTTGTTATCCTTTCCTCCTATATGAGATGCCCCTCATGGTGTTAGTGGTGAGGATTGAGGCTCCTTGATTGCTGGGCCAGGGCACGGGCATCACAGTACCTTTAAGTGCTATTCCAGTCCATGGGCACATGCATATAATTACTGAGCACATGCTAGCAAGAGTGCCATTTTGAGCGAGCAGCCAGAATGAAAGCATGTGTGTGTATAGCAGTCAGTCAGTTCATTTAGTTTAATGTTCCTGTTAACCATGCTGATGTTTGTGTGTAATAAATGACTTAAAAAACACCCAGCCTCATTGTCTTATTTGAATACACAAGACGAGCAACACTTTGTTCTATATGATTATCTTCTGTTACTCTTTTGTTCTGTTGCCATTACTCATTTGTTTTTCTAAATGACTGTAATCCCTGTCTGCATCAATTCCATGCTTGCATATTGCTGGTGGGTAAGTTACTGGAACATATTTTTTAGGATGGCTTGCAGGTTTGCTCTTAAAGTGGAGTATAATTTTTCCTGTTAGTTTTGTGTCTGTTCAGGATGTGTATATATGTAATTCTTGCTCAGGGAGAATCTTTGCATAAAGATGTTAATGCTTTTAGTTAGACATTAGGTATTGGTCTAGTCCTGGGGTTTTCCATTTAACAGCTTTTCTTAATTTTTTCTCATATTCTTTGGCCATTATTTCATCCAATTTCATATCCTCTGTATTAGAGCTCCTTACTGTTTTTTTATCCATTTATCATTGTTGTTATGTTCAATGGGGTCTTCATAAAAACTTCACCAAAATGTGCCTACTACTTTTTTGTGGCATTTCTATTTCATTTGCTTTGTTTCCCAATTCTCTACAAAATCTTTTTGGGTCATCCATAAATTATTTTGTACTTTCTCTTTGTATTTATCTGCACACCTTCTAAAATGTTCTGCCTGTGTTGATATTTTTAGTTTATTAACAATGGTAAATGAAAAAGCTTCACCTGTCTTGATACTGTGCACTGCTTTTATCACACCTATCTAAGTATTTTAATGATCCGTTCCCTTTTCTATATTCTTCTAACAGTGATATTTCTCTTAAAAGCTTTATAGTTTTCCCTATTAGCTGTGCCCATAGTGGCATTTCACTTACTTCCTTTCTTTCCTTTGTAACTCTGTGTTTTTGTATTAACCAGTGGAAATTTCAAACTTCTCTCAAGCACTGGGCACCCACAAACACTTGTCCTGCAACTAAAGAGACTAAACACTAATGTAGGTGCTTAACTTCCAAGTGGCTAGACAGTAAAATACCTTACCTGTATTAATACATTCTGCTATATAGTTCCTTAATCAAACCACTATACTGATGAGTACATCACCAGGAAGAAACAGCTGCATAATACTCTCCAGTTAGTGCCCCCCCCCAAACTAAAGTCTATTTTCTTTTGAGAAATACTCAAATCTATAAAATAGCATTTCATTACTTCTCCTGTTTCATCTGTAACTAACCCCAGCTTTAATTTTATATCCTTTTAAGAATGTCAGAAAATTATACTCTGTACTCATAACATAGTCTATAACTTAGTGCAAACATACAGTTTAAAATACAGTTAAAATTTCAGTTTAAAATTCAGTTTAATATATAACCATTTAAGCTAACACTACATACTTACCAAAGCCTAAAGAAACACTTGAAGTCAATGTTAGCCCCACTCCGCTCCCCTCCCTGCCCCCACTAATTCTACCTTTATTCTAATCCCGAATCACCTGACCAGTAGTCCAACCCCTAATTCCCTAACAACTAGCCCAACCCACTCATCCTACCCCCCCCCAGCCCTCCAATCCAGTTACATCCCACACTGATCCCACTCCCAACAACACATTCCAAAACAACAAACCTCCACCCTCACACACAACCAACCAGGAATCTTAGTTGTACTACTCACTCAAAGTAGTATCATGTTACCCACATTCACATCCCTATCACTAGCCCTACTATCGCTAACCTTCCTAAATTCCTTACAAACAGACCTACCACTGCACAACTACTCCTATCACACTACGCACACTAGCCCACCCTCTCAAACCCACTCACACTTCTACATCTGCCCCACAATCATAAATCTTACAACTACATATTACTCACCAACAAAAATGACACCATCTCATCACACCAAGAAAAACACACATAGACCAAGCTCACAAACAATTAATATTAAAAAGCACATACTGACACTCCTACAAACTCTGCTAACCTCTGGTGACATTCACCCAAATCCAGGGCCCCTCTCAGCCAAACAAACATCTGACCTGCTGATCCTAAATCTCAACATAAGAAGCATTACCAACAAGCTAACAGACCTACATGCATTCATAGCCCACTACAACCCTGATATACTCACCATTACAGAAATCTGGCTTAAACCCAGTATCCAAGATGAAGACTTTCTTCCCCCAGGGGATAATACACTTATATAGGATAGAACAAACAGGAAAGGAGGAGGAGTAGCCATTCTCTTTAAAAACACCCTTAACCTCCAGCTCCTGCACACCACACCACCCACTTTTCAAAATGCTGAAGTCCTATTTTCTGTCCTATCCATAAGAAACACCAAGAAG